>NC_068355.1:109145989-109481823 GCF_020536995.1 Dreissena polymorpha | reverse complement strand
GTTTTATAATTGGAGCAGGAAGTCGGCGAGTCGGTTAACGGCATACACATAAGACAACCGGTCACCGAGAACCTGCTCCGTTTTTTTTGTTTTGTTTTGTGCATGGTAAACATGATTAAGTCGGTATTATGTGCGATTTACTTAACATTGTTGTTTAGATGCGCTAAAGTGTTATATGTTATAAGCCTATCTAGCGATCCAGTACTATATTCATTGGAGGCGGCTGTTAGGTCAGTTGGGGTCAGTTATTCTTTCCTTCAAGATAGTTTGAGATATGTACTTATTTCATTCTTAGTGTCTGAAGATATCTTTTATCTAGGTATCCCGTTTCATGCAGGCCGGCATAAACAAAAGGTTGTGATCTATATTAAATGTTTTTGTAAACCGATATTATACCGCGGCGCAGTTCTAGGCGTTGCACAGTATGTGCCAAACATAAAGGATATTTGAAAGTATTACGAATGTTACATAGCGGGCAAGAGACAGGTTTGTAATAGTACCCGTAAAGCCGCGACACCATCAGTCTTAGGAGCGTGTATACCCTATCTTCCCCTTTAATGGGACTGTAAATGTTGATCTTATGACTAGGATTCTTAAATAGCGGGAAATAAAGGTCCGCACAGTATAATATTAACAAGCGGTGGTCCTGTTCGTTATAACCTTTCTGATGAATGATTGCGAATAGTTCGCTAACGCTAGGAAGTGGGTTGGAAGGTAGACCCTCATGAAATCCTACCCGAGCCAGTTGGTCAGCATGTTCGTTTCCTAAAATACACAAGTACATAAGTGATTCGGATTCCAAGACATTTAAGTGATCTAGTTTTAGTTGCTTATTAAGTAATTTCCTTTAAAACTGAAAATATTAAGTCAGGCCCCGTGTTCACAAAACGATTTTGCAATCGAAAATCGATTTTAACTGACATCGATTTTCATGTTTGCCTATCAACTACAATGGAAATCCATTTTCAATGACAAGAAAAATCGAATTACGATTGCAAAAAATGCTTTGTGAACACGGGGCCAGGTCACGTTTGGATGTTCCTGCTTTTAACGCTTGCACAGCGCTAAGGCAAAGCGAGTCGAAGCTAAATACGTATTTAGATCGCTCATGCGCTCCGAATTTAGCCACGTTATCGCGCTGTTAATTAAGGTTACCTGGTAATTCTCATGTAAAATTAGAAGTGTTTTGTATATTTTACTTTGCCGTATTGGATGATGGCATTCTGGGTTGTATAAACTATAAATGCGGTACCGGCAACTTGTTGGTTGTCATCATGCGTCCGTCGATATGTATTTGGTTGTAATTGGAGTAGATATTTGTTATGTGAGTTTGGGCTAACAGAGCCGTTATCTGGGTCGTTGTCGGCTTTCTTTACCAAGTTTGCAAGTCGATGTCAGGTCTGGAGAGTGTGCTTATACTAAAGTAAGAGGATGCTTGTGTTTTAATATCATTAGTTTGGTAGTAACTGCCTAGCTTTAGTACGCTGGATCTAACGTTATACTCTCATTGTTCGGAAGATTGATTTTGAAAGAGGCCGTTCGTGCGCGGTATTTCAATTGCTTTATCTTTGTTGGCTAAGTTCGAGCATTCCACATTCGATATGTAGTGGTATGGTGATTGCGGTTTTTCGTTTTCCGGTAATAATTGTAAGTTCTGTGTTTTGGACAACGCGTTCAGTTGGCACAGAAAGACAACTGAACTAGATCATCTTGTCTATGTGTTGAATATTTCATCGCGAGTAAGAATTATGTATGTTGTTCTTCATTACTTCAATGGTCCGGCTAATTAAGAGACTATCGTGTAAATGATATTAAATATTTAATGAACATTTGTATAATAGCAGAAATAACACCTTTACTGTAAAATTTATACAAGGAATTGACTGCTCATGAAAATCTTGTGTCACCTCACAGTTCACAAATGTTAACTTTAGTGACTGCATGGTGCTATATGGATGGCATCCTAATATAATACATATAAGACCCTTACATGGATTTATCTTTATACGACTTCTCTAACACCATAAAACAAAGAACACATACTAAATTGTTTCTTACGTCGTAAACCTCGTGCTTGGTCCGAGTTAACTGGGTTCTCAGGGCGTTAAGGTTGCCGACACCACTGGCTTTTTTAAGTCTTAGCCAGGAACCTTTTTTTCTTCGACACACAACAAGTCAGTTAATTCTTCCTTTGCATTTATTAATTATTCTTAAATATAGTACAGTTCACCTTTCTCAACTAAAAGTGTGCCAGCCTTGAGTTTAGAAATTGCAAACAGCCCTGCAGCTTAATGTAAGATAGCTTTGTTCCCAGTAGTTAAAGTACATATAGAAACCGATCCCGATTGAAACTGTTTCAAAAATTTTATTAATTAATTACCAGTTACGCAGATTCTTCAAGAAGTCAAAATTAGGTTTTCGGAATGCTGATAAGCGTGCACTTGCAGCATGTTTTATACACCCTTGGGCTAGAAGGACATTGATCAATAGTAAACATCCAATAATATCCTTCCTTCAATAAATCTTTTCTGGTCTTTTCTCAATTTTAATTGGCTGTTGCATAATCTTAGAGGAGTGTTGAGATTTTGATTGACAGATAAGGATCTAAGACAAGGCATTTCAACCCCTCCCTCTGTGACTCCTCAGCTTAGACAAAGGAAACATGACAAATACCGGTAACTAAAATTCATGTATAAAAATAAGAGTCAAAAGATACAAAACAACAAATATCATATCCATGTTCCTCTAACGAAATACTTCATTTTGAGTATAAACATGACATACATTGGTTATCAGATGACAGACAGTATTATTAATTAATTACTGCATGGCAGTTTAGACATTAAACATCATCTTAACACTACTCAGAAAGAAATGAATTACAGTATGTACACAAACAAAGTATATACACATGTAAATGCAAAATAATGACACCCTATAGTGAAAAAAGGTACATGAAAATGATCAGCATTATGTCTTCTTTATGGATGGTCATTATCTACTGCACTAAATATGTTCAGGTAAACCAGTGCATTTTACTGTAGTCAAGGTTGCCATGGAAACAGTTTCATTGCACAGTAGACTGCTGGGATCATTGATTTTCCCAATCCAATTAATCTTAGAAGATGTTAAATCAATACACCAAAACACAGAAGCTTATCAGTAAAGATAAAGCTCTACAGTGCATTAGTACATGTACAGTTATTTTGTGACATAGAAACAATAGGTTTATTAATTGGATGCAATCTACTGCCTTTATGTACACCACATTTTATGAAGGAAGTCCTAGGTTTATAACATTTATATTTCCATATTTCAAGAAATGTGTTTTACAAATAAAGCAAACCTTAAACGTGGCATAGTGAGCTGTATTGCGTACGTAAACATCATAAAAATGTGTGAACATTCTTTTCAACGTTCTGATAAAAAACCCACTTGATTATTATTATTATTATACCGGATTTATATAGCGCACTTTTCATGCAAGAGTGCACGTTCAAAGGCGCTTAACATAAGAACATTTGAAGTATCGCAGATACGAATACATTTTTCTAAAGAAATCGTTAAAAACTACTCAATTATACTATTAAACTACTCTATTATACCTATAATATACCTACATAAAAACATGCAAAGTAACCATAGATTAGAAAGATCAACAAGACACTATAAAACTACCCTACGTGTATAGCTAAAAAATAATGAAACAATAAAATCTAAATTTTAAACTATAAGTACTACGTAAAACAAGAAGACCATGATGGCCCTGAATCGCTCACCTGACTAACCTTGCTACATCAACTTAAATTCTATCAGACCCATAAACAATCCCAAGCCAGATTTCATTGATTAATACATTCTGACAAAATTTCATTAAGACGTGATGAAAACTGTGACCTCTTTCATCTACATAAGGTTTTACTTGAATAGGCCCAGTGACCTAATTTTTGACCCCAGATGACCCATATACGATCCGAAATCAGATATTATCAAGATAAACATTCTGAACATATTTTATCAAGATCAGATGAAAATTATGACCTCTATTGTCTACACATTTTTTCTATGATTTGACCTAGTGACCTAGTTTTTGACCCCAGATGACCCAAATACAATCCCAACACAGATTTCATCAAGATTAACATTCTGGAATTTTTTTCATAAAGATTGGATTTAAACTGTGACCTCTACTGTCTACAACAGTGTTTTTAAACTTTGACCTAGTGACCTAGTTTTTGACCCTAGATGACCCAAATTCAATCCCAACCCAGATTTTAACAAGACAAACATTCTGACCATATTTCATTAAGATCTGATGAAAACTGTGACCTCTTTTATGTACACAAGGTTTTTCTATGATTTGACCTAGTGACCTAGTTTCTAATCCCAGATGACCCAAATACAATCCCAATCAAGATTTCATCAAGATAAACATTCTGACCAAATTTCATAAAGATTGGATGAAAACTGTGACCTCTATTGTCTACACAAGGTTTTTCTATTATTTGACCTAGTGACCTAGTTTTTGACCCCAAATGTCCCAAAAACAATCCCAACCCAGATTTCATCAAGATAAACATTCTGACCAAATTTCATAAAGATTGGATGAAAACTGTGACCTCTATTGTCTACGCCAGGTTTTTCTATTATTTGACCTAGTTTTTAATCCCAGATTACCCAAATACAATCCCAACCCAGATTTCATGAAGATAAACATTCTGACCAAATTTCATAAAGATTGGATGAAAACTGTGACCTCTACTGTCTACACAAACAAATTGTTGACGGACACACGCACGCACGCACGCACGCACGCACAATCGCACAACGGACGCCGGACATCACGCGGTCACATAAGCTCACCATGTCACTTCGTGACAGGTGAGCTAAAAACTACAAAAAAACAAATGCACAGTAACCATAGATTAGAAAGATCAGCAAGATAAAACAGAGGCAAAACAGAGACAAGCGAGACAAGGGTAACGTCAGGATACCATTACCACGAGTCCACAAACCCCAAAAGGAATAATTATGCTTCCTTTAAAGGGTTATTTCAAGTTCATGCTGATTGAGACAAGGGTAACGTCAGGATACCATTACAACGAGTCTACAAACCCCCAAAGGAATAATTATGCTTCCTTTAAAAGGATTATTTCCAGTTAATGCTGATTAAGATTTTATATAATGAATTGAATAAACCACTGCTTATATTGCATAACATTGGGGGAAGAAATGAGTTTTCAGTGCCTTTTTGAAGGAATTCAGTGTTGAAGAACCTCCAATGTTTGATGGAAGTGAGTTCCAGAGTTTGGGAGCAGCGTTCATGAAACTTCGCTCCCCGTATGATACGGATTGAATCTTCATTGGAATCACTAATGAAGTCGCTTCGTTCGTTGATCTTAAGTTTCGCCTTAGTTCGTAGACTTTAAGTAGGTTGTTCAGATATACAGGCGATTGTCCATTTAAGGCTTTGAACGCATTGGTAAGTATTTTGAAGTGGATTCTTTTTTCTACTGGGAGCCAGTGTAATTCTTTTAGGATCGGTGTTATATGACTATAGCGGACTGTTCTTGTGATAAAACGCGCCGCGGTGTTTTGAATATTTTGAAGTTTCTTGATAGCTGATGTTTGTGTTCCATACAGCAGTGCATTGCAATAGTCTAGCCGAGATGTGACAAGTGAATTGACTAAGGATTTGTGGCATTTGGTGTAATATATTGCCTGATGTGACCTATTTGCGTAATCTGACCGAAACATGATCTACTTATAGCATTAATATGGTGTTCCATGTTCATTCTTGAATCAAACCAAGCACCGATATTTCGAACGTATTGCGATGGTTTGATTGTCGAGTCCTTCTTTAACAGTTAACCCATCTACGTACTTGGCGTTGTTTTGACTTGAAAATACTATGACCTCGGTTTTGTCGGTGTTAAGTTTGAGCATATTTGTATTCATCCATGAGATGATATCTTGGAGGCACTTTTCAACTCGATTTAGTGTTTCGTTTTGTCTGCTCTATCGGTGGGTTCGAAGGAAGGTAAAGCTGCGAGTCATCGGCGTATTAGTGATGCCCGAGTCCATGTTTTTTTGCAAATTTCCCCCAACAGGTTTAGTATACATGGTATAAACTTTTTCGGCCTAACAGATCCATGGGGTACGCTGAAGGTCAGCAGCACTGGTTCTGATACCTTGCCGTCAATGCTCACCGTTTGGAAGCGGTCAGATAGGTAGGAAGCTACCCACTGTAGTGGTTTTTCAGCAAAGCCAAACTGTTGTTCGAGGTAGTTTAAAGGGTTTTGTGGTCGATGGTGTCAAAAGCGGCAGAGAGATCCAGCATAACAAAGACAGTGACATTTTTGTTATCTAATAATTGTAGGACATCGTTTTGAACTTTTAACAAAGCTGTTTCTGTTGAGTGAAACTTCCTGTATGCAGACTGGTTTTCTTCATTTAAATTGTCTTCTGTCAAATGTTCACCTATTTTTTTGCTGACAGCTTTCTCTAATATTTTGAAACTTATGGCAGATTCAAAACCTGGCGATAGTTTTGTTGTGTTTCTTTATCTAAGGTGGGCTTTTCAATAAAGGCCTTAAAAGTGATGTTTAAAGGATCTTGGCACACTTGCTGTTTCCATCAAGATTGATGATTTTTGTCAGAATTGGAAGCAGTTCAGTTTTTCATTCTTTTAGGAGCCAAGTTGGAATAGGGTCAAGCGCGCAAGATTTATTTTGAGATTGCATGATGATATTTTTCAACGTCTTCCTCAGTTGTCGGACGGAAATGTGTCAAACTGCATGTTTCTGCTGTTGGGTTATTATCATTGCTCTGTTTTGAATTTGAATGATATAGGGCGTGTTCAGAAATATCTTTTCTGATACCTTCAACTTAATCTATGAAACAAGAGGGCCTGAAAGGCCCAAAGTTGCTCACCTGAGATAACAAGATATTATTGGGACAAATCTTCTGAACAAGTTTTACGTAGATCGGAAAATAAATGTGGCCTCTAGAGTGTTAACAAGGTTTTACTATAGCCATATAAGGAAAAATGCCCCGCCCCCATGGCAGCCATGTTTTTCAACCAACTGGCATCATTTTTGAACTCGTCCAAGATATTATCGGGATTTTAATTCTGACCAAGTTCATGAAGATCGGACAGTAAATGTGGCCTCTAGAGTGTTAACAAGATTTTACTATAGCCATATAAGGAAAAATGCACCGCCCCTTGGAAGCCATTTTTTTCAAGCAAACATAATTATTTTCGAACTTATCCAAGATATTATTGAGACCAATCTTCTGACCAAATTTCATGAAGATTGGACAATAAATGTGGCCTCTAGAGTGTTAACAAGATTTTACTATAGCCATATATAGCCATATACGGAAAAATGCCCCGCCCCTGGTGGCCATGTTTTTAAAGCAACCAAAACCATTTTCGAACTCATCCAAGATATCATTGGGACAAATCTTCTGACCAAGTTTCATGATGATCGGAAAATAAATGTGACCTCTAGAGTGTTAACAAGGTTTTACTATAGCCATATAAAGAAAAATGCCCGGCCCACTGGAGGCCATGTTTTTCAACCAACCGGCATCATTTTTGAACTCATCCAAGACATTAATGGGATGAATCTTCTGACCAAGTTTTATGAAGATCAGACAATAAATGTGGCCTCTGAGTGTTAACAAGATTTTATTACAGCCATATAAGGAAAAATGCCCTGCCCCAGGGCAGCCATGTTTTTCAAGCAAATGTATTCATAAAATCCCAATCAGACAACTTCTCAAAAAGAACTACTTTGATATTTCATTGAATATCTGCATCATATACAGAGATTTTGAGTTGTTGCACTCAAATTTTCAAGTACACAAAAGCTGTCAGAAGACAGCGCGCTCGACTTTTCGAGTGCTTGACAGTATAACGTAAGACATCATGGGGAAATTGTTCATATTCAATAATGTCAAGGTAATATAGTCACATTTTAACTGGAAGAGGACCATAATTGAAACATATTGATCGGTTATATTTTACAGAAGCGGTACATTATAGACGATTCTGAGTTCAGGTATATTTTCCACAATCTATTGAACATTTGTAAAGACATAAAACAAACTAATACGATTATATTTCAAACTTGATAGAAATAGCTTGGGTGGGATGGTTGGACGGTCTTTCAACAAGAGGGCATGAAAAGCCCAAAGTCGCTCATCTGAGATAATAAGAAATGACCTGTTTTGTGCAGCCCAAGATATCAATGGAACAAATGTTCTAACCAAGTTTCATGAACAATGAACAACAAATGTCCCCCTGGCAGCCATGTTTTTCAACAGACCTGAACCATTTTTAAACTCATCAAAGATATCATTGGGACAAATCTTCTGACAAAGTTTCATAAAGATCCGACAATATATACAATGTGGCCGCTACAGTGTTAACAAGGCGAATATTCATGACGCACAACGGAAGACAGACAATTGACAAAAGGTGATCACAAAAGTTTACCATGAGCAAAAATATTATGCTCATAAAGATTGTCACCATGTTTGAAGATGATATTATTTAAACTAATTGAGTAAACTAAAACAAGATATGATAAGAACATTTGCACTGAACAAGCGTCATTCAGATTGAACTAAAAATGTGACTAAAAGTATTCACAATGTTTCGCTATAAACAACTGTAGACATACAAAAAACTACCATCCCTCTGAGAGCCTTGTTTATAAACAAACATGAACTATTTTCAGACTTACCTTGCAATTATATTTCCAATTAAAAAATCAATAAATCCGTTTTAAAAACACAAATATTTGATAATGTGGGTTATTGTATTAAACAATAAAACCCTGTTTATTTGAGCAGAAATGTGGACCCTTCAAGTGAGAGTATCTTGAGCATACTAGTATGTTGATGAATAAAGAGTTCTCTCAAATTCCTGAGTAAGAGTTACTACCCGTTCTATAAATAGAAAGTTCTGAGATCACTTCATTTCTGGCATTGGTTTCCAAGGCTTAAACCTACAGAAAAAATGAAATTAAACAAGATGTGTTTGTGAAACACAATGTCCCCCTATATGATGTTTGACCTTGTGGGATGACCTTGACCTTGACCCTTCACCACTCAAAATGTGCAGCTCCATGAGATACACATGCATTTCAAATATAAAATTGCTATCTTCAATATTGCAGAAGTGACATTACATGAGCAATTTTGACCCATATATTTGACCTTGAAGGATGACCTTGACCTTTCACCACTAAAAATGTGCAGCTCCATAAGATACACATGCATGCCAAATATCAAGTTGCTATCTTCAATATTGCAAAAGTATTCATAAAATTAGCGATTTGGGCAACATATATTTGACCTCTGACCTTGAAGGATGACCTTGACCTTGACCTTTCACCACTCAAAATGTGCAGCTCTATGAGATACACATGCATGCCAAATATCAAATTGCTATCTTCAATATTGCAAAAGTACTCATAAAATGAGCGATTTTGGCCACATATATTTGACATCTGACCTTGAAGGATGACCTTGATCTTGACCTTTCACCACTCAAAGTGTGCAGCTCCATGAGATACACATGCATGCCAAATATCAAGTTGCTATCTTGAATATTGAAATACTGCAAAAGTGTACATTAAATGAGCGATTTTGACCCATATATTTGACCTTTGACCTTGAAGGATGACCTTGACCTTTCACCACTCAAAATGTGCAGCTCCATGAGATACATATGCATGCCAAATATCAAGTTCCTATCTTCAATATTGCAAAAGTTATTGCAAATGTTAAAGTTGACGCAAACCAACCAACCAACCAACAGACCAACAGACAGGGCAAAAACAATATGTCCCCCACTACTATAGTGGGAGACATAAAAATCCACATTAATCTGCAGATATATTTCTTAGTTATATAACAAAAGCATCACAAAATGTATGGAAGAGGTAAACAAGCAGGAAGGAAAAAGAAAGCTCAGACAAAACTGCCAGAAAATCAGGAAACTTAAGTGTTTACAAGCTTTTTTACTATATAAATATAAGGAAATTGACCCCCCCCCTGGTGGCCATGTTTTTTTACCTATCCAAACCATTTTCGAACTAAAGTGTCGTATCCAGAAAACAAATATTCTGACCAAATTTCATGAAGATTGGGCAAAAAATGTGTCTTCTAGACTGTTCATGTTTTTACTATAAACATATAGAGAGAACTGCCCCACCCCCTGGCGGCCATGTTTTCCACCCATCATGACCATTTTCGAATTCGTCCAAGATATCTAGAAAATTGATGTTAAGAATTTTTTTTATGATGATTAGGCAAAAAATGTGACTTCTAGAGTGTTCAAAAAATTTTTTTGCTACATAAATATAAGGAAAAAGACCACCCCTGGCGGCCATGTTTTTTTACCGACCCGAACCATTTTCTAACTCAATCATCATATCCAGAAAACACATTTTCTGACCAAATTTCATAAAGATTGGAAAAAAAATATGACTTCTAGAGCGTTCACATGTTTTAACTATACATGTATACATATAGAGAAAACTGCCCTGGCCCCTGGTGGCCATGTTTTTTCACCGAACTGGACCTTTTTGAACTTGTCCAAGATATCGATAAAACCAATGTTTTGACCAAGTTTGATGATGATTGGGCAACAATTGTGACTTCTAGAGTGTTCACAAGGTTTCTCTATAGCCATATAAGGAATACTGCCCCGCCCCCTGGCGGTCATATTTTTCAACAGACCCGAACCATTATCAAACTCAACCAACATATCATTTAAACAAACATTTTGACAAAGTTACATGAAGATTGGGCTTCAAATGTGACTACTAGGTGTTCACAAGGTTTTACTTTTTTTTGACCTAGTGACCTAGTTTTTGACCCAGCATGACCCAGTTTCGAAGTCAGTCGAGGTATCAATGGGACAATTGTTCTGTCCAAGTTTTATGAAGACCGGACAATAAATGTGGCCTCTAGAGTGTTTACAAAGCAAAATATTGACGCCGCACGACGGACGACGCACGACGGGCAGAGGTGATCACAAAAGCTCAACATTAGCACTTTGTGCTCAGGTGACCTAAAAATAAAACAATAAAAATAAATATTTGTGTTTTTTTTACCATGTTTAAAAAAAATCTTTTTGTGAGTGTGTAAGGGTGGAGAGGGGGAATAATGTGGGGATGTGGTCATTTATTAGATGCTATTTCAAAATTTGTGGGGGGGGATTTTAGGGTGGGGTGTGGGAGATGGTTTGGGTGGGGTCCATTTTGGTATGTCAGGTAAGTGTTTTTTTGTCAAAGTATGAAACAAATCTGATCATAAATAAAGAAGTTATGGCAATTAACACAAAATGTAATTATTTGACCTTGAAATTCAAGGCCATTCAAAGGTCAAGGTCAAATTCAACTTGCCAGGTACAGTACCCTTATGATAGTAAGAAAGTATTTGAAGATTGAAAGCAATAGCCTTGATACTTTAGAAGTAAAGTGCATCTAAACACAAAATTGTACAAAATTTCAAAGTTACTAAGTCAAAAAAGGGCCATAATTCCGTAAAATGCCAACCAGAGTTATGCAACTTGTCCTGTACAGTCCCCTTATGATAGTTAGCGAGTGTTCCGAGTCTGAAAGCAATAGCTTTGATACTTTAGGAATAAAGTGGACATTAACACAAAACTGAACAATTTTTTTATTTTTCTAGTATAACAAGAAGGCCTGAAAGGCCCATGGTCGCTCACCTGAGATAACAAGATATTATTGGGACAAATCTTCTGACCAAGTTTTACGAAGATCGGAAAATAAATGTGGCCTGTAGAGTGTTAACAAGGTTTTACTATAGCCATATAAGGAAAAATGCCCCGCCCCATGGCAGCCATGTTTTTCAACCAACCGGCATCATTTTTGAACTCATCCAAGATATTATCGGGATTAATCTTCTGACTAAGTTTCATGAAGATCGGACAGTAAATGTGGCCTCTAGAGTGTTAACAAGATTTTACAATAGCAATATAAGGAAAAATGCCCCGCCCCTTGGAATTTTTTTCAAGCAAACATAATTATTTTCGAACACATCCAAGATATCATTGAGACCAATCTTCTGACCAAATTTCATGAAGATTGAACAATAAATGTGGCCTCTAGAGTGTTAACAAGGTTTACTATAGCCATATATAGCCATATAAGGAAAAATGCCCCGCCCCTGGTGGCCATGTTTTTAAAGCAACCAAAACCATTTTCGAACTCATCCAAGATATCATAAGAACAAATCTTCTGACCAAGTTTCATGATGATCGGAAAATAAATGTGACCTCTAGAGTGTTAACAAGGTTTTACTATAGCCATATTAGGAAAATAGCCCCGCCCCCGTGGTGGCCATGTTTTTCAACCAACCGTCATCATTTTTTAACTCGTCCAAGACATTATTGGGATGAATCTTCTGACCGACTTTCATGAAGATCAGACAATAAATGTGGCCTCTAGAGTGTTTTACTATAGCCTTATATTGCCATATAAGGATAAATGCCCGGCCCCTTGGCGCCCATGTTATTCAAGCAAACGTAACCATTTTCAAACTCATCCAAGGTATCATTAAGACAAATCTTCATCATTTCATCAAGATTGGACAATAAATGTGGCCTCTAGAGTGTTAACAAGGTTTTACTATAGCCATATAAGGAAAAATGCCCCGCCCCCTGACGGCCATGTTTTTCAACCAACCAGCATCATTTTCGAACTCGTCCAAGATATTATTAGGATGAATCTTCTGATTTCATTAAGATTGGACAATAAATGTGGCCTCTAGAGTGTAAACAAGATTTTACTATAGCCTTATATAGCAATATAAGGAAAATGCCCCGCCCCTTGGCAGCCATGTTTTTCAAGCAAAGATTACCATTTTTGAACTCATCAAAGATATTAGTGGGACAAATCTTCTGACCAAGTTTCATGAAGATCGGAAAATAAATGTGGCCTCTAGAGTGTTAACAAGGTTTTACTATAGCCATATAAGGAAAAATGCCCCGCCCCCCTGGCGGCCATGTTTTTCAACCAACCGGCATCATTTTCAAACTCGTCCAAGATATTATTGGGCTGAATCTTCTGACCAAGTTTCATGAAGATCAGACAATAAATGTGGCCTCTAGAGTGTTAACAAGATTTTACTATAGCCAAATATAGCCATATAAGGAAAAATGCCCCGCCCCTTGGCAGCCATGTTTTTCAAGCAAAGGTTACCATTTTTGAACTCACCAAAGATATCAGTGGGACAAATCTTCTGACCAAGTCTAATGAAGATCGGAACATAAATGTGGCCTCTAGAGTGTTAACAAGGTTTTACTACAGCCATATAAGGAAAAATGCCCCGCCCCTTGGCGGCCATGCTTTTCAACCAACCGGCATCATTTTCGAACTCGTCCAAGATATTATTGGGATAAATCTTCTGACCAAGTTTCATGAAGATCAGACAATAAATGTGGCCTCTAGAGTGTTAACAAGATTTTACTATAGCCATATATAGCCATATAAGGAAAAATGCCCCGCACCTTGGCAGCCATGTTTTTCAAGCAAACGTAACCCTTTTTGGAACTCATCCAAGATATCATTGAAACCAATCTTCTGACTAAATTTCACGAAGAGTGGACAATAAATGTGGCCTCTAGAGAGTGAACAAGGCAAATATTGACCTCGCACAACGGACAACGCACAACGGACGACGGACAAAAGGCGATCACAAAAGCTCACCATGAGCACGTTGAGCTCAGGTGAGCTAAAAAGTGGTATAACTAAAAATAATGCTGACAGAGTTATGCACCTTGACCTAGACAATGGTCTTGTTGTCATAAAAAAGTATTCCAAGTTTGAGTTTATTATCTTTGATAGTTTTAAAGTTATTTGGCTTTATAAAAAACTTTAACCAACGGCGACGCCGGGGCGAGTAGTATAGCTCTCATTTGTCTTCGAAAAGTCGAGCTAAAAAGGGGGCATTATTCTGATAAATTGCAAGCGATAGTTATGATCCTTGTAAGGAGGCCTTGCATGATGAACCTTGAGATATATATTCAGTTTTAATTGAACATCTGTGGTAGTTAAAGAGATACATGTATGTAATCCAGCAATTGTTTCCAGCAAACACATTTTAGTATTTTATCTTGCATAAGTCTTTGTCAGTTATAGATTTCAAAGGCCCTTTAAAGTTTTATTTGTTTATTTTCAATAAAATATGAAGATATGGCATTCAAACATTTACCTGCATTTTCTTTGTACAAAAGGGGCATTATTATGCTCTATTGCAGATCAGAGTAATTGGCCTTGGTCAGTGACCTCACATGACAATCACAAAGACCTTTGTGAAGTATCAATAGAATACCCTTCTATATTGAATATCTGTAGTAGTTACAGAGATATGAACTTGTTGCACGTAAACCTTAACCTTTGTCATCTTACACCGTACATACCTTGGATTGTATTTTTTTTTACTTTTGACCTTGAAGGATGACCTTGACCTTTCACCACTCAAAATGTGCAGCTTCATGAGATACACATGCATGCCAAATATCAAGTTGCTATCTTCAATATTGCAAAAGTTATGACCAATGTTAAAGATTTCCGAACGACGCACAGACTGACGGACTAACAATCGGACTGACAGACAGTTCAACTGCTATATGCCACCCTACTGGGGGCATAAAAATAAAATACATACTGTCCAGCAAAGATTGCAATCCATGGGAATCGAAGGTCATGGGAATCGATGAACACATTCTGGACAAAGGCATTTGGCTCGCAACTATGCTGTAATATTGTAAGTATAAAATAGATTTATAACAATTTCTATGGTTGGTATCATAACAATGTTAAAAATATTGCAACATAATAATCATTATATTCATTTTCTACAAAATTCAATGTGTGCATCAAGACGGTTTTAAGTCAAATTTTAAAAACAAAATGTCATCAAGGATCCTACATTAAGATATCTGCCAATGTTGCCCTTGGACATGGCGTCCATGACATAACATGACTGGCCATCCTTGAAGTAGTGTCTTACAGATGGGCCGTGGAAGCTGTCATCCTTATCCTTCTCATCTGAAACTGAAATAAAGGGGCATCTAGCAAAGATGTTTACATTTATCTCAATTGCATGGCTTGTTTGCAAATATTTCTTGACTTTAAAATAACCATTTGTCTTTATATACTTATTTATTTGACCTTGATTGTATTGAAAGCCTTGTATTTATGCAGATTACATGAGCGGATTTAATGGAACGGACCCATGCTTGGTTGTCCTTGGAATAATCATAACAATGCTCTCTGGGTGAGGACCATAACCTCCATGTCAAAAAGCGGTCACTATATCCCTTACCCATTTTTAGCATTGACGTTTCATATCATATGTTCAGGATTTTAACCTATTAAAAACTAAATTGAATCTGTGTTCATGATTTCATCCTTTGCTGAGTAGCAATGCGAACAGTTTCTCCTTGTATTTCATTGCATCATTTGAAAATGTCTCCATAATATCACCAACATGCATAAATCTGAGACGATAAGAATTTCTATAAGTGATTATATGTATTCCATTACCAGGGCATCTTAATTGATATTTAATTCCTGAATTCTACCGAAATAAACAAGAGCACCGCATAATGGATACCAACGCTCTGCGGCGGGTGTATAAATGAAATAAATGAAAGCTTGTCAGATTTTTTTAAGAGATCACAGTTACCTTGACCTTTGACCTAGTGACCCCCAAATGGGTGTGGCGTGTAGAACTTATCAAGGTGCATCTTCATATGAAGTTTCACAGTTGTAGGTAGAAGCACTTTGACTTTAGAACAAAATGTAAAGGTTTAGCTAGACGCGGACGACGAGCTGGCTATGACAATACCTCTCCGAAAACAGCGGAGCTAATAAAATCAAATAGGACATGGGACTGGATTGATTAAATTTAAAACAATTTATGGCTGGATGTTACATAAACAGATTAAAAAAAACACCACCACAGAAGTTCTTTGCACGTTTTCTTTTTATTGTACGTAAGGTTTTTACCTTTCTTGTGGTCCTTTTTCGATTGATTCAGAGACCCATAGTGTGCAGCTGTTGAGTCACCAACACACTTTTTCTTCTCAAGGTCTGAAGTGTCCAAAACAAGGAATGTAAACATATTTCAATATAAAATGATGATGATGGACACAAAATCTTACTTGAATATATACACTGAGTCAGCCCTTGCATGTAATACAAGGAAAGCTTACTGACCTGAGCTCAAGAACACTGATTGTCTAAAACTTGACCTGATAACCAAGTGTTTCATCAACCTTGACAAATATTTAAACATTCCTTGACATTGACCAGATAATTATTTTGATCATGTTTTAACACGATTAATTCACATACCAATATGTGACTTCATGAGTTGTAACTTTTTTGTTAAGGTTTCACCTGTCAACTTCCTAGATTTCTATGTATTTCTTTGCCTACCACCATCACTAATGCAACCAAAATGCTTATCATCAATGATTAAAACCTCCATATATTGCTTTAACCAAGAATAAGTTTCATTACACTAGGTAAACCAAACAAAATTGGAAACACATTTTCAATGTTTAGTAAGTGTGACCTGCACCTGTAAAGCTGCATTAATGCAAGATCTTCATATAAGGTGTTTTTGAATGAAGTTAAATCACTCTAGCTTAATCTGATCGAGTTTACCTGTTTTAACCTGAACAACATTTTTGGAAAGCTTTTACAAAATCTTAACATACTAAGTGGAAGAAGAGAGGGAACAATGCCTATGACACAAAAGTGCTGTACTTTGACCCTTTTCCCTTAAAGGTGACTTTTAACATGAATGTTACATTGCTTTTCTTCCATATGACACTATTTTACATTGGTGAACACAAATTTTTTAAACAAGAGTTCCGCGGTCGGAGATGACCGCATTGAAGCCGGATTTTTGATTTAAATGACAGGAAAGTACCTTTCGTGTTTTTGTCAATGCAATACTTAAATTAGTGAAATATTGTTCAAAGGTCAAAATGAAATGTAAGTACTTTTCAAGGCATGAGCAAACCTTGTGTCTATCTCTTGCTTCAAATGCCCTTGGTACAGGCTTCACGGGATAGAGAAATTACCAGTGGTAAGCATACCAAAGTTAAATCATGAAAAAAATATTCACATTTAAGGTCACTGTCAATTGAAAGACTTTAAAATGACCAGTTGTTCTCTTGACCAGTGGTCATCTGTTAGTCATGGCAAAGTCCATGTCCAAGCATACGAAAGTTAAAACAACTTTTAATTTTTAACATTCAAGGTCACAGTGACCTTGACCTTCAATGACCTTAAAATGACCAATTGTCATCTACTAGTGCTGGCCAACCTTCATGTCCAGTTTGAAGACTGTAAGTCCAAGCATAAGAAAGTTATACCATGAAATAAGAATTTTAACATTTTTACATTCAAGGTCACGGTGACCTTGACCTTAAAATGACCAGTGGTCATCTACTAGTTCTGGCCAACCTTCATATCAAGTTTGAAGACTCTAGGTCTAAGCATACCAAAGTATTAACAACTTTAACATATTTACATCCAAGGTCACAGTGACTTCGACCTTCAAATGAATGACCTTGAAATGACCAGTGGTCATCTAAGTGTGCTTGCAAACCTTTACGTCAAGTTTGAGATTCTAGGTCCAAGTGGTCATCTTCTAGTACTGGCCAATCTTTATTTCAAGTTTGAAGACTCTAGGTACAAGCATACCAAAGTTATAACATGAAATAAGAACTTTAACATTTTTACATTCAAGGTCACAGTGACCTTGACCTTCAAATGAATGACCTTGAAATGTCCAGTGGTTACTTACTAGTTCTGGCCAACCTTCATGTCAAGTTTCAAGACTCTAGGTCCAAGCATACCAAAGTTATAACAACTTTAACATTTTTACATTCAAGGTCACAGTGACCTTGACCTTCAAATGAATGACCTTGAAATGTCCAGTGGTTACTTACTAGTTCTGGCCAACCTTCATGTCAAGTTTCAAGACTCTAGGTCCAAGCATACCAAAGTTATAACAACTTTAACATTTTTATATTGAAGGTCACAGTGACCTTCACCTTCAAATGAATGACCTTGAAATGACCAGTGGTCATCTGTTAATCCTGGCCAACCTTCATGTCAAGTTTGAAGACTCTAGGTCCAAGCATACCAAAGTTATACCATGAAATAAGAACTTTAACATTTTTTATATTGAAGGTCACAGTGACCTTGACCTTCAAATGAATGACCTTGAAATGACCAGTGGTCATCTGTTAATCCTGGCCAACCTTCATGTCAAGTTTGAAGACTCTAGGTCCAAGCATACCAAAGTTATACCATGAAATAAGAACTTTAACATTTTCGAGCACGCCGCCACCCCGCCCGCCCCCCCGCCCGTCCGACAACATCAATCTATAAGCCGAGATTTTTTCGAAAAAATCCGGCTAATAAAATTCATTTTAATTATTAAATACTTACCTGTTATCGTATGCTTATACTTTCCAAGGGGAAAAAACTCATCCGGAATTTTAACTGGGAATCCGCCACCTCAATACCGTAATACAGGTCAGGTTAAACATAGTGCAATGCAACCTAGCCAAAAATCGGTAACCAACCCTCAATATTCTTTCAATATATATACAAAAATATTAATCGAATAGCGTGGTGGGAGGTGGGACTTACCGATAACAGGTAAGTATTTAATAATTAAAATGAATTTTATTAAAAAATTTTGTTTTAATGTCATAAATACTGACCTGTTATCGTATGCTGATTTTGCAGCTGCGGTGGGAAGGTTCGTATATATTTTCCCAACACAGTAGAACCCATAAACAGGGTTATCAGCTAATGATATCAAGTAATCTTCGTTAAAACGGTATTAATTATGACTTCTCGGACAGAGTAATATGTCTATGTCGTAAAGAAGACACTACCGTTAGTGCAACCACAACAAGCCCAAACATATACAAATTGTATTGTTGGCACTTCAGAAAACGAAGATAAAAAGATGACAAAGGTGGTCGGATTCCTCCAGTAAACAGCTTAGAGCACGTCAAAAGTGGGGTGTGATTAATATATGCCCACAAAACAGACAGAGCTCTTAATTCATGCGGTCAGATCCTAAAAAGGAATGAATCCTTAGATAGGATAAGAGTAACTTTCCTTAGTCGAGGTCTAACCCCGAGAAATAGAAGCCGCAGACACATCTCCTCCCCCCTTTTTTGGGGAAATGAAGAGTGTCTTTTGAGAACCTTGAATGGACTTCCGACTAACACTGCTGAGATAGAACTTCAAAGCCCTGATTGCCCAAAGAAGTTTATCCTCATCTTCATGACTACCAGTTTAAGAAAAACTTGGAAACTTGAAGGTAGAAGCCATATAGAGGACTTGATATTAAGCAAGGAATCCTGGCTGACACAACAAAGTGAAAACGACAATAGATCCAACTGGAATTGGTCGTATTCAACAGAAAAAGCATGAATTTCACTTCTCCGTATGGTAAAAGCCATAATAAGAAGGAAAACCGTCCTAAAATTATATTGGAACTGTTAATAAGCCTGATGAAAAAGGTTCATAGGGAGCTCATTAAGCATCCCAACATGTAACACAAGTGAAAACCGCTTAAGAAGGTAAAGGAACGAAAAACATAGTGTTGACGTTCCATAGTTTGGATCAGTTTCAAAATAGGTAAGACAGCACAGAGTTGCGATGACTTACACAAAACAAGGTATACGAAAGCATAATCTCTATCCTCTGATGAAGAAAAGAACAAATTTCTTATCATCAAGAAAAAGACGAGAAAAACCTCTATGTATCTAGCAGAGTGATTAAGGTAATAACTATGCTCTCGAATACCCAGTAAAAAATGAATTTCCATAGAACCTTTATACATTTCTGATGGAATTATCCTTGCACAAGTAACAAGGATTGAAACTCTAACAGAAAAACGTTCTTCTGTAGAGATAACTAAAAGTTATTAATGGCCAGACATGTAGTGGCACATGTTTGGATTAGTAAAAATATGTCTCTCTGAGATATGATATTTGACCTGTGAAGAAGTTTCCTGAAAATAATTGTACAGGAGACTTAAAAGGTCGTAGAACCATAATCCCATGGTTCATTAAGTATATTGCATGAAATTATGGCAAAAACTCAGTTATTGCAAAAACTCACCAAGAAGGCAAGATATTCCACTTTATGTCAATGGACGAATGTATAACAATCGCACACCCTGCTGGATCGATTTCTGTGAACTGCATTATTGACGTTGTTCAGCATACCGGTATACACTGCGATATACGATCGCATAACGCTAATTACTAGCGTTTGATGATAAAAAACATTCTTTGATATACTATGTACACCATGCAACTTCACTGCCGCGCATGCGCAATTACATTATTTGAACCCAACGGAAAAATAATTCGAAAGAAAGAACTGCAGGACAAAACGTCCAACAGGGCGTTGAGACGAGTAAGACGATAGAGAAAATTTGTTGTTCTTGCAAAGAACGAATAAGTTCCTGATTTCCAGTTACAAGGAGTGATAAAATGATCACCTCCGTGTCTGTAAGTAAACTACGACCGATGTGTGATAGTTGAAACCATCACAAAGGAATCGTGAAAATGTGTTGTAAATGAAAAACAGCTAAAAAGAATTTTCGCTTTTCAAGATGTAGATGTGCAGGTGATATTCATTAGGATACCATATAATTGAGAAAATCAAGATACGTTGTTCTATGTGATCCATAACCTTCTCTGCTCACATCTGTATAAGATGTAAGGAAGGTTGTGGTAGAATAAACTATATTCTTGCCAAGATAATCTTCTAGTCAAGACACCACTGAATAGTGGTAAATAATGACAAAAAGATGGAAATCTGTGTCATTGAATAATCCCGATATTAATACAATTATCTTAAAAATAAAGCTGAAACGGACGTAAGAAAAGACGTCTCAGCAGAAGGACCGGTGACCGGACCGGTAAATACCGACCGGTGACCGGAACCATTTGTCAAGGATGGGTGGGCAAAGAAACCACGGCAAGCCGAACTTTCCCACTCCAAACACACTTGAAAATTGGTAGAATAGGACAGTGTTTAACACTTATAAGTTTATGACCTATCTACAGAATATAGCCTCTTCTTGAACCAATAACAGGCGCCTTTAAAATCCTGGATAATACAGGTCGCGAAGTCATCGATTTGCGAAGTACGGAAATATGATTGACAGTGGTACCTCCGGAATCGGAGGTGTGATGGCAGAAAAAGGTGAAAACCCTAGGAGTAACCTTAAGCGGGTCCGCGCTTGCCGGTAGAATGCATGGAAGTCTTAAATTCTGACTTGATTAATCCATTTACTTCAAGACTTCTAACCGGGACGAATTCCGAAAGGAATACGACCAGCTATAGGAAGACGGCCTGTTATGGCCAGAAGTGTAATAGAAGAATAACTTTAAGATGAGGTCCCTCCAGATCCTAGGATCTAAGATCTGAGTTCAATAGGTCCTAAGCTATCTACAAGACTGTAGCCGCTATGCGGTCAATCTGATAGGCAATCCTATGTATCAGAACTCTTGTTGATTCCAGTAGCTTGAAAATATGCACTGTCGTAGGAGCAATAGAAAAGCAGAAGTCGATACAAAATGTCGTCTTGCTAATCCTGCTAGCGTCATTAATGTGTCCCAACTGTTCCGTGACACTGACTGCAAAGTCTGTAGCCGACAAGTAAAGGCGGTTAAAACAATTCATCCTTCGGGTCTCGGACATAAATTTAAAGAGGTCAAATAGTAATGTTTGACCTCAATGCTAGTCTCCGAGCCCACTTCAGCCGATCTATCTGCAAGACCAGTAGTCTGCATGTAGCCAGTTGAGATAGAAGTACAAATAACAGAGATAGCATGATTAGGTAACCGTCGCCAGTAGAACGTCAGTATTGAAAAACACAAAAAGTCATGTAGATTGTTGAATCCATAAAATATAGTATTCAATACAATCATAGCCAGGGGTATACAACTAGGTAATGTAGACGATACCCGTGATACTAAAAATTGACCGATGAAAACACAGTGGAATACCGGTAATTGGTAACTGGTGACCGAACCGGACTGGTCAATGACCGGTAACTGTAGCCAGGTGAACGGACCAGTCATAATATGACCGGTGACGTTAAAGACCGAAAAATGGTGGAATCCATATGGTCTGATATCAATGTCAAGCACTGCTCGGAAAAGAAGATCGTGCCAAAAAATCCAATCCGATGGCAATGAGACATCACTTATTCTGACCGGTGATCAGTGATCGGTGATATGACCGATGAATGGTGACCGATGTCCGGTGATCGGGACCGGTATAATATAACTGCGTCAGAATGGAAATATCTGGTGCAGAAGAATGACCATCCACGAAGTCATCTGATAATGTTCACCGGAAAACAACGGTAGATTATCAGTATCAATAAGCATAAGTGTCCTTGTAGTCGTAGTGGAGGAAAGAACAGCTTATCCCGAAGCCTGAAAGTTAAACGAACTCGTGTTCGTATACAACTACGGCTCGGTGACTGCAACATGTGTGGATGCCATAAGAAAAACCATCACACGTGGAATGGAGACATGATATTCCTAAAGGAATAAAATGGAGAACGTCGATATGACCAGTAGGTTCATTAACGCCTACGTGAGAAGTGGCGACATCCATATAACTGCGATGCTGAAATATTGTTCGGCTACACTGGAAATATTGTCTTCTACAATATTGTCTCCGTGAGCATTGACGTGATCGCTTACGAGCGTATCAACGCCGAGAACGGCTCAATGAAGGAGAGGTATGTTCGATAACTATCCTGTTGTGCTCAATGAAGTCCGCTGATGTCTACGTGAAGGTTGACGACGTCCTCGTTTCCTGCGATGTCGAGATCTGGATCGGCCGAGATGTGGATCGGCTGCAATGAGACCGAGATCTTCTAGAATAACGTCTGCGTGAGTGACGACGTGATCGCTTACGAGAGCCGCGACGATGAGAACTGCTTGACGAATAAGAGCATGTCCGATGTCTAATCCTTGATGAAGACGATGTATTCGACGACGAATAGGAGAATAATTCAATGAAGAAGATCGAGTTCTTCTTCTTGACCGGTGACTGGTGTTATCGGTGGCAGGCCTAACTGATGACTGTTGACCGGTGACCGGACCGGTGATCAATGACCGGACCGGACCGGAGACCGGACCAGACCGGTGACATGACTGGTGACCGGACCGGTGACATGACCGGTGACCGGACCGGTGATCAATGACCGGACCGGACCGGTGACATGACCGGTGACCGGACCGGACCGGTGACATGACCGGTGACATGACCGGTGACATGACCGGTGATCAATGACCAGACCGGACCGGTGACATGACCGTTGACCGGACCGGTGACCGGACCGGCCGGTCAGACGTCGATCAATGGTCCGTGATCAACGTCCCCGGTGACGTACCGGTCATATCATGACCAGTGTTGTCACCGGATAATGACCGTATGGCGGATGCCAAATGGTCCGGCATTGGTCGATGTCCTTGACCAATGCCATCGGGCAAAGATCGGCTGACGGGTGTCGCCATATGGTCTGATGTTGACCGACTGTCTAAGAGACTTAGCATAGTACGGTCGCGATCGTGCCCGATACCCGGTGACTGATACTGCAACTATCATCCATGATCTGCGAAGTCACCGGGTATTTATCCACTCTTGTTTCTGCGACCATCATGTAGTCGAATATATGAAAAACAAGAGCAAAGCATATTCAACCATAAACTTGTCACAGACCAGATTATCATACGGCACATAAAATCATTATTTGACCATAATGAAAATTATAATAATACTGCCGTAGATCATAAATTAAACAAAATTTTAATTCAAAACAGATGAAAAATAAAATGACGATCAATTAGATTGTCATACGGAACGTTAAAATCATTATTGCACACAATGGCAAATGATAAACAATCTGTCAATATAAGAACACGCTTTGCACGATCTCGTAACACATTAGAAGAACATGCTTTGCACGTTCTAGCAATGTATTAGAAGAGCACGTTTTGCACGTGGTCGTTCGCGCCTGAAAACACCCAGCATGGTAGAAATAAACCATTGTACGATAAAAACAAGCATCTTACCTTTTACAAATGAAACAAAATCCGTTAAATCCACACAAATTAATCCGAATGAGAAATAAAAAGATAAATAACACAATTTATCTATTCAAAACCCCAATCAACCAAGTGAAAAACTATATTTTAATTCAGAGCTGTAAAAGACACGTATACACCTGGTTGATCCGGAAAGAATATTGAGGGTTGGTTACCGATTTTTGGCTAGGTTGCATTGCACTATGTTTAACCTGGCCTGTATTACGGTATTGAGGTGGCGGATTCCCAGTTAAAATTCCGGATGAGTTATTTCCCCTTGTAAAGTATAAGCATTCGATAACAGGTCAGTATTTATGACATTAAAATGTGTGGCGCAACATTTTATAATACATAAATGGTAAGCTAATACATTGGACAAGCTCTTTTTTTAACAGTACATGTATTTTTACTTTAATCTTCAGTTTTGACCTTCACCTTGAAGGCATCAATGTGGTCATGACACTGAGTCTCAAATAGGTGAACTATTGTGCTAAGCTATTTTAAAATCCTTAAATGGATGGTCAAGTAACATTATAAAGTGGAAAATCCTATTTTGACCATGAAGTGCTGTATTTTGACATGTCACTTCATGTTTGACCTTGAGAGTCATATGGGAACACAGTCTTATATGGTTTCTTCCAGAAGAATATTGATTGGACTGAGTATTTACAGAAATGGTTAGGTGTGAGACAGCATTTATATTTTCTATATATAGTCAAATAAAATATTAAGGCTCTACCCAAACAAAATAATGAATTGGTGCGCTTTTAAAATTCTCATTGAACTTGTCAATGATTAAACTATAACATATATTGGGACACTTTAAAATTATGTTATCAAAATTATGATGACATTTCATATTTAAAGTGTATGTAATTTCTTATATTTTCAATTCGGCATAATGGACAGTTTTAGAAAGTTTCATTTACATACTAAACTGAAAGTCTTGCGTAATCCTTATAATCTATGATTATTGAGGCACTCTCAGGTCTGTTACCTAGAAAGAACCAGTACTTGATGTATTTGAAGCATATGTTCAGAATGCTCAAACATGGAACATAAAAAAAAAAACATACCCATTACACCTCTATGACCTTTTTCACTGATAAATCAATTTAAACCAATCAAAAATCTTAAAATAAAAGAGGGCCAAGATGGCCCTAGTTCGCTCACCTGAGAGGAGTCGTTTCATTCAATCTTTACCAAACGTAAAACTTGACCAAGATATTGTCCAGACAAACATCCTGGTCAAGTTTCATCATTATTGAACCAAAACTCTGGCATATGGAGTGATTTTGTTTTTGCAAGATTTGACCTGGTGACCTATATTTTGAGTAGACCCCCCTTACCAAACATCAAACTTTGTTTACAAAAATAAATATTATGACCAAGATTCATAAAATCTGAAACAAAATTGTGACCTCTAGAGTGTTTACATGGATTTTGTATAATATAATGAAAATTTGGACAATCTAAGGGCAATAATTATGGCATTCATTATGTGATATATATAAAACCAATCTTTTCACCAAGTTTCATGATGATTGGGCAAAAAATATGACTTCTAGAGTGTTCACAAGCTTTGTTTACTATATAAATATAAGAAAACTGCCACCCCCCCCGGCAGCCATGTTATTCAACTGACCAGAACCATTTTCAAACTCAACTCTCATATCAAGGAAACAAATGTTCTGACCAAATTTCATGACAATTGGGCCAAAAATGTGACTTCTAGAGAGTTCACATGTTTTAACTATATACATATAGAGAAAAATACCCCGCCCACTGGGGGCCATGTTTTTTCACCGATCCGGACCATTTTCGAACTCGTCCGAGATATCAATAAAATCAATGTTTTGACTAACTTTCATGATGATTGGGCAAAAATTGAGTGTTTACAAGGTTTCTCTATAGCCATATAAGGAATACTGCCCCGCCCACTGGCGACCATGTTTTTCAACTGACCGAAACCACTTTTGAACTCAACCAACATATCATTAAGACAAACATTTTAACAAAGTTACATGAAGATTGGGCATGAAATGTGACTTCTACAGTGTTTACAAGTTTTTTCTTTTTTTTGACCTAGTGACCTAGTTTTTGACCCGGCACAACCCAATTTCGAACTCTACCGAGATTTCATTTGGACAAAGCTTCTGACCAAGTTTCATGAAGATCGGACAATAAATGTGGCCTCTAGAGTGTTTACGAACAAGATGTGGACGGACGGACGACGGACAAAGACTGGTCACAAAAGCTCACCTGAGCAATCTGAGCACCCACCAGTGGGACCTGTGTCATGGAGATCAGGAAGGTCCGGGGAGCGTATTGCAGAGGCTGGAGAGGAGGAACTACTCTTCTGAGCTGTCTGCTTGTTCTTAACAGACTTCTCAGCCAACCTGTGAAACATAAGACATGAACAACAAAGCCTGATAGTAAATACAAATACTGGTAGCTCAGTATGGTCCAGGGTTTCCCCTAGCTCATACATTTTGAGCCAAGTTTGCTGTGCTTTGCAAAATTCATCTGCATATAGCTATTTAACAGGTAAGGATACAGATTAAGTTGCAGAAAAATCAAATTATCTTCAGCTTTATTGGTCAATACCTAGCATTGCTTAATAATTAATTCGAGTGGCACAGAAAGCCCTTAGTCAATATATATAGTCTATTATTGTTTTATTACAAATACACTAAGGTCTATTCTACTTAAAAACAAGCAAATTCGTTGAATTGATATCCCCCGCCAATATGCTTCTTGACACAAAAAAAGTTATATTTGACACTCAAAAAAGCATTTTTTCAAGATACAAAGGGCCATAACTTCGTTATTAACATATAGTATACAATGCCATTTGGCGTGCATCATCCTCTTATTCATATATATATATATATATATATATATATATATATATATATATATATATATATATATATATATATATATATATATATATATATATATATATATATTCATACTAAGTTTCTTTGAAATCAGCCAAAGCACTTCCAAGATATGGCTCCGGACACACAAAAAAGCACTTTTTGAAGATACAAAGGGCCATAACTCCGTTATTAACATATGGTGTACAATGCCATTTGGCGTGCATCATCCTTTTATCCATATATATATAATCATACCAAGTTTCAATGAAATCTGCCAAAGCACTTCCAAGATATGGCTCCGGACGGACGGAAAGACAGACGGATGGAAAACGCTAAAACAATATCCCTCCGCCTATGGCGGGGGATAGTTAATTCAGCTAGAAATCCTGAAACCGTGTTAAGCTTTAAGGTTTGTTTTGACTGACAAGGTGTCTTTAGTCTGGATATGTGAATGAACAGTCTCCTAAAAAGAGCCGTTACAAGACAGCTTGCTAGACTATACCACATAGTATTAAAAAATAGCCACATGTTTGTAACCACTAAGGTGCTGATTTATTGCTGTGTTACTTTTTTTATTAAGATGTTATTTAATAAATTGTGTACACATGGGGCTTGTTGTTCCAACTAGTTGCCAGCGAAAGTAGGCAGTATGTTGCACACAAAACGAAAAATCGTACGAATTATTCCAAGAAAAAATATAATCAAAACTTTTCTTCAGGTAAACCTTTTCCCGGAAATGTAACCAGTTGTCAAAATCATAAATGTTTAGAGAGTGAGAAAACTTAGGGAAATTACATTATGCTAACCATTCATATGATTCCAGAAATGAAACATTTCATACCTTGTCAGGTGACGCTTTTCTGGAAGTGCTTCATTTGATTTCTTATTTTGAAATGACACAGCTTTGAATGATCTTAAAACAGAATAATATAATGTAAATTGTCATGTGAATATTTTGCTTTCATAATTTGAATATGATATACATGTACATACAATGGAAACAATGACTTGTTGTTTATGATGTTTTAAAATATGTAGACCTTTGTTTTAAAAGGCAATAGTATCCAATAATTGTTTGTGTATATAACATATTTAGGGACTAAACATTTTACACAATAAAAAGTCATGCTTAAGCTAAAGTTTAGGAAGATTTTATATTTAAGTTGAAACTGCCGGATCGGTCAATTGCCTTCTCTGACCCCAATCATTTTTTAATATTGCCAGGTATTGGATATAAAAAGTTATACCGCATATCATATTTGTGATTTTCATTGTCTTTTTAAAGTTCTAAATTCATCCCTCCATATGTTCTTGATTTCCATTGCCCCATACTTCTGCCAAATGTTGTATTATCCAACAGAAATGGTTTTAGCTTGCTTGATTTCGATTATATTCTAAACTTATTCCTATTTTAATCCCATTACCAGATGAGGAATGATAGTATAACAACCATCCTATAAACTTTAGCTGTATACTATCGCTATTTTTAGATCAGATTTGGGTTTTTCCAAAAATTGGAGAATCTGTTTTGTCAACATCTGAAAAACAAAATCGTCAAAAAATGCGATATTTGAAATTTATTAATAGACAAGGGACAAAATTTTCACGAAACCAGGTTTTCAATGTGAAAAAAGTCTGATAAAGAGAGACAACTCAAACTGAACTGATTGTTTATAATTAACCCCTTTGTTTCCAAATAAATATATTTTTAGTCTTGGCGACCTTGACCTTTGAGATATTGACGTAATTCTTTCGTGCGACACACCGTCCCATGATGGTTAACAAATGTGTCAAACGATTTTGAAATCTCACAATGAATGACATAGTTATGGCACGGACAATCTCATTTATGGCCATTTTCGACCTTTGAACTCAAAGTGTGACCTTGACCTTGGAGATATCGACGTAATTCTTTCGCGCAACAAACCGTCTAATGATGTTAAACAAATGTGCCAAATGATTTTAAAATCTCACAATGAACGACAAAGTTATGGCCCAGACAAGCTTGTTCCGCCCGCCCGCCGACATTCGCCAAACTAATAACCAGTTTTTTCCTTCGGAAAACATGGTTAAAAAAGGAGGAAATAATAGCCTTGCGCAACCATGGTTCTAAGCCTCACATGATAAACCTGATCTTTATCCTAAACTCACATAATATTCTCTATATAAACTGTTAATAATGAGTGTTTCATTAATCATACTCGTCTGAGTCGGACTTATGGGCCGAGCCTTCTGAGTCAAAGTCCGCTTCATGGTCCGCAATATCTTCAATGTTTTCCACATTGCTCTCATAGCCCTCCTTCTTTCGCTCTGCCTTCTAAGTAAAGAGAAACTATTGAGTGTATGGAAGTTATTGTTAAAAGTACTTGTACATCAAAAATATATAAATGTGTGCTTTGTATTGTGCCGTAATGTTTTGGCAATTTGTCACTTGCAACAAATAAAGGACTACAAACTTGTGTATATTAAGAATGCATTACTGCTGGAGCAGCTGGAGTTTCACTTCTTCATACTAAAATGGTTCTAATGCTAAACTGAAGACAAATCATATTTCTTTCAAAGATACTTTTGTTTATAAAAAATACATCTCATTATGTTTATGTTTATAAGCACTCACCGCAAATGGAACGTATACTTAATTCAAAGATCACACGTTTTTTACTCACATTTGATTAACCCTAGTGGAATCATAAGATATCATATGTACAGTAAAAATATTACATGTCATAGCCAAATCTAAATCGTGGTGATTTAAATGTGTATTTTTTTTGGTTTATGTTCATTAAAAATGATTTCTGCAATTGTGTTCAGGACATATGGACTATGAATTAAACAAGCAAATTCGTTGAATTGATATCCCCCGCCATTATACTTCTTGACACAAAAGTTTTCTGGACGGATGGACAATGCCAACGTGCATCATCCTCTTATCCATATACATTTGTATATACTCATACAAAGTTTCAATGAAATCCGTCAAAGCACTTTTAAGATATGGCTCCGGACACACAAAAAAAGCATTTTTTCAAAGTACAGAGGGTCATAACTCTATTATTATCCAATGGTGTACAATGCCATTTGGCGTGCATCATCCTCTTATCCATATATATACTCAAACCAAGTTTCAATGAAATCCGCAAAAGCACTTCCAAGATATGGCTCCGGACACACAAAAAAGCATTTTTTCAAAGCATTTTTTCAAAGTACAAAGGGCCATAACTCTGTTATTATTCGATGGTGTACAATGCCATTTGGCTTGCATCATCCATTTATCCATATATATATATACTCATACCAAGTTTCAATGAGATCCGCCAAAGCACTTCCAAGATATGGCTCCGGACACAAAAAAGCCGGCCGGACGGACGGACAACGCCAAAACAATATCCCTCCGCCTATGGCGGGGGATAACAAGTTCACATATAGTTGGATTCTTTTGACACTTCCCATGAATGTATAGACATAGGTAATTGTTAAGCAATATCAGGTGGGATTTTGGCTGATAATTTGGCTAAGGTACTATGATGACTTTAATTTCCATGAAGTATGGTCAGGATCAGACAATTGCTGCTGCACATTCGGATAAAATAATGTAGTTCAAATGCATAATGACATGTGCAAACAAGATAACCTGGGGACAGTGAAAGACAAATGTGACCCTGATCAGAAGGGAGATAAGAATCCACCATCTTAAGATACTGTACTGAGATTTCAGCATGAACACTTAGGTCTAAGATAACTGACCATTCACCTCACCACAGGGTCATGTTTACAAATTATCCAAAACGCTCAAAAGTTTTTGAACACACTGATCAGAAATTAATGTGTACATCATCACATCCATAGCTTCATCATAGATGCCAAAACCTCAATTAAGTCTAAATCTGTGAGGTATTCGTCTCCGTATTTCTTCCCATCTTCGTTTGCCGCCTGGTCCGTCAGCAACTGCCCGGCATATATGCATATGAACCCTCCGAAGGGAATGTCGTCCAGGCAACGTAATCCCCATCCACTGTACAGGAATCAACATTTGATATTGAGAGCTTCGAAAAACAAGAGCACCGCCTAGCGGGTGCAGATCGCTCATCTACTTTTCTTTTAAAGGTAATACTTCCATACTTGATCAAAAAGGGTGGAGGGGTGGGGTGGAGAGGGTTGTATAGTGTGAAGGTGTGGTCATTTATGACATTATCTTACCAAAAAGAAAAATAATATTTAATTATTTTTTTTTTGGGGGGGGGGGGGCGGGGGATTCTTGGGTGGGATGGTTAGCCAGTCTTTCAAAAATGAAATAATACAATTAAATATTTGTTTTGTTTTTTACCATGTTAAAAAAAATATAATTTTATTATCTTTTTTTTGGGGGGGGGGGGGTCGGGGGAGGAGGGTGAGAGGGGGTATAGTGTGGGGTGTGGTCATTTATTACATGATCTTTCAAAAATAAGACAAACATGAAAAAAAAAACATTTTTGGGGAGGGGATGGGATTCTGAGGTGAGGCGTGGGGGATGGTTTGGGTGGAGTCCATTGTGGTATGTCAGGTATGTGTTTGTCAAAGTATGCATCAAATCTGATCATTAATAAAGAAGTTATGGCAATTTTAGCAAAATTTAATACTTTGAACTTGCCAGGTACAGTGCCCTAATAATAGCAAGAAAGTATTAACAGTTTGAAAGCAATTGCCTTGATACTTTAGAAGTAAAGTGGATCAAAACCAAAAAATTAACAAAATATTCAAAGTTACTAAGTCAAAAAAGGGCGATAATTCCATCAAAATGCCAACCAGAGTTATGCAACTTGTCTTTTTCAGTCCCCTTATGATTATGACAGTAAGCGAGTGTTCCAAGTGTGAAAGCAATAGCTATGATACTTTAGGAGTAAAGTGGACCAAAACAAAAAACTTAACAAAATTTTCCATTGTCTAAGTATAAAAGGGGCCATAATTCTGTCAAAATGCCAGTCACAGTTACATTACTTTGCCTGCACAGTCCCTACATGATAGTTAGTAATTGTTGCAAGTATGAAAGCAATAGCTTTAATACTTTAGGAATAAAAAGGATCTTAACACAAAACCTAACCAAATTTTCAATTTTCTAAGTATAAAAGGGGCCATAATTCTGTCAAAATGCCAGTCAGAGTTACATAACTTTGCTTGCACATTCCCTTTATGACATTTAGTAAGTGTTGCAAGTATGAAAGCAATAGCTCTGATACTTTAGAAATAAAGAGGACCTAAACACTAAACTTTAATAAGCAAATGTTCAATGTTCTAAGTATAACAAGATGTGTTTGTGAAACACTATGTCCCCATATATTTGACCTTGAAGGATGACCTTGACCTTTCACCTCTAAACATGTGCATCTCCATGAGATACACATGCATGCCAAATATCAAGTTGCTTTCTTCAATATTGCAAAAGTGTACATTTAAATTAGCGCTTTTGACCCATATATTTGACCTTGAAGGATAACCTTGACCTTGCACCACTCAAAATGTGCAGCTCCATGAGATACACATGCATACCAAATATGAAATTGTTATCTTCGATGCTGCAAAAGTTTTGTCAAATGTTAAAGTTTTCACAAACAAACAAAGCAGCATACCAACAGACAGGGCAAAAACAATATGTCCCCTACTATAGTGGTAAGGGACATAAAAAGGGCACATAATTCTGTCAAAATGCCAGCCAGAGTTATCTTACTTTGCCTGCCAAGTCCCGTCAATTTCTAAATCTAAATTTATATTTAATTTGGCGGAAACGAAAGTTGTTTACTGGTTTCTATAAATACGATTTCGCAAGACTTTTGTTTGTTTCTTCAAGTAACGTTATGTACGGAATACCTCAGACGAGTCCGTTAGAACAATAGAATTACGCATTTTCCGTACCACGTGATATTACGTCATTCTTCCTTTTGCAAACTGCCTGTGCTTGCGTTCAGATTGCCAAAAAACTTGTACAATTTTTTTCTCGAGTAATCTTCGGAAATACCTTCCGTCAGAAAAAAAGTAAGCGGGGCGACCCCTGAATATGGGTCAGTCGCACGAATTACGGCGTTAAGCGGACGATGACTTGGCCGCGCACGTGCCAGTCCCGCTTAAACAACAAATTGTGAGGGGCGATTATGTGAACTTCGTTCGAGTTGTCAGATTTTTGTAACGGGGGTGTTCTTCAGTTGTCGACACAAGGCAGTATTGAGAAGCGCCCTTAAGAATGTAGGGATACATTATAGACTATCGAACGCTGGTATTTATTGATTACTTTTTGATTTATGTCTCAATTTAACCTAACCACGCGGCAAGACAAAGTCCATGCGATTTTTAGTTGTGAGCGTTAGAGAGGCAGTTTTGAAAGTCAGTCTGCTTTAGCTACGCTAGGAACGATAACTGCCTGTTAACTACACTAGGAACAATAACCATTTTCTGTTTATACTTCACTGGTACACTGCAGCAGAAAGCCTGTATGTAAACAATAGGTTTATGAGCTTGTGCGATGATATTGGGCAGTCTAGTGTTTATAACAGCTTGTGCGACGACATTGGCCAGTTTATAATTGAAATCTGTACATTTTGGCTTTTTTCATGGAAAACGGGGCTTAATGCTGCATTAAAAGTCTGTCATGTGGGCAAAATTGTTGCTCAATTATTTAAAGAAAATAGATGAAGTACTAGATACACATTACACAACATTTACATGATTATAGGCTTGTAATTCTTTAGCAATGCAACCAAAATTCTAAAGATGGTTGCCAGTGCAGCAACCAATTGTGAAAAAAGAGATACATTGTTGTTATTTTGGCTTAGTTATCTCTATAACATAAATATGAGGATAAACAGTGCACACACATCTCGACCTGTGCTTTAAGACAGACTCTTTATAAATTTCTCTTTATAAATTTGAATGGGGTGTGTCCATTTCAAACTTGCGATATAAAAAGCTATGACATAATTTTGAAAACTGAGTTGCGTCTAAGATTATGCTATAGCGAACAACTTCAGTGCCTTCAGCGCTTTGATACATAAAATGTGGACGATACGCTAGTGCGCTGCACGCCAAGGGGGGTGGTGGGGGGGGGGGGGGGTAAGCATGGCGTGAGTATGATGAACAGTTTAGATTTCATCGGCCTTGTAACATATACCATGACCTAGTTAATCGCGCAACATCGCCCGTGAATATCAAAATATTACGCAAATACTTTATGTTGTATAATTTGAAAGCTTAAAAATTGTTTTATTAATGTTTTTTCAATGCATTATAGCGGCTCTAGGGTCCGTCGATTAAGTAAGAACTAATGCTATGGCGTATGCAGACATTCAAGATAAGATTAACAAGAGATTGCCAAGCAATATGGTCCCCTACCGGTGAAACTCCACCATTGTCAGAAAAAATAAGTGTTGTATTTGTTGCCATAGCAACCAGAATTCTTGATGTAGTAACACAATGAAATGACGTGCATAATCTCATATTGCCATCTATCCATGTTCCAAGTTTCATGAATAAATATCAATAACTTTTAAAGGATCCAGAAAAAAGTGACGGACTGACTAACAGACAGACTGACAGACAGACGGAATGCAAACCATAAGTCCCCTCCGGTTTCACCTGTAGGGGACAATAATGAGCTCTTGGCGGGGAGGATGGTGCGATCTTTCAGTGAACAACCTTTCACTAATTTTATGGTCGCCCCCATAGGCTTTCTGCCCAAAGACAACAGGCAAATTTAGAATGATTCACCACCTTTCTTTTCCAGATGGACACTCAGTAAACGATTTTATTGATAAAAAATACTCGTCCGCTCAGTACACACATTTCAATGAGGCGGTTCACATGGTTCAAGATTTAGGCCAATAACTTTCCAAATTGGATCTTAAAAACGCATTTCGACTTCTTCCGGTTAGGCGAGAACATTTTTGAAATACTAGGCATACCTTTTAATGGCATGTATTACGTGGAAAAAGCTTTAACACTCGGCGCTTCAGTCAGTTCCAAAACATTTGAGCAGTTTTCATCATTCTTGGAATTCTGCGTTAAGAGTAAAATGGTGTCTGGCAGGCTTATACACTATAAGGAGGCGATAAATCTGAGCTAGGTTGTCGCCAAGTTATGGAAACATTTATCAATTGTATGCAGGCGCTAAACTTGCCGTTGCCAGTTGAGAAAACAGAAGGCCCCAGCAAAATTATCGTATTTTTAGGCTTGGAATTAAACTGGGCGAAATTAGTGGTACGCATTCCTAAAATAAAATCTCTGGAGTTGGAGGACAAAATTAATTGCATTGTGAACAAACAGAAAATTACTTTAAAACAAATGCAATCGCTAAAAGGTTCCTTAACTTTGCTTGCAGGGCAATTCCAGTCGGCCGCCCGTTTTGTAAGAGATTAATTAACACCAACTGCGGCATATAAAAAGCATTCCATCGCATACGTATAACGCGAGCTGTTAGGCAATACCTTGAAATGTGATTGACATTTTTGCGCAATTACAATGGAGTATCGATTTCCACGACAGACACTGGATTTCCAATGGCAATACTCAATTATTTACAGACAGCACTGGTGGTTTTGGTTTTGGGATTTATTTTAAAGTTCACTGGTGTAACGTTTGTTGGACTGAGTTATGGAGGCAAAAAGGCGTAACTAAGGATATAACTGTTCTCTAATTATTTCCTATTGTCGTTGTACTGTTTCTCCAGGGCGATGATATAAAAAATATAAAAAATAAAAGTAAATGTTTCATTGTGACAATGCAGCGGTTGTTTATATATTAAACAAGTCGACTTCCGATATGCACATGAATTTAATTCTAACTCTCGCTTTAAAGTGCTTGGAAATAAATGTTATCGTTCGCGCCAGCCACGTCCCCAGTTACCGAAACGTATTGTTCGATGCATTGTCTCGGTTTCAGATAAGCAAATTCAGAGAGCTGGCACCGGAAGCGGACCCAATGCCGACACCGTTTACGGCCCATCTGTGGAACGTCTTGAACATACAGCAAAAGAGTTAATGTTCAATAATATGTCGGTTAATTCGTGGCGTTTGTACAATATACAGCTTGCACGTTTTCAACAATTTTAGCTCGGCGTATAGTCCAAGCAGCAACTGGCCCGTTGATCAACAACATGTCGTTCTTTTTTTAGCCTATTGTTTTGAAAAGGGTCTATCACCTAAATCAATCAAGACCTACATTTCCGGGTTAAATTCATAAATATATGGGCTGGTACGATATTAGTAACATTTTTGAAGCAAAGAAATGCTTTAGGGCTGTTCTCGATCACGACAAACGGTTTATACGCGGGACCCAATCGGAAAGTGCTGACAGTTATTATCTCGCAGATAGTGAAAGTGTTATCATGACTTCGAGCACGCACTTTTCAATGCTTTGTTTGCTCTGGCATATTTCGGTCTGTTCTAAGTCAATGAATTGGTAGCAACAGCAACATGCAGTAATTAGTGGCAAATAGCTGACTTTAGGGTCAAGGGGAATAAACACGCCATAATTGTCACAATCAGGAAACATAAAACAAATCAGCGCGGTATTCTGGTCACATTCCGGATCCCATACGAGCCGGAGTCTGCATTGCGTCCTGTTCGGTCGATTACATACTATCTTGCAGTACGACCCCATAGCGTCGGCCCGTGTATTTGCCACGGCGATGGTCGCCCAGTCACTAGGAATCAATTTGCATCTGTTTTATTATAATGTCTTTTGTCTGGTAAGCTAAATAATCATCATATCAAAACGCACAGCTTCAGGATAGGTAGAGCCATTGACTTGGCCTCAGAGGGTATTCAGCCAAACGACATCAAGCGGATTGGGCGTTGCTCGTCGGGGGCGTATAACGCGTATTTTCGATAGATCGGAGTATTCTTTGAAAGCAAGTGTGTTTTTTTCCAGATATACGGGTAATCGGAGACTCGATCTCGTATTGGGCCGGCGTTCGCGCCTTACAGAAAGGCAAGATCGACCTGAGAACCACTGAGGGCAAACAAATCGGTTGGTGGGGCATGCGCGGAAGGACATGGGCGCAGTTCCGGCATGCAGTCGAGTCGAACTTTTAATAAAGCACCAGACATTCTTTTTATCAACCTAGCAGGTAACGATCTTGCCAATATGTTGTTGATTAAACTAAAGAACACCATTAAACGAGAATTAAACTATCTTGTAACGGCGCTGGTGTTTCGGACCAGGTGTTTGACATGAAGCAAAAGCGCACCAATCGCTGGGGTCGGCTGCGTGCGAAAATGTTTACCGGGTACTTGTCGGAGCCGATCGATTTCGCGACGCCAGGGTTTTTTCGGAGCGATGGTGTTCATTTGTCGGACGTTGGCCTTGATTTGTATTAAGATTGCAGTCGCAATGTCATCTTAAAGTTCTGTTAAAGGGCTAATCCAGAATTTGCAGGGATAAATTTGTGAAATTTATTGTGGCAGAAAATTCTGTTTGCCGGGGGTCAGATGGGCATTCGCATTTATTCTAAAACATTTATCTCTCGAATGGACTCTGGGCTACGTGCCTAGTATATCAACCTAGTCCTTAGGATAATTCCAAGTTATTAACAAGGGACAAAATTGTCACAAAACCAGGTTTTCAATTTGAAAAAAATGTCTGATAAAGAAAGACAAATAAAACTGAACTGACTGTTTGTAATTAACCCCCTTTGTTTGCGACCTTGACCTTGGACCTTGAACAAATGTGCCAAATGATTTTAAAATCTCCCAATGAATGACATAGTTATGGCCCGGAAAAGCTCATTTATGGCCATTTTTGACCTTTGAACTCAAAGTGAGACCTTGACCTTTGATATATCGACGTAATTCTTTCTCGTGACACACCGTCTAATGATGGTGAACAAATGTGCCAAATGAGTTTAAAATCTCACAATGAACAACAAAGTTATGGCCCGGACAAGCTTGTTCCGCCCGCCTGCCAAACTGCCCGCCCGCCCGCCGACATTCGCCAATCTAATAGCCAGTTTTTTGCGTCCGAAAACCTGGTTAGAAATTAAGCTTAACAAGATGTGTTGTGAAACACTATGTCCCCGTATTTGACGTTTGACCTTAAAGGATGACCTTGACCCTTCACGACAAAATGTGCAGCTCCATGAGATACACATGCATGTCAAATATAAAATTGCTAGCTTCAATTTTGCAGAAGTGACATTACATGAGCAAATTAGACCCATATATTTGACCTTGAAGGATGACCTTGACCTTTCACCACTCAAAATGTGCAGCTCCATGAGATACACATGCATGCCAATTATCAAGTTGCTATCTTCAATATTGCAAAAGTACTCATAAAATGAGCGATTTTGGCCACATATATTTGACCTCTGACCTTGAAGGATGATCTTGACCTTTCACCACTCAAAATGTGCAGCTCCATGAGATACACACGCATGCCAAATATCAAGTTGCTATCTTGAATATTGAAATATTGCAAAAGTGTACATTAAATGAGTGATTTTGACCCATATATTTGACCTTTGACCTTGAAAGATGACCTTGACCTCAAAATGTGCAGCTCCATGAGATACATATTCATGCCCAATATCAAGTTGCTATCTTTAATATTGCAAAAGTGATTGCAAATGTTAAAGTTGGCGCAAACCAACAGACCAACAGACAGGGCAAAAACAATATGTCCCCTACTACTATAGTGAGGGACATAAAAATAGAAGAAATACCGTAGGGAAAAAACGTTAAGGTGTCAAATTGCTGATTTAGTGATTATTGGTATTTTAATGTTCGAGTAAGTATGTGAAAATGTGGTATCGCTGGTTGTAAAAGTGTGATCGCAAGTGGAGCGATCATTGATATTAAAAGTCATGTAAAAGTGTGATCGCAAGTGGAGCGATCATTGATATTAAAAGAGTCATGTAAAAGTGTGATTGCAAGAGGAGCGATCATTGATATTAAAATGGTCATGTAAAAGTGTGTTCGCAAGTGGAGCGATCATTGATATTTTAAAAGTCATGTAAAAGTGTGATCGCAAGTGTAGCGATAATTGATATTTAAAGAGTCATGTAAAAGTGTGATCGCAAGTGAATTGATTATTGATATTAAAAGAGTCATGAAAAAGTGTGAAAGCAAGTGGAGCGATAATTGATATTAACCCTTTCCCACTCAGAGGCAAAGTGAAAATGGCTTTGTGGAAACAGCTTAAAACCAGATTAGCCTGCGAGTAACTCACAGTCTGTTTAGGTTTTATGCTGTTTGCTGCTCATCCGCATCTAAGAGTTGGAAATGAAGCCTTTAAAACCTGAATTTAGAAAGCAAGGTCTTTAATAAAATTTAACTTTCTAAGGGACTACAAATGTGTCAAAATACGTAAGTGGTAAAGGGTTAAAAGAGTCATGTTAAAGTATAGCCGGTTTCCACGAGTGAATAGGTGTTTATTCGGGGTTTGTGGCTACCACCGGCTGTATTTTTCTTTTTAACGCTGCGGCCATTATATTCCACTTTTTTACTTGTTTAATATATTAAATAGATCTGTTCGTGAATACTTTATGCATTCTATTACATTTTTTAGATGTTTATTGGGAGGCACAATATATTGGAATCATGTCATTAAACTTCAGTTTAATGTGTTGTTTAATAGTTGCAGTCATAAAATAACGCTTTTTTTCAAAAAATAGATCAGCTAATAAAATTAAAAATGGCATTTCCAATGTCATAGTTCAAGCACATTTCTATCAAAGAGCTGTAAACAGTAAACTCAATAAAATTATACTCATAATTTATTGTATTTTTTATGTCTTTATTGTAAAGTATTGTATATTTGACAAAGCTTGTTTGACTCATTTTATACCTGTAAGTCAAGTAGTCAACTTCTTACAAATATTCATAGGAAATAGGTCAAATTGTTTCATCTCAATTCCCAAAATCTGCATCACTTTTTATTATTTTATTGCATGTATTGAAAAGATACTATTTTAGGGACTGTGCTAACCTTTTCTCAGTTTTGAACACTTGAAGTCTGTTTTGAAGTCCATTCTGTGCAACTCTGTTTCCACAGCGTTTATCACACTTACATCGTGAATTGCACTCATATACCCTGAAAATATAATTACTTATTATACCTGTGATTGATTCTATGCATACAAACAAGAAATGCGTTTGTCAGAAACACTATGTCCCCTAATGCGCCGCTTTGAAGCTATATATTTGACATTTGACCTTGAAGGATGACCTTGACCTTTCACCACTCAAAATGTGCAGCTCCATGAGATACATATTCATGCCAAATATCAAGTTGCTATCTTCAATATTGCAAAAGTTAGGGCAAATGTTAAAGTTTGATGCAAACACACAAACAAACAAACAAACCAACAGAAAGGGCAAAAACACTATAGTGGTGGGGGACATAATAATAATCATGACCTTAGAAACAGGACTTAAAACATGTGCGTAAAGTGTTGACCCAAATAAGCCTGTTCCTGATTATCGCAAAAAAGAGACCGGTACTTAAAAAAGGTACAGATCAAAACACCACAGTTAAATTTTTGCTTCAAAGATCGGCAGTTAAATAGTTTTTTCATTTGTATGCAATCCATGAACATAAGTAAATTATACATGCAAAACTGGCATAAAATAGTGCTGTGGTTCTTTGTCTAACAAGTTTGTGTCTATAGACAGACAGACCTCCATGGTGAATCCAGTACACCCTCTACTTTAACTCTCTCTGGTAATGATAAATATGTACAACAATCAATAGTTCTTTACCCAGATGACAGCAGTTGTTTCCTCAGTCGCCTGTGCAAGTACCCTGCATCTGGGATTGGTTCCCCACGATTGTTCACAGCAGACGATTCTACAGTCAGCTGCTGACAGGCGCATTTAGAACGAACCTGGTGTATGACAGTGAGAGCAGTGTTATGACATGATCTAACCTGGAGTATGACAGTAAGAGCAGTGTTATGGCATGATCTACCCTGGTATATAACAGTGAGAGCAGTGTGATGACCTAGTCTATCCTGGTGTATGACAGTAAGAGCAGTGTTATAACATGATCTACCCTGGTGTATGACAGTGAGAGCAGTTTAATGACATGGTCTACCCTGGTATATGACAGTGAGAGCATTGTTATGACATGATCTACCGTGGTATATGACAGTGAGAGCAGTGTTATGGCATGAACTACCTTGGTGTATGACAGTAAGAGCAGTGTTATGACATGATCTACCCTGGTGTATGACAGTGAGAGACGTTTTATGGCATGATCTACCCTGGAGTATGACAGTGTTGAGCAGTTTTCTGACATGATCATCCCTGGTGTATGACAGTGAGAGAAGTGTTATGGCATGGTCTACCCTGGTGTGTAACAGTGAGAGTAGTTTTCTGACATGATCAACCATGATGTATGACAGTGAGAGCAGTGTTATGAAATGATCTACCCTGGTATATGACAGTGAGAGCAGTGTTATGTCATGATCTACCCTAATGTATGACAGTGAGAGCAGTGTACTGGCATGATCTACCTTGGTTTATGACAGGGAGAGCAGTGTTATGGCATGATCTACCATAGTATATGACAGTGAGAGCTGTGTTATGACACGGTCTATCCTGGTATATGACAGTGAGAGCAGTGTACTGGCATGATCTACATTTGTATATGACAGTGAGAGCAGTGTTATGGCATGATCTACCCTGATGTATGACTGTGAGAGCAGTGTTATGACACGGTCTACCCTGGTATATGACAGTGGGAGCTGTGTTATGACATGATCTACCGTGGTATATGACAGTGAGAGCAGTGTTATGGCATGATCTACATTGGTGTATGACAGTGAGAGGAGTGTTATGACATAATCTACTCTGGTGTATGACAGTGAGAGCAGTGTTATGACATGATCTACCCTGATGTATGACAGTGAGAGAAGTTTTATGGCATGATCTACCCTGGTGTATGACAGTGAAAGAAGTGTTATGTCATGATCTACCCTGGTGTGTAACAGTGAGAGTAGTTTTCTGACATGATCAACCCTGATGTATGACAGAGAGAGCAGTGTTATGACATGATCTACCCTGGTATATGACAGTGAGAGCAGTGTTATGTCATGATCTACCCTGGTGTATGACAGTGAGAGCAGTGTACTGGCATGATCTACCTTGGTTTATGACAGTGAGAGCAGTGTTATGACATGATCTACCCTGGTGTATGACAGTGAGAGCAGTGTACTGACATGATCTACCTTGGTTTATGACAGTGAGAGCAGTGTTATGACACGGTCTACCCTGGTGTATGACAGTGAGAGCAGTGTACTGGCATGATCTACCTTGGTTTATGACAGTGAGAGCAGTGTTATGACATGATCTACCCTGGTGTATGACTGTGAGAGCAGTGTTTTTACACGGTCTACCCTGGTATATGACAGTGGGAGCAGTGTTATGACATTATCTTCCGTGGTATATGACAGTGAGAGCAGTGTTATGGCATGATTTACCTTGGTGTATGACAGTGAGAGTAGTGTTATGACATGATCTACTATGGTGTATGACAGTAAGAGCAGTGTTATGACATGATCTACCATGATGTATGACAGTGAGATAAGTTTTATGGCATGATCTACAATAGTGTATGACAGCGAGAGGAGTGATATGACATGATCTACTCTGGTGTATGACAGTGAGAGCAGTGTTATGACATGATCTACCCTGATGTATGACAGTGAGAGAAGTTTTATGGCATGATCTACATTGGTGTATGACAGCAAGAGAAGTGATATGACATGATCTACTCTGGTGTATGACAGTGAGAGCAGTGTTATGACATGATCTACCCTGATGTATGACAGTGAGAGAAGTTTTATGGCATGATCTACCCTGGTGTATGACAGTGAGAGAAGTGTTATGTCATGATCTACCCTGGTGTGTGACAGTGAGAGTAGTTTTCTGACATGATCAACCCTGATGTATGACAGAGAGAGCAGTGTTATGACATGATCTACCCTGGTATATGACAGTGAGAGCAGTGTTATATCATGATCTACCCTGGTGTATGACAGTGAGAGCAGTGTACTGGCATGATCGACCTTGGTTTATGACAGTGAGAGCAGTGTAATGACATTATCTACCCTGATGTATGACAGAGAGAGCAGTGTTATGACATGATCTACCCTGGTATATGACAGTGAGAGCAGTGTAATGTCATGATCTACCCTGGTTTATGACAGTAAGAGCAGTGTACTGGCATGATCTACCTTGGTTAATGACAGTGAGAGCAGTGTTATGACATGATCTACCCTGGTGTATGACTGTGACTGTGAGAGCAGTGTTTTGACACGGTCTACCCTGGTATATGACAGTGGGAGCAGTGTTATGACATGATCTACCGTGGTATATGACAGTGCAAGCAGTGTTATGGCATGATTTACCTTGGTGTATGACAGTGAGAGTAGTGTTATGACATGATCTACTCTGGTGTATGACAGTAAGAGCAGTGTTATGACATGATCTACCATGATGTATGACAGTGAGAGATTTTAATGGCATGATCTACCCTGGTGTTCGACAGTGAGAGCAGATTTCTGACATGATCAACCCTGTTTTATGACAGTGAGAGAAGTGTTATGGCATGATCTACCATGGTGTGTGACAGTGACAGTAGTTTTCTGACATGATCAACCCTGATGCATGACAGTGAGAGAAGTGTTATGATATGATCAACCCAGGTGTATGAGAGTGAGAGCAGTGTTATGACATGATCTACCCTGGTGTATGACAGTGAGAGCAGTGTTATGACATGATCTACCCTGGTGTATGACAGTGAGAGCTGTGTTATAACATGATCTACCCTGGTGTATGACAATGAGAGCAGTGTTATGGTATGATATTCGCTGGTGTATGACATTGAGAGCAGTGTTCTGATATTATCTACCCTGCTGTATGACAGTGAGAGCAGTATTATGGCATTATCCACCCTGGTGTATGACAGTGGGAGCAGTGTTATGACCTGATCTATCCTGGTATATGACAGTGAGAGCAGTGTTATGACATGATCTACCCTGGTGTATGACAGTGAGAGCAGTGTCATGACATGATCTTCCCTGCTGTATGACAGTGAGAGCAGTGTTATGACATGATCTATCCTGATGTATGACAGTAAGAGCAGTGTTATGACATGATCTACCCTGGTGTATGACAGTGAGAGCAGTGTTATGACATGATCTTCCCTGCTGTATGACAGTGAGAGCAGTGTTATGACATGATCTACGCTGGCTCTATTCCAGAGCCTTTAAATGCAGGGATACCATTGCGCCTGAAGTTGCAACTGTTTTAGGACTGACACATGTGGTCATGTAACACAACTATGGATCAATTAGGAGCGACACATGTGGTCATGTGACAGAACTATGGATATATTAGGAGCGACACATGTGGTCATGTGTCAGAACTATGGATCAATTAGGAGTAACACATGTGGTCATATAACACAACTATGGATCAATCAGGAGTGACACATGTGGTCATGTGACAGAACTTTGGATCAATTAGGAGTGACACATGTGGTCATGTGACAGAACTATGGATCAATTAGGAGTGACACATGTGGTCATGTGACAGAACTATGGATCAATAAGGAGTGACACATGTGGTCATGTTACAAACCTATGGATCAATTAGGAATGACACATGTGGTCATGTGACAGAACTATGGACCAATTAAGAGTGACACATGTGGTCATGTAACAGAACTATGGATCAAATTTAAAGTAGGTCAGAATCTTTCATTTGATTGTCATCCATTAAAAGGGTTTTCAAATGTGAAAATTTCATGTTTTACATGTGTTTTTAGAGATTTTAAGTTTAGAAGGGGCCCTAACTCAGTCAGTTGGCGTCTTTAGTTGAGATAGAAAAATAACTGAACCCAATCCATGAGTGTAAAATTTAACCATGTTAACAACAACAAACATCAAACTATTTTCACTAATGTTTTTGTATTTATACGAGTATTTCAGTTAGTATATCCATAAAACCTATCACATTTAATTTAAACAAAAAATACAGAACTGTAACCAAGTAGCAAACTAATTTTGAACATAAACCAAATGTCAGCTTTATACACTTGAAACCTGATAGCTCAAATTTGGGGGGACCGACACCAAAAGTTCGAGCCATTGGGAATTCGAGCCAACTGATTTTTTATATACCTTTGTTTACTAACATGAATCTGCAATAAATCTTCATCTCCAGTTGAAAAAGTATTCATACTGCCTAAACTCCTGACTACTTTTTGCATTTGAATTAACAAAAGCAAAATATTTACTTAATATTTGTATTAATTAATATTTTAAAACCGTACTGTAACACATGCAATCAAACAAACAATATATAATTAATTATATCAGCATTTTTTTAAGTAGCACATTTATGGGTACATGTAAGAAACACCACAAAGAAACAACACGTGCAAAAGCACCCTATACACATTGCTGACATATTAAACAGCTACATGTATTTATGCATTTGCTTGTGTGTTTTTTTGTTTGTTGATAAAGAGTGACATGATTTTTAGTCTGTTTGTGTTCATGAGTTGTTGTCAAGAGACAAAGTTTTCTATTACATCAAGTTGACATTGTAGATGCTGTGAGTCTTCTCGAGATATTTCCGGGTTACATTTATCATTTCCATGGCTGACTTCATGAGCATGGTGCGGTGTCTTCAAAATGGTGTCTTTAAATCAAATAATTGAGACGATGACTCATTTGCAACCGGTGTGACATCAATTATGGAGCTCTTAATTAATATATGTGAACCCATAGCCAAACAAACAAAAGAACATGTTTAAATTGTGACCCGGACTCTGAATACAGTTCGAACCATCTGATAATTTGTACCTCGCAAATTTGTGCCATCTGGCAGGACTTTATATGAACATATACCAATAAAAAATGGGTGCTTCGAGGAGAGTTCGAGCAAACCAGAAATTCATGCCAAGCAAGTTTGAGCCATCAGGATTTGACTGTATATAGAGTTACTCAAGGGTGAAAACAGATATACTAATGCACTTACAAAATATATAGGCCCCTCTCAAAATTATTTTAAGCCCATGCTCAGAAAATCAGATTTAGGCTTGTGCTATCTATCTCAATGGTTTTGTGGGAAAGTCAAAGTATATGAGAACACCTCATTTGAAAATGCCAGTTCCTTTTTTTGTTGCTTTATAATCCTGTTTTTGATATTCTAAAACTACTTAAGACTAAGTATTGATTTTCTAACACTACTTATGACCAAGTTTTGATATTATACCACTATAAAACCCGATTTATGATATTCTAGAAAGACTTAAGACTGTTTTTTGATATTCTACCACTAAGAAGGACCTTTTTCATATTCTCTGTGTTTGATATTCTACCACTAATGAGGACCATTTTTATATTCTCTGTGTTTGATATTCTACCACTAATGAGGACCATTTTTATATTTTCTGTGTTTGATATTCTACCACTAATTAGGACACTTTATATTCTCTGTTTGATATTCTACCACTATTTTGGACACTTTTTATATTCTCTGTGTTTGATATTCTACCATAAATAAGAACCATTTTTTATATTCTCTGTGTTTGATATTCTACCACTAATTATGGACACTTTTTATATTCTCTGTGTTTGATTTTCTACCATTAATGAGAACCATTTTTTACATTCTCTGTGTTTGATATCACCACTAATTAGGACTTTTTTTTTTATTCCTCCAATATCAAAGAAGTGTTTGAAAAGATTTTTGTATCTCACAAGAAAACCAATACTAGATCAGGTTTACCAAATTTTCATATGCATATTATTAACTATTGTGAACATCAGACAAATAAATTCAATAAATAAAGAAATCATTATTATCTCTAATTAATAGAATATTTCACACTTAAGTTCAAAAGAAACAAACTAGCGCGTTACCCTGCAATTGTCTTTACAGTCACAGCAAACAAGGAAATTTGGGTCCAGGTTGAGCTTCACCCATGTCACAGGGATCCTCTGGTAGGAGTATTCCACGTTGTCAGGTTGTTCGGCGTCAACTTCGTTCACACACAAGATCACAACATTCTCCTTGCCGTAGGAGATGTCCTTGATGTCACAGAAAGTCTGAATCATATCTTGTACATTAATATCTTTTTATTTTAAAACAGTTAAGGTAGTAATGTTCAATACAAATGACCTTGTTGTCACGAATTGTCTGAAAGAAAAATAACAATGTGAGTATTTCCCAGGCATTTGAAAAAGAGCTGTTGATCAAACAGACTTGCTACCTATACAGGGTTGGATTTTGTTTTGCCATATTTAAACATGTTATAAAGGTTTAAATTGTTAGGTTTTCCGCATTTTGTTTGATTGCAGTTGTTATGTTTGTGGTGTTTTCAATAAATATCCTATTTTCATGAAAACATTTTTTCCCTCCATTCCATATAAGTTTTGTCAGACCGCCTTGGACTAGACTATAATGAACAACTGTAAACAGACAAAAGTCCAGGAAAAGACTCAATATGAATTACAAGGCGATTGAACAAAATTATATGTTCATAAATAGACTTGAAACAATTGATCTGACTTTATTAAAGATAGGTTGACAAATGCTGGCCTAAATGAGTGATATCTATATTAGTCAATTCAGTTCATTAAGGGCACTTTCAAGTGTGATATCTATATAAGTCAATTCAGATCATTAAGGACGCGTTCAAGAGTGATATCTATATTGGTCAATTGAGATCATTAAGGGCACTTTCAAGTGTGATATCTATATTAGTCAGTTCAGATCATTAAGGGCACTTTCAAGAATGATATCTATATTGGTCAGTTCAGATCATTAAAGGCACTTTTAAGTGTGAAATCTATATTAGTGAGTTAAGATCATTAAGGGCACTTTCAAGAGTGATGTCTATATAAGTCAATTCAGATCATTAAGGACACTTTAAAGAGTGATGTCTATATAAGTCAATTCAGATCATAAAGGGTACTTTCAAAAGTGATGTCTATATTAGTCAGTTCAGATCATTAAGGACACTTTAAAGAGTGATATCTATATTAGTCAGTTCAGATCATTAAGGGTACTTTCAAAAGTGATGTCTATATTAGTCAGTTCAGATCATTAAGGACACTTTAAAGAGTGATATATATATTAGTCAGTTCAGATCATTAAAGGCACTTTCAAGTGTGTGAGGAGTTATTCAGACAGTAATCAAAATGTGCCATGTTATTATACCCACAGAAATACAATTGCCGATGATTTACCTTGAACTTGTTATTTCAACATATCTTGTCAAAATCATCACACAAGTGCAGACAATGTTGACTCAAGAGGGATAATTTTAACAAACATACAAACATATACTATCTGATTTTACATGCAATATAATATCTTTGGACTAAACCTGTTTGAGAAGAAATGTGTTTAAGTCAACATTAACAATGTGACATCTGGTGCTAGGCCAGCTTTGACAAACTTGGTAAAGACCACTACCTGATGTTTCATACTATAGCAAAATTACTTTACAATCATGTCGACAACAACATTCAAATAGCTATGATATTTAGTATGAACCATCAGATATAATTGAATTTTATAGTGCATTTTATGAGTTGTACTAAACTTGTGATTGTTTGGATTGAGAATTATGTCAATGTAATAAACTTGACTTGTATTTTAGATAGGTTGTGCTTGTTTAAATGAAAATGATGTTGGTGTTAAAAGTAGGTTTGCTAAGCTAAACATCAGCTTATGGGTTATTTAGTACATATACATGCATGAACAATATCATTGCTTTCCACAGATTTGTTCAGACGCAACTGGGCCTTTAGGAGTAGATTAGGGAGCCTCCTCCCAACGTTGATTCTTTTATCTTTATCATGTAAAAATTAAATTATTTGGTGCGTTACAACTCAGAAAAACAGCTACATTGATAACAATAAATTTTTACTTTGTATCCAGCCTTTTCTGCATAGCTAGGTTACTACAATCACGACTAGATCGACTACCCAATTATTGGGCAATTATATCAGCATAAACTCACCTCGATCTATTATTGCATACTTACCACTTTTCACGTCTCTATGGATTACATAATAATCCCAATTAACATTTTAAAAACAAATTGTTGTGAATATTTGCAATAAAAGTGCTCAAGAATTGTATAGACATAATCATGGTCATTTCTCTAAAGTATCAAATTAATTTTGGCATATGTTACTAATTTAAGATTAAATAGACGTCCAATCTGCACAGGGTTATTCCACCATGCGATGTGTGGGCATTGTGTACTGTTCAAATTCTATTACAAAGCAACAAATGAATTTTAATTAAGATTCATGCAACATGTTTAAGAAGTTTCCTAAAAATCAGGAGAAAGTTAAAAATAAATTAATAAATATACCAAGATTTGTTTGTATTTAACAAATATTTATCTTTTGTGTAATATATGTATATTGGTTTGGTTCTCATTTGTATCTTAATAGCAATTCTTGTAAAAATAAATATTGTTATTTTGAAGGTTAAAAAATAGTCTCTTCAAAGGGGCAAAAATAACAAATAAACTTTATTTAAGCCCCTTATGCTAAAATTCCTAAAATAATGTTCACATGTCGTAACAAGAAGTTTATCATAACAGGAATCAACTCAAACTGCACATTTGTTAACTATGAAATACCTGGCACAAACAACAGAAGGCCACTGGCAATAAAACTCGATTGTGGAATGTTATTGTGTTTTCCAACTTCAAGCTATTCTGTACCATTTTTATGATGTTAATATATATAACATGAATATCATTACCTCACTGACATATTAATTACAAATACGTTTGATTGTACCAGGGGTTTCTCTTCAGAAAATTGTTCAAGAATTTTATTTTTAAATTATTTATTAATATTTACCTTTACAGGGTTGAATTCATTATAGAGACGGAGCTCAGGGTCGCGGCAGAAGAGGTCAATGGCCAGTTGGCTGTCCAATTCTTGCAGGTAGCGGTCCAGTTCCATGAGGTTACGGAGGCGTCGGCCGCAAGGGGCGCGATAGAACACCACATGTGTATCGTACGGCTTAATTTTTGCCAAATGCCTGGAGGGAGTGGACGTAACACAACATGTATTGACCAGAGTCATTCACATATTTGGCAATGCCTTATTGATTCAAGAACTTAAATCCAAGGAACCAAATAAGTGAATAAATTGGGCTAAGAAAAAGCGTCACCATTATTTGCCACAGTATAAAAGCCCATTGCCTCCATTGAGATGTGTCACAACTGAGCGATTACGGTTGTTAAACTGTGAATGGGTCATTTGGAATATATTATATTTTGATTATATAGTTTAGTAACCTGAGGCTTAAGATGGAATAGACTACACTAATGTTAAACTGGGCAACCAGAATTAAGAATGCTTGTTAGTCTTTTTTGGCATTCTATTCATTTAACGCAAATATCTTCATATGATTTTTTTTTCTCATAATAGAAGATAAAAGGGCTTAAAATAATGTGTACACAGGGTGATATGAAAAAGTGCACGTAAATAACTTTAAAAGTGTATTCAGTATATGATTACCCATGGTTTACCTTTCCCATCCAAAGAAGAGTGGTATAAGAAGTGGGTTGTTTCCCTTGAACTTCTCTGGGATGTCAGCCATGTCCCCCAAACATTTCCTGTCACAGAGGTGTTTCACTTAAATTTATCCAGAGCTCCAGATAAGCCTTTAGCCAAAAAGGAATTTTATCCCTACATAGTTTTTGTTTGTGGAAATTTGACCACTTGTCAAAGATGTGTTTTGCTGCAATATATATGACATGTTTGCACATCATGCCCTAGGTGTGTAATGATGTACTGTGTGCATTTCTTGCAAGAAACCCATATTTCTTGATGCACTTGTATTTTTTTGTATTCATATGTTGCATCTGTCTTCTTTGTATTGCTATTCACCGATTTACAGTAGAAGCAAATTATCAATCCAATTAGTTAGTGGGGGCCGCTGGGAGGATGCAGTTTATAATAGCAACATAGTTTTACAACAGGGATGCATTGCAGATACTTCCAAATTCATAGTATATTTATAACTTTTATATCAAATAAAGGTATTTTCTCCATGCAAATGCTCTGAAGCTTTATTTCTTTAAAGACTAGCAAGCAACAAGTTGAAACAGTAGTTAAGACGAAATATCAAGTCAGCTTTTACGCCAACTTTGCCTTCTTTTTACTGACTTTGAAACATCAGATTATCATGATATCCTGTCTATAAGCAAAATTGTGTAAAAAAAAGGAGATATTTCTTTAGATTAAATATTAAACCGCTAAGCTCAGAAAATAAAAATACTACTTACCCATTTTCTTTCTTGTTTTGCCAGCTGATGGAACGATATGGTCAAGTCTGGTCCCAAGCGACTCCAAATCTGAAATATTGTCCCAACCTCAGGATTAAGGAAAGTGGATTTTTTTAAGATGCACTTTCTTGTGCAAATTATCAATTTACTTGGCATAAATCAAACAAACACTTTATAGCGTAATTTAATTTATTAATGCCATCCAGTACTGAAAAGGACCAACTGGAGCATGTTCAACATTTTTGTACTACATTTGCTTTTCAAAAACTCTCCCGCTTAACAATTGTACACCTAAATAGGTCTTTTTTATCTAAGCCATGCCCCGTGCATCCTGACTGAGTTGAAAAAAAGGCAATCTTAAAAAATTATAGTATGTCCCTCTTCCAAATAAAAATTTCATACAGTGTGATCATTATACCCAATAGCTGTCAACCATAGGATATTTGACTTTCAATTTCACAAATCATTTCACACAAAATACAGTTGTCATCCTTGGTATGATTATATAATTATAACAAGAGCCATGTTAACATGGCCATCCCCGCCGAAATGTGTTTGCTTGTATGAGAACATTTGTTTCATAGAGTAGAATAATATTTGTAAAATATGGCACCTGTGTCATCTATTTATATTTCAAGGATCAATTAGTTATATAGTGTTGTAGTTATGCTGTAGAGAATAAAATATGTGGAAATGAAATAAAGGGAGATAATTCAAAAACTAAGGTAGATAGAGTAATGGTATTGGGTCAATGCACTCTTCCTAGTTATCATCTGTTTAAATTTGAAGTTTCAAGTTAATCACTTCTGTAGATTTAGAGTTAATCCCTTCAGCAGATTTAGAGTTATGCTCCTGACAAATGTACTAGCCCGAACCTAATGTCTACAGTTCGTTGCCCTGTTCCGACGTTTCACCGGTTCCGATGGAATCCGAATGTACTTTCAGTAAATAGCGGCGGCCACAAAGCGAAAGTTGTTTCGTTTTACACGCACACGTGCCATTGTTGAACAAGCAGTACATGATTGATGAAATCTTTATCTTAGGTAACAAAATCCCAAATACTTTATGGCAGGTTAACTTTTTTACTTGATTGAAAATCGGAAAAATGACGTTTTGAATAATGAGTTTCATGTACAAAATTTCTTGGGCATGGCTGGGAAAATTTTATAGTGCAGAAGTTATTGCACAGGTACAGACAACATATGTTAAAAATATGATGTAAATCAATATCTGTTATCTGAATGAAATTATAACAAAAATAAATGGATAACTTTTTGCCAGTTCCGATGAATTTGACGTAAAATTGAGTGGTGAGGCTCCTCAGTGACAATGAGCAAATTCCTGCAATTTTACAGTTTTTGATAAACTTTTAACTATTTTTTGTTGTATTGTCAGTTGCTCAGACTCCGGTTACATTTCAGTAACCTATTTATGTTCGTCTGTCTGTCTGTCCATTTTTTTATATGAAAGAGATTATTGAAATATTTCCAACACATGGCGGTATGCATGTTGATATAGACTCCTATGGCCCAAACAATAAATATTGACTAAGCAGGCATTGACATCCGATATCACCATGCTTTTTCTATCATTTTCTGTTTCTCTTTTATTAAATGTATTCTCTTTTTCTTAAACAGGAATATGGGACAAATTAGGCTTTATAACAGTGGGTCAGACTGCAGGACTCCACGTAATAGTAAAATACAGTTCCCGGAAGCAAGCTCAACATTTGAGCCCAGCACAGTAAAAAAGCTACAAAAATAACTTTGACATATAAGAGGGGATACAGAGAATCACCTGGTAAATTGATTAGAGTGAAAGAGGCCTTAGAAGATGTAGAAAGAGGTATTCCTTTAACAAGAGCTGATAGGAACCATGATTTGTCAGAAAGTTTCAGAGGATCCAGATGGTTTGGTTCAATGTGATATATGCGACACTTGGATCCATGTTTCTTGTATTCCCGAAGACCATGACTATGATAAGGCTGCTTTAACCTCTGAAAGATTATAATAATTTTGCCATTTGTTTGTCAATTAAATAAAATATGCACTGTTGTAACTTTGCTGGAATAGTTTACTGTGACATTGTACAATATACACCAAGTCTTGTATGCTTAAGATATTGTTAATGTGTGTCCATAGTTGTGTTAAATTTTCAGCTGGAGTGCTTGTATCAGAAATGAGCCTACTTTGTATTATGTAGCTACATGTAATAATTGTAATAAAGATAAAAAACCAACATAAGTCATAGTAATGGTTCATATGTTTTTTTATTGAAGGACAATGCACATAATTATATGTACAAATGTACTTTTGTTTTGCGTCATTTTTTTTACATCTCTTGTATCTTCATTGCCTCCTTCTCGGGCATACTATCTATGGCATCAGAGATGATATTAAAGTCATTATCTGCACAGGTTATGATGTAGTCACATGGAATGACCACACCCCCACCTGTTGCTTCCGGGGCTGGCCAGGGCGCAAAGCTAGGGCAGTGCTCTCCAGTGGCTAAAGCAGTGATTTTACCCTCTGATTCTATGATATTTCTGAATGCACCAGCTAGTCCTCTTGGCACATGGCCTATGGGAAATATTAAGAAACGACTTTGGTCTGTTACATTCTGTCTCATTTCTGGAGGAAAGTCCTCAATAGGTGGAATCATCCACACTAATGCTGCATTTTCATCATGTAGATTTGTATATTCTAAGTCCACACATTTAACTCGGTATGCATTGGAGGCCTTATTTTGAATTGGTGATTGCCTTTCATAACGCTATCTTCATTTTCGTACCTAAACATGGTGCCTATTTCCCAATAGTTGTCCAAATATTATTTCTGCAGCATATTAAGACGTTTTGCATTCCCCTAATTTACCTCTTTTAGTGATTTTTACGGGTTAGTAAAAATAACGATGAACCGTCGGAACTTAAAAGAGGCACCGGAACAGGGCAACATAGTGCGATGTAAATATTTATAAATCTGAGAACAACTATTTTGAACTTCAGGTTAATCTTTTGTGATTATTTAGGCAAGTAATTGGTCGACCTATCCCAGCATAAACATTCTTTATTATTGAATGTTTTGATACAATTTTGCCTGTCGATGTCAAAATCCCGTCGGAACAGGGCAACGAACTGTACTAGACCATGAATGACATAGCAAATGAACACAATTGTGTCATGTAACGATTTAATCAAGATTTATCAGTAAATAATCAGTGAACAACAGATTTTTTTTGCATAGAGTAAAATAATAAAATAACCCTTTCTTTGCTTTTCTTCGTCACATTCAAGCCTTGGGAATACTCCTATAAATATGAGGTCGATTTACATCGTAAGCGGGGTAGCTTTCGTCTAATTATTTGGACTAGCCTTGGGAACTGACTCGATTTTCCATCTAGGATAAAATTGACGTTTCGTGTCAGTTAAGCGTCGGATTCTTTTTCATTAACTGATTTGTCGGACAAAAATCCGAACTTGAACAAAGCCATTCTTTAAATTACATTATCTTGTCTGCTACGCAAAAATGTTCATAGACGATACCGATTTTCGAAGGATGTCGTAGAATCATGCTCTACAGTTTTACGACACTGCAGAATTTATCATTAATATTCATGACAACTTGAAACAAGCAATTTCTGCAGGAAGCTCTCCTTTGCGTCTAAAAATAGCGATGAATCATGTGAATGCTTCGCGTTTATTTAAATACACTAGTTTTGTTTTAATGTAAATAACGGATACAAGAGTAATTTTACACATTAAAGGTAAAGATTTTCACAGCAGTTATTTATAGTTATATGAATCAGTATAGATTTTTTATGTACGACCAGTCGGACAAGCTTGCCCGCAGTTTTACTAGCCCGACCACCGATCTTACTAGACAATGTCTGTCGGACGTGCCTTAGTGTCGAACCCTGGTAGATTTATTGTTATGCTCCGGACAAAAATTTACTTTGAAATTATATAAAGGGAGATAATGCAAAAACTAAGGTAGATGGAGTTATGGTTCTTGGTCACTGCACTTCTACTAGCTGCCATCTGTTTATATTCTAAGTTTAAAGTAAATCCATTGAATAGATTTGGAGTTGTGCTCTGGACAAAGTTTCAGACGGAAGGACAGACAGACGGACAGAGACTATTACTATATCCCCTTCCGAAATTTCGGTGGGGATAATAATAATGTAGTATCAAAGTACCACAAGAGCTATGTAACAGGTAAGACAGACGACCCCTACCTGGTTTATGTTGTTGGATCCAGACTCAATAGTTTCAATTAATTATGTAACCATAGCATCAACAATTAAGATCTGATAAACAGGAGTTGGTCAAAGTGGCAACATATACCCACCTACACTACATTTACTTTCATGTGGAAAGTTGTTACAATGAAAAATTGGACCCTGGGGTGTAGCCGTTTTGACTCCAAGGACATATATTGAACAAAGCATGTAGAGGACCATACAAATATGCTTCATACTAAATATTTGAGAGTTGGGCTTGGAGTAAAAAGGGCAACTATATACAAACAATAATGTTAAAGAATTTTTAAGTTGAGACAAGACTTTGCTTTTTTATTTGCACTCTAGGTTGATACAAAATTTACATGCTGCTTCTATGTAACTGAGAAAAATGGGGGGGGGGGGGTGATATTGACATTGACCTGATATACTCCAAATACAATCCCATGCTAGGTCACTACTTCATTAAGATTGGTCAATACAAACTTGAGTTATTTACTGTATACAAGCTGTTTGGCCCCGCCTGCCTGCCCTTTCAACTACATTCTAATACACATGCCATGCCACAATCTAATAACTGAAACTGAAATTATGTGCATTTTCCCATGTGGCCCAATATGCACACACCAATTTTAATCCAACAATGAAGTTTTGGTTATCACAGGATCCACATTTCAGTTTTTAATTATTTATGTTACCATAGCAACCAGTATTTTGGTCAGACAAAAATAAATAAATATCTTGCATATTCCCTTTTGGGGGACCCTTATCCACAAATTGAGTTGTATCCACCAATATTAGAAGAAGCAAAGTACTTTTTAATAATCACAGGATATAGATTTTAGTTTTCACTTTTTTATGTTACCATAGCAACCACAAATTTTGCCTGACAAGCAAACTGAAATAACATTCATAGTCCCCACAAGGCCTTCCATTCACAAAAACAAAGCTTAATAATGTTTTGAGTTGTCGCAGGAACCAGATTATTATTTTTTTTGACAAATAAGCTGGGAGTTAACACACTGACTGCTAGTGAAAACATTTGGAGAATTCAGATGACAATGTTTTATTTCATTCTGCATTAGAATTCAGATGACAATGTTTTATTTCATTCTGCATTAGTCCATTTCAATGTTATTCTCTCATTTATAATTTCTACTCATGGAATAAAGGTATCTATTTATGAAGTTGTTTAACAATAACTCAATTTGTTTAAGAGATATAAAGCAGGGTCTGCTGTGCAATATTTACTTACAATGACCTTGACCATTACCATCCATGATCCTATACCCTTCTCCAACTGAGGTCTTGAAAGAAGCTATTTTTGTGTAAATTTATAGTTTGCATAATGAAAAATGGAGTTTTCAACAAACCAACAGCACTTGAATCTTCTGTTGAACCCATCCTGTCCTGTAGAACAGTAGCTGTGTCCTTCCCCTTCCCTCCAGCAGAACCACTGATTGTTGAAGTGGCAAACTTACCTGAAACACAATGCTGCATGTCCAACAAGAGCTTTGTGACAGATTAAACAGCAGTCCTAGACCAGATTGATGTTGTCCGAGTAAGAAAAGGATCACCATAAGTTTAATAAACCTATAAAATTAACTTTTAGTTAAAAAAAGGATGCAGATTTTAGTTTTCAATTACTTATTTAAGAATTGCAACTCCAATACTGGAAAGATGAAATAAAAGGAATTAACAAGCATTTTAACCTTATGGCCCTATATCCAAATACCTTGTTTAATCAACCTAGCTCAAGTATGGATCTAGATATTAGTGTTCCCTTAATTTTGTTACCAAAGTAACCACATATTGTGTCAAGTAAAGATAAACAATGTGCACATTTCTATTATTGCTCTCTGTACACGTAATGTTTTTCATCAACCTAGTGTAAGTACTGTCTAAATTGTCACAAATGTGACTTACATCAACCCTGCACCACCTTGTCACAGACATGCAGCTATGCAGAGAGCTGAGTTCAAGGGCACATAGCTCAGAAATAAGTGGATTGCTGCAAGTGATAATTATGTCTTGTTCATCTTCCTCATGATGATGTACATCTATTATACATGGTGATGACATGTTTCCAATTTTCATACACATTATAAAATCATAAGCAAAAAAAAAACAACTGACAAACCAACCAACCAACCAACCAACCGAGTTTCTGCAATATTCACAGTTGCAAAATATTGTTTGTAGAGGGGTAACAATAGCATGATATATACAACAGGTTGATGATCCCTCAGCTTCACACAAAGTAGAGTTTTCCTTAAAAACCTAAAAAAACATAGTCTCTAAATTAATTTCAATATTAAGGGCTTATGATGGTACTTAAGAGCTAAGATGTTCAATAACAGAATCATACAAATAATATATTTTAAAAAGAGCACCGCCGTGCGGGTGCAGACCGCTCATCTATTTTTCTTTTTAAAGGTGTTGGACCCTATTTCAATTTCAATCACAAAGGAGGGAGGGGTGGAGTGGAGAGGGGTGTAAAGTGTGGGGGTGTGGTAATTTATTACATTATCTTCCAAAAATGCAAAAAAAACTTTTTTTTTTGGGGGGTGGGTGGGAGATTCTTGGGTGGGATGATTGGACGGTATTTCAAATATAAAATAATAAAAATAAATATTTGTGTTTTTTAACCATGTTTGAAAAAAACAAAGAGATGTGTTTGTCAGAAACACAATGCCCCCTATTGAGCCGCTTTGAAAAAAAATGTTTTTTTTACCTTTGACCTTGATAGATGACCTTGACCTTCAACTTCCACCACTCAAAATGTGCAGCTTTATGAGAACGCCGCTTTGAAATTAAAAAAATTGACCTTTGACCTTGAAGGATGACCTTGACCTTGAAGGATGACCTTGACCTTGACCTTCCACCACTCAAATTGTGCAGCTTCATGATAACGCCACTTTGAATATTTTTTTGTTGACCTTTGACGTTGAAGGATGACCTTGACTTTGAAGAATAACCTTGAACTTCCACCACTCAAAACGTGCAGCTTCATGAGAACGCCGCTTTGAATTAAAAAAAAACAAAAAAACCTTTGACCTTGAAGGATGACCTTGACCTTGAAGGATGACCTTGACCTTGAACTTCCACCACTCAAAATGTGCAGCTTCATCAGAACGCCGCTTTGAATTTTTTATATTTTTCTTACCTTTGACCTTGAATGATGACCTTGACCTTGAAGGATGACCTTGACCTTGAACTTCCACCACTCAAAATGTGCAGTCATGATAACGCCGCTTTGAAATTATTGTTTTTTACCTTTGACCTTGAAGGATGACCTTGACCTTGAAGAATGACCTTGACCTTGAACTTCCACCACTCAAAATGTGCAGCTTCATGAGAACGCTGCTTTGAAATTTATTTATTTTCTAACCTTTGACCTTGAAGGATGACCTTGACCTTGAGGGATGACCTTGACCTTGAACTGCCACAACTCAAAATGTGCAGCTTCATGAGAACGCCGCTTTGAAATTATTTTTATTTTTTTTAGACCTTGAAGGATGACCTTGACCTTGAACTTCCACCACTCAAAATTTGCAGCTTCATGAGATACACATGCATGCCAAATATCAAGTTGCTATCTTCAATATTAAAAAAGATATGGCCAATGTTAAAGTTTTCGGACGGACAGACGCCATATATTTGACATCTGACCTTGAAGGATGACCTGGACCTTCACCTTTCACAACTCAAAATGTTCAGCTCCATGAGATACACACGCATGCCAAATATCAAGTTGCTATCTTCAATATTGAAAAAGTTATGGCCAATGTTAAAGTTTTCGGACAGACAGACACCATAAATTTGACATTTGACCTTGAAGGATGACCTTGACCTTTCACAACTCAAAATGTGCAGCTCCATGAGATACACATGCATGCCAAATATCAAGTTGCTATCTTCGAAAGTGAAAGTTTTTTTCGGATGGACGGACAGACTTACTGACATACTGACGGACAGTTCAACTGCTATATGATCACACTACTGGGTGCATAAAAATTATTTTTTGGGGGTGGGGGGTGGGGGGGGGTATATTGTGAGGGTGTGGTGGTCATTTATTAGATGATCTTTAATTTAAAAAAAACAAGGGCTGTTTGTAAAACATGCATGCCCCCCATATGGGCTGTCCATTGTACTGGCAGCCATTGTGTGAATACGACTTTTGTCACTGTGACCTTGACCTTTGACCTAGTTACCTGAAAATCAATAGGGGTCATCTGCAAGTCACGATCAATGTACCTATGAAGTGTCATGATCCTAGGCAAAAGCGTTCTTGACTTATCATCCGGAAATCATTTTACTATTTCAGGTCACCGTGACCTTGACCTTTGACCTTGTGACCTCAAAATCAATAGGGGTCATCTGCGAGTCATGATCAATCTACCTATGAAGTTTCATGATCCTAGGCATATGCATTCTTGAGTTATCATCCGAAAATCATTTTATTATTTCGGGTCACCGTGACCTTGACCTTTGACCTAGTGACCTCAAAATCAATAGGGGTCATCTGCAAGTCATGATCAATCTACCTATAAAGTTTCATGATCCTAGGCATATGCGTTCTTGAATTATCATCCGAAAATCATTTTACTATTTCGGGTCACCGTGACCTTGACCTTTGACCTAGTGACCTCAAAATCAATAGGGGTCATCTGCGAGTCATGATCAATCTACCCATGAAGTTTCATGATCCTAGGCGTATGTGTTCTTGAATTATCATCCGGAAACCATTTTACTATTTCGGGTCACCGTGACCTTGACCTTTGACCTAGTGACCTCAAAATCAATAGGGGTCATCTGCAAGTCATGATCAATGTACCTATTTAGTTTCATGATCCTAGGCCCAAGCGTTCTTGAGTTATCGTATGACAACCACCTGGTGGACGGACGAGCGACATGAGCAAAGCAATATACCCCCTCTTCTTCAAAGGGGGGGGCATAATAATGGAGGGGGGGGGGGGATTCGGGGGGTGGGGGGCGTGGGGGATGGTTTGGGCGGAGTCTATTGTGGTATGTCAGGTAAGAGTTGTTTTGTCAAAGTAATAATCAAATCTAATCATAAATAAAGAAGTTATGGCAATTTTAGCAAAATTTAAGAATTTGACCTTGAGAGTCAAGGTCATTCAAAGGTCAATGTAAAATTCAACTTGCCAGGTACAGTACCTTCATGATAGCATGAAAGTATTTTAAGTTTAAAAGCAATAGCCTTGATACTTTAGAAGAAAAGTGGATCTAAACACAAAATGTAACCATATATTCAAAGTAACTAAGTAAAAAAAGGGCCATAATTCCGTAAAAATGACAACCAGAGTTATGCAACTTGTCCTTTACTGTCCCCTTATGATAGTTTGCGAGTGATCCAAGTATGAAAGCAATATCTATGATACTTTAGGGGTAAAGTGGACCAAAACATAAAACTTAACCAAAATTTCAAGTATAAAGGGCACATAATTCTGTCAAAATGCCAGTCAGAGTTACATAACTTTGCCTGCACAGTCCCCTTACGATAGTTAGTAAGTGTTGCAAGTATGAAAGCAATAGCTTTGATACTATAGGAAAAAAGTGGACCTAAACACAAAACTTAAGCAAATTTTCAATTTTCTAAGTATAAAAAGGGCACATAATTCTGTCAAAATGCCAGTCAGAGTTACATAACTTTGCCTGCACAGTCCCCTTATGATAGTTAGTAAGTGTTGCAAGTATGAAAGCAATAGCTTTGATACTTAAGGTATAAAATGGACCTAAACACAAAACTTAACCAAAATTTTCATTTTTCTAAGTATAAAAGGGCACATAATTCCGTCAAAATGCAAGCCAGAGTTATCTGACTTTGCCTGCCCAGTCCCCTCATGATAGTAAGTAAGTGTACCAAGTTTGAATGCAATAGCATTGATACTTTATGAGAAAGTGGACCTAAACGCAAAACTTAACCGGACGCCGACGCCAAGGTGATGACAATAGCTCATAATTTTTTTTCAAAAAATAGATGAGCTAATAAAAACCTTTTTTAGTCATATCCATATTTTTCATTACAAGAAAAATATTTTCATACAGACATTCTAATGCAAACAAAAACATCAATATAAGTCTAATTGTTCACCCTGTCTACCAGGTGACTGTTCACCATGCCTTCCAGGTGACTGTTTGCCCTGCCTTCCAGGTGACTGTTCAACATGCCTACCAGGTGACTGTTAACCCTGCCTACCAGGTGACTGTTCACCCTATCTACAAGGTGACTGTTCACCCTGCCTACCAGGTGACTGTACCCTGCCTTCCAGGTGACTGTTCGCCATGCCTTCCAGGTGACTGTTTGTCCTGCCTACCAGGGGGACTGTTCACCCTGCTTACTAGGTGACTGTTTAACCTGCCTACCAGGTGACTGTTAACCCTGCCTACCAGGTGACTGTTCACCCTGCCTACCAGCTGACTGTACCCTGCTTACCAGGTGACTGTTAACACTGTCTACCAGTTGACTGTTCACCCTGGCTACCAGGTGACTGTACCAAGGCCACCAGGTGACTGTTAACCCTGCCTACCAGATGACTGTTTACCCTGCCTACCAGGTGACTGTTCACCATGCCTTCCGGGTGACTGTTCACCATGCCTTCCGGGAATAAGACCAAGATCGTGAAAATCGCTGCATAATTGATGAAGTTATGGCTGTTCAAAGTGATGCACCCCGTTTTCCGGTGATTTTGAGTTGGATACCTTGTTATATATATAATTGATAGTGATTTTTTCTTCTTCAGAGAAGTTGATTTTTCATTATTATATGATTATTTATCATTCAAAATGATGTTTTTTAACTAATTAATATCATAGCCACATGCTAACCACCTGTGGGTTTTAATAAATAATTCTGAAACATTTATACAGCATACTGTTACATTATTGTTAATATTATTATCTTATGTTGTTTATCTGGTTAATCAAGTGGAAAAATAATATATATATATATATTATATATATATATATATATATATACATATCTCTATCTATATATATATAATCTCTATTATATATATAATAATATAAAACAAGTATCTATATATATAGAGAGGAGAGAGAGAGCGAGAGAAGAGAGAGAGAGAGAGGGAGAGAGAGATAGAGAGAGAGAGAGAGAGACGAGAAGAGAGAGAGAGAGAGAGAAGAGAGAGAGGAGAAAGCTTATTAAGAAATCTGAAGGTACTTATTGTTATTTATGTATTAACCCACTTAAATTAATAAAATATAGTCAATGCCCTTATTCATTAATGTAGTTAAGGGTTCCTTCAATGATTGTCTTTTATTAATAAGTCGGAATCACGGCGGTTTTCACACCGCGATAAAGTGGCCACAACTTTTTTGGGGCCAGTGAAACCCCTGAAATAATATAGAAAACATACCTTTAGACAGTGTGTCAAGATTCAAACCAGGTAAATAACAGAGAAAACATACTGTTAGACAGTGTGTCAAGATTCAAATCAGGTAAAGCATATAGAAAACATACCTTTAGACAGTTTGTCAAGATTCAAACCAGGTATATCATAGAGAAAACATACCTTTAGACAGTTTCTCAAAATTCAAACCAGGTAAATCATAGAGAAAACATACCTTTAGACAGTGTGTCCAAGATTCAAACCAGGTAAATCATAGAGAAAACATACCTAAGACAGCATGTCAAGATTCAAACCAGGTAAATCAGAAAGAAAACATACCTTTAGACAGTGTGTCAAGATTCAAACCAGGTAAATCAGAAAGAAAACATACCTTTTGACAATGTGTCAAGATTCAAACCAAGTAAATCAGAGAGAAAACATACCTTTAGACAGTTTCAGATGCCTGTTAGTTTTTGTGATTGACTTCTGTTTTCTTGCTGAATCCTTGGACAGGCCTTGAGTAACTTTCGGCAGAGGACTTTCCATTTTACTCTGATTTTGTTTGCCTTGGTTGTTGCTTTCTTCAAAACATACTCCACTATTACTCATAGCCAGTTTATAAATATCTGTCTTGTTTTTACCAAAACTGTTTACTTCTGTCTTCTTTTTACTAACACTGTGTTCTTCTCTTTTTTTTTCTACCAACACTGTTTTCTTCTGTCTTCTTTTTATCAACACTGTCTACTTCTGTCTTGTCACTATTAACCGCTAAATAATAATTTTCCCACATAATGCAAGCATTTTTGCCTTCAGGCATTTCGTTTATCTTTCCAGCACTAACCTTTTTATCATTGATTTTTATATTTGTATCAGTGTCTTCCTCAACTGTGAAGTTAATGGATTTTTTAGAGAGATGTACATTACAATTTGTGTAACTTCCCTGACCTGTTTCAGATGCACTATGTACACAATGTTTCTTTGGACTTTTTTCAATCAATTCCTTTAGTTTTATGATTGCTGATTGGTTGATTATACAGTCATCAGATTCCTCTGAGACATTTACATGACAATTTTGGACTCTACTATGACCTGTTTTAGATTCTATAGCTACAGAATGTGTCTTTGGACTTTTCTCAATCAATTCCTTCAGTTTATTGATTGCTGATTTATTGATTTGTAATGGTGATTGTTTTGGTGTCTGTGAACTTGAAGGTGACTCTTTTTCCCTATTTATAGTCTCTTCTGTTGTGTCTGTAGCTGTACTAATATCCATAGAGCTTCCTAAAAGGTTCATGTCAATTTTATGTTTGTCTTCTCCACAGTTGTGTACCCCTTCTTTATTGTCCTGTTTTCCTTGTTCAATGTCTTGTTTCTTGACTGACTCAAGTTTAAAATTCTCTGTTACAACGTGATTAGGGGATTCATTTTCAGAACATTCTGTATTTTGTCTTGAGATTTCAAATATGTAACCAGCTTTACCTCCGCTATAGTCTTCAAACTGATTTGGCATATGATTTTTTGGTGTTTGAGATTCCTCTACAACATTTTTATGGTACAAACTACACTTTGTCCTTGTGTTTTCAGAAACGCTAACCAGTTCAGATGCATTAAAATCACAATAGCTACCCGTACTTTCAACATTTTTAAAAGCTTTGAAGTGGTCAACAGAAGTTTCTAATTCAATGACACTGTGTATATCATTCACCGTTTGTTGAACACTTTCTGTTGGTTTAATCTGTAAATTGACATTGTCATCAAAAGAATGGCTATCCCCACTATTTTCAATTAAACCTACATGATCATCACTTCCACCAGAGCCTGATACATCCATATCGGCCATTTCGTCCATTAAATTCTGCCTTGAAATATAAGAAAATATATTTTTCTTTTGCACTGAATTGTTATTTTTAATCAAGCTTTTTCCTTTCTTTCCCACCACAGCAGTTTCTTCAAAATCTGGAAAACAGGACTTTACTGCAATTGTTTCTAAACTCTGACGGAGTGGTGATCTTTTTCTTTTTAGTAGATTTCTAGATTTGTTGCCAGTGATATTCAGAGAATCTTCATTTCCATCAATAGTTGGAGTGTGTGCTTTTTGAAACGAGTCTGATATTTGGCAATTTGAATAATTCGGTTCTTCTTCAGTTGCCAGTGCCTTGAGGAGATGTGACCCCTGTAGTAAAAGCAAAAAAAGAACATGTACTAGATTGCAAATGTCATGAGGTAAGTACATATGAGCCTCACTCAGTGAACAGAGGGCTTAATGCATGTGCTTTAAGTGTCTTCCCAGATTAGTCTCTGAACAGAGGGCTTAATGCATGTGCCTTAAGTGTCTTCACAGATTAGTCTCTGAACAGAGGGCTTAATGCATGTGCCTTAAGTGTCTTCCCAGATTAGTCTCTGAACAGAGGGCTTAATGCATGTGCTTTAAGTGTCTTCCCAGATTAGTCTCTGAACAGAGGGCTTAATGCATGTGCTTTAAGTGTCTTCCCAGATTAGTCTCTGAACAGAGGGCATAATGCATGTGCCTTAAGTGTCTTCCCAGATTAGTCTCTGAACAGAGGGCTTAATGCATGTGCTTTAAGTGTCTTCCCAGATTAGTCTCTGAACAGAGGGCTTAATGCATGTGCTTTAAGTGTCTTCCCAAATTAGTCTCTGAACAGAGGGCTTAATGCATGTGCCTTAAGTGTCTTCCCAGATTAGTCTCTGAACAGAGGGCTTAATGCATGTGCTTTAAGTGTCTTCCCAGATTAGTCTCTGAACAGAGGGCTTAATGCATGTGCCTTAAGTGTCTTCCCAGATTAGTCTCTGAACAGAGGGCTTAATGCATGTGCCTTAAGTGTCTTCCCAGATTAGTCTCTGAACAGAGGGCTTAATGCATGTGCCTTAAGTGTCTTCCCAGATTAGTCTCTGAACAGAGGGCTTAATGCATGTGCCTTAAGTGTCTTCCCAGATTAGTCTCTGAACAGAGGGCTTAATGCATGTGCCTTAAGTGTCTTCCCAGATTAGTCTCTGAACAGAGGGCTTAATGCGTGTGCTTTAAGTGTCTTCCCAGATTAGTCTCTGAACAGAGGGCTTTATGCATGTGCCTTAAGTGTCTTCCCAGATTAGTCTCTGAACAGAGGGCTTAATGCATGTGCTTTAAGTGTCTTCCCAGATTAGTCTCTGAACAGAGGGCTTTATGCATGTGCCTTAAGTGTCTTCCCAGATTAGTCTCTGAACAGAGGGCTTAATGCGTGTGCTTTAAGTGTCTTCCCAGATTAGTCTCTGAACAGAGGGCTTTATGCATGTGCCTTAAGTGTCTTCCCAGATTAGTCTCTGAACAGAGGGCTTAATGCATGTGCTTTAAGTGTCTTCCCAGATTAGTCTCTGAACAGAGGGCTTAATGCATGTGCCTTAAGTGTCTTCCCAGATTAGTCTCTGAACAGAGGGCTTAATGCGTGTGCTTTAAGTGTCTTCCCAGATAAGTCTCTGAACAGAGGGCTTTATGCATGTGCCTTATGTGTCTTCCCAGATTAGTCTCTGAACAGAGGGCTTAATGCGTGTGCTTTAAGTGTCTTCCCAGATTAGTCTCTGAACAGAGGGCTTAATGCATGTGCCTTAAGTGTCTTCCCAGATTAGTCTCTGAACAGAGGGCTTAATGCGTGTGCTTTAAGTGTCTTCCCAGATTAGTCTCTGAACAGAGGGCTTAATGCATGTGCCTTAAGTGTCTTCCCAGATTAGTCTCTGAACAGAGGGCTTTATGCATGTGCCTTAAGTGTCTTCCCAGATTAGTCTCTGAACAGAGGGCTTAATGCATGTGCCTTAAGTGTCTTCCCAGATTAGTCTCTGAACAGAGGGCTTAATGCATGTGCCTTAAGTGTCTTCCCAGATTAGTCTCTGAACAGAGGGCTTAATGCATGTGCCTTAAGTGTCTTCCCAGATTAGTCTCTGAACAGAGGTCATAATGCATGTGCTTTAAGTGTCTTCCCAGATTAGTCTCTGAACAGAGGGCATAATGCATGTGCCTTAAGTGTCTTCACAGATTAGTCTCTGAACAGAGGGCTTTATGCATGTGCCTTATGTGTCTTCCCAGATTAGTCTCTGAACAGAGGGCTTAATGCATGTGCCTTAAGTGTCTTCACAGATTAGTCTCTGAACAGAGGGCTTAATGCATGTGCCTTAAGTGTCTTCACAGATTAGTCTCTGAACAGAGGGCTTAATGCATGTGCCTTAAGTGTCTTCCCAGATTAGTCTCTGAACAGAGGGCTTAATGCATGTGCTTTAAGTGTCTTCCCAGATTAGTCTCTGAACAGAGGGCTTAATGCATGTGCCTTAAGTGTCTTCCCAGATTAGTCTCTGAACAGAGGGCATAATGCATGTGCCTTAAGTGTCTTCCCAGATTAGTCTCTGAACAGAGGGCTTAATGCGTGTGCTTTAAGTGTCTTCCCAGATTAGTCTCTGAACAGAGGGCTTAATGCATGTGCTTTAAGTGTCTTCCCAGATTAGTCTCTGAACAGAGGGCATAATGCATGTGCCTTAAGTGTCTTCCCAGATTAGTCTCTGAACAGAGGGCTTAATGCATGTGCCTTAAGTGTCTTACCAGATTAGTCTCTGAACAGAGGGCTTTATGCATGTGCCTTAAGTGTCTTCCCAGATTAGTCTCTGAACAGAGGGCTTAATGCATGTGCCTTAAGTGTCTTCCCAGATTAGTCTCTGAACAGAGGGCTTAATGCGTGTGCTTTAAGTGTCTTCCCAGATTAGTCTCTGAACAGAGGGCTTAATGCATGTGCCTTAAGTGTCTTCCCAGATTAGTCTCTGAACAGAGGGCTTAATGCATGTGCCTTAAGTGTCTTCCCAGATTAGTCTCTGAACAGAGGGCTTAATGCGTGTGCTTTAAGTGTCTTCCCAGATTAGTCTCTGAACAGAGGGCTTAATGCATGTGCCTTAAGTGTCTTCCCAGATTAGTCTCTGCACTCTGCATTTCCAAGAGCGCGGCTCATATAAAGTTGAAAAAATCTTCAAAATGCAGCAATATTAGGGGAACTTGTTAAGAATTGTTTTTAAATTGAGCTTGATTATATTTGTTTGACATTATAATCATTGTGCACTAATCAATGTGATGTGAACATACCTCTAAATTTTCATCATGAAACATACTATTCCCAACATCTCTGTCCATATCTGCCTGTGTTGCCATCATAAAATCATCTGAAATCAGAAGATATCCAATACAATGTATCAGTATTAAAAAATGTCTTCTAGTACTTAAATGAGACAATATTGAACAATGCATAAGTGCATGTCCTTCTTCAAACAAGATAACTTTAACTAAAGCTTTTTACAGTAGTAGCAGCAAGTTGTAATAATAAATATGAGCCTTGCTCTGCAAAAAAGGGGTTTAATGCATGTGCGTAAAGTGTCGGCCCTGATCAGCCCATGCAGTCTGCACAGGCTAATCAGGGACGACACTTGCCACTTTTATGATATATTTTGTTAAAAGAAAGTCTCTTCATAGCAAAAATCCAGTTTAGGCGGAAAGTGTCGTCCCTGCGGACTGGGATAACACTTAACGCACATGCATTAAACCCTCTTTTCACAGAGCTAAGTTGACAATACCATTAAAACCATTCAAATTGAGGATGGACAAGGTTCTTTTGTCCAATTTTTGTATAATTCAATCGCCATACTTCAAAAGTGCTTCAAGCAATGACAATATTTATGGAATTTGACCAATGTTTTGCTCCAACAAAGATTGCCACCAACTTTCATAACGGATTTTAACTTCTTAAAATAGAGATTCGCCCGTCAACTGCCTGACGCAGGTATTCTCCTTTTTTTTAAACTGGCGTACAACTAACAAACAGACAGGCCCTAATGGTATTTTCAGTTGCCCCCCCCCCCCCCTCCACTTTTAGCCTAGGTATAATTAATGGGTGTCTTTCATATTTAATTGATATTAATATCAATATTTAACACTCTACTAGTGCAAGTCTGTTTGCAAACACAAATAATGAATCATGAAGAATTGCATACCTTGAGATTGGTTAGGGTTATCAGTTTTCACAAATTATGGAGAATTTTATACCTTCAGATTGGTTAGGGGTACATGTATGGTCCTGGACAGCCGTGTTGGTGTTGTCTACTATCACCACATACTCCATAATATCCGGGTCAGGGTCCTAAACAACATAGTTATAAGTAACTGGAGATGTTTGGTATTACCATTATACTCCCTTTAGATTAAAACTACCCCTTGATCTCACGTCCCACTCTGCCAGTAAATTCAATCAAGTAAACAACTATTTATTGAAAATACAGTCTGTGATCAGTTTGTCATATTTACCTTTCAAATCTTTATCAGTTCCCATTTTTCATGTTTACCTTTATCTGAACAACTTATTGTTACTAACTTATCTTCCTTTGAAGAGTACTTAAAAGTGAAGAGTAATTTCATTGGCTTTTAGTTGGCTCATGAATATTTAATAAAACAAAATTTTGAAAGCCAGTTCTTTCATATTATATAATGAAGTAACAACTTATATATAAACTGTCTGACTTGATACACAACGCTGAATTTTTCATTTTTTACAGTTATGATGATTTTTGCAAAGTGTTTAACTGCAATCCAAATTACCTATTTTTCATAGGAATTATCAACGCAGTTAAAAGATACATAAAACGCAGAAGGTCCTATAACACCTGCTTTTTGAAGCCTTTTATTCCCACTAGCCTACGATCCATCTTAGCTAACACAAAGGGTACACACACTATGTATGAAATAATTACCAACAAAAGCACCGCATAATGGGTGCGAAAGCTTGTCAGAATTTTTTTTTTAGAGGTCACAGTGACCTTGACCTTTTACCTAGTGACCCAAAACTGGGTGTGGCGTGTAGAACTCATCAAGGTGCATCTACATATGAAGTTTCAAAGTTGTAGGTGGAAGCACTTTGATTTTAGAGCCAATGTTAAGGTTTTAGCACTAGGGCGGACGACACGACGAGCTGGCTATGACAATACCTCGCGTTTTCTCCCAAAACAGCCGAGCTAAAAATTAGTCTATGCCAGTGTGCATAAATAAATGGTCAAGTATTTTTAACAACATTGAAACAAAGGAATGGTGATATATTTTTGGGGTGCCTTTTAATATCACACAGGATACAAATTTGCAGTAGTTCCAATAAAGAATTATCCATAGAATCATAGGAACAAATTCCTTTCTATTTAAAATTGGCTATTTCACCTCAGCCAACTGCACTTTTTGTCAAACTGAATGTGAAACTATTCAACATTTATTTTGAGAATGTAAGCTTGTCAATAAATATTGCAGAATTGTTTTCTGGCTTTAATCATTTTTCAAACTGTCTAAATATGCCCTCTTTTATACTGGGACATGCAAATACAAATGCAGCATTTCCGCTAGCTTTTAAAAGTTTGAAGTCCTCACTTCCAAGCCTTAAATTTTGGACGTCCCAGACATAGATTTTGAAGTCCTACTTTTATTTCAGAATTTTAATAGACCCTACCGAATGTGTGATCGATGGATACACACATGTTCCAAAGATCTATAATAAACATGTTATATTGACAGATCTTTGCATGTTCCAACTCTATCAATTACCCAATAATCCAGTATTATTACAATTTCTTATTTCAAAACCAAAATACGGCCAATATTGATGATGAATGTTTTAAAGAATTTCAAAACACAAATGTCTGCCATTTTACGCAAGTGCATACACAAATTGAATTAAGGCATGGGGTGATTCCCATTGAACATGCGTGAATCACGTGCACGATTTTAGAGCACCGAGCACTGTTCATGTAAAGTAGTAACAACAAATCTACAACTGAATTAAAAAAAAGGTACATGTACCTCCTTTCAGAAATGTTTAAGAAAGTGAAAGTGAATTTATGAGCATAAAAACATCTTTCTTTAAATTTTACCAAGTACACTTCATTCCGGATCATTCATGCATATACGTAGATCTATATGCACGCATAGTAAGGCAATCTTAAAGCACGTTACTTACCTACTTATTGCATTATGTGTTAAGAACATTGGTATAACAAAATACATTATTCAATTTAAGTATTTTCAAATGCGTATCATTAAATGTGTTATCCAAAATCATTTCCAGATTTCATTATTCAAGGAAAGTTACGAAATTTCTAGCAAGAAAGAAGCATTTCTCATAAACCGGTATTTCATGTACAGATGAAAATCATGCGAAAATTAGACTTCATGTACAACATCACGTCATTTCTCCTCGGGGAAAGCGTTTCAGTGAAATGGACCCTTAAACCTGATATTTATTTTAATAAAAATGTATATTTATAATAGTAAAATGAACAAAACTAAACCCACACTTAAAGCCGCAAAGTCATACCTGTCCTTACATGGCCTTGTACTAAATGATTTTTTTTAATGATTTTAGGCAAAGTAAAGAATGGGAACTTTTGTCAAGACTTGTTAAGTAGTTGTGAAAAGAAGTCATGGTATTTTTAGTTTGAAGGAAGTCCCTTCTTACCGAATCAAGTTTGTGCGTAAAGTGTCATCCCTGATTAGCCTGTGCGGACTGCACAGGCTAATCTGGGATGACACTTTACGCACATGCATTATGACAAGTTTTCTCAGAACAAGACACAAATATACCTTTTTTATATAAGAGCCTCACTCTGGGGTAAAAATGTTTGATTCATGTGCAGTCTGCACAGGCTAATCAGGGACAACACTTTTCTCATTTATGGTATTTTTCCTTCATAAGAATCAATCTCTTCTTAGCAAAATCCAGTTTAAACGGAAAGTGTCGTCACTGATAGGGTAAGCCTGTGCAGACTGAACAGGCTATCTGCGACGACACTTTGTGCACATGCACCTGTTTTCTCAGATGATGGCTCATACACAACACACCTTTATTAGAAAATCGCTAATATACTCTGGCTTCAGGCACAGGACGCCATAGTCAACCAATGGGGCCACAGCATCTTTGTGCCCCTCGCTTACGAACACGTACGTAACCATGTCAGCAATCTTTTCTGGATTCTTCAGAGGCATTGGAATGTTGAACAGTTCTGCACCTCCAGCAATAAGAAGTCTTAATAACAAACGAAAATAGAACAAATGAAAACTCAGTAAAAGCAGAAAGTGTTGTCCCTGATTAGCAGTCTGCACACGCTAAGTTTTCGCCAAAAATGGATTTCCGTTTAGAAGAGACCTCATATAAACAAATAGTTCACAGTTCCAAATTAATAAGTCTGTAAACTGATCTGAATAAAATTTCTTTGTTTTTATTTTCAGCACAGAACAAATTTGGTTGTCATATTTAAACTTCTTTTTAAGATACACATATGTGACAATGTTGCAGATATATTGCAATAGCAAGTGAACATTGTTGTGTTGTGGAAGAAGATCTTTGAAGTTATTTGTATAATATATTTTTAAATCTGGTGACCTACATATACACCGTAATTATTTGAACATCTTTAAAAGCGGGTAACTCAAGTATTATTCCTGGTAAGTTTTCTTAAAATCTACCTAAGTAGTTCAAGAAGAAAATTTATTAATGGAAAACAACTAACCAGAGATGGACGGTAGGCAGATAACATGGTATCAAGAAAGCCCGCAATAAGCAATACAGTGCTCCAGCAAGGGTTTGAAAAGGGCAGGGGGGCTTTTTTGACAAAAGGGTACTTTCGACGTGCATAATTGTCAAAAGGGCAATTCCTAGCGCGCGGGCATTTCTGAAATGCTTCCTGTTGCATGTTAATTTATATGTTATTAATAATTGTTAGAATATATTGTTCCCATTATTAATAAACCATTCAAATAGAATGTCTATAATACGAAATAAATTTATTACAATGTAATTAGAGATTTATTATCATATGCAAAAATTTTTTTTTTAAAGGATAGGGGGCCCTAGGAAAGGCAGGGCCGAGATTTGGAAGGCAGGGCAGAGCGCCCTTCAATTTAGGCCTAGCTAGAGTACTGAGCAATATCTGCAGCGCTCATGTGAGGATTACATATCAAACAGAGGCATTATGAATTGGATGAACTAGTAAGCAAACCACATAACATGCTTCATTTTCTAACGCTAACAATATCATGTTGTTATTTTTTTAGTACAAATTTCCTAAGGGAAATATAGAATTTTCAATGACAACTCTTACAGGGCTAGTAGCATTTTGGCCACTTTTAAACCCTGGCATAGAAATGCTAAAAATAAGAACTCACTTTTTTCACCATTTTGGTTATGATTGGGAAAAATAATGTTGTTTTGACTCAAATAAACAAGAGGGCCTGAAAGGCCCAAAGCCACTCACTTGAGATATAAAGGAACTGACCTGCTAAGTGCAGCCCCAAGATATCATTAGAACAAATGTTCTGACAAAGTTTCATGAAGAGTGAACTATAAATGTAAATTTTAGAGTGCTAACAAGGTTTTACCATAGCCATATTAGGAAAAATTTCCCGACCCATGGTGGCAATGTTTTTCAACCAACCCGAACTATTTTTATTATAAGGAAAAATGCCCCGCCCCCCTCTTGCGGCCATGTTTTTGAACCAATCGGAACCATATTAAAACTCGTTGAAGTTTTCATTGGGACAAATGTTGTCACCAATTTTCATGAAGTTTGGACAATAAATGTGACTTAAAAAGTGTTAACAAGTTTCATGAAGATGCGACAATAAATGTGGCCTCTAGAGTGTTAACAAGGTTTTACAATAGCAATTCATAGCCATATTGGGAAAAATGTCCCACCCCCTGGTGGTCAAGTTTTAAACAAACCAGGACCATTGTTGAGCTTATCCAACATGTCATTGAGACGTACGTTCTGACCAATTTTCATGAAGATTGGACCATAAATTTGGCATCTAGGGTGTTAACAAGGTTTTACTATAGCCATATAAGGAACAATGCCCCGCCCAATGGAGGCCCTGTTTTTAAGCCAACTGGTACCATTTTCAAACTTATACAAGATATGATAAGGATAAATCAACTGACAAAGTTTCATGAAGATCGGAAATAAATCTTGCCTCTAGAGTGTTAACAATTAGGTTTTACAATAGCCATATAAAGAAAAATGCCCCGCCCCCTGGTGGCCATGTTTTTCAACAAACCTAAACCATTTTCGAACTCGTCTAAGATATCATTGATGCAACTCTTCTGATTAAGTTTCATGAAGATGGGACAATAAATGTGGCCTCTAGAGTGTTAACAAGGTTTTACAATAGCCATACATGTGTATTGCCATATAAGGAAAAATGCCCCGCCCCCTGGTGGCCATGTTTTTCAACAGACCAGAACTATTTTCTTACTCATCCAAGATGTCCTTGAGACGTATGTTCTGACCATGTTTCATGATGATCGGACCATAAATTTGGCCTCTAGGATGTCAACAAGGTTTTACTAAAGCCATATAAGGAAAAATGTCCCTCCCAATGGGGGCCATGTTTTTTAACAAACTGCAACCATTTTCAAACTCGTCTAAAATATCATTGGGATTAATCTTCTGACCAAGTTTCATGAAGATTGGACAATAAATGTGGCCTCTAGAGTGTTAACAAGATTTTACTATAGCAATTGATAGCCATATAAGCAAAAATGCCCTGCCCCCTGGTGGCCATGTTTTTCAACCAACCAAAACCATTTTCAAGCACGTCCAAGATATCAATAAGACATAATTGGGACAAATTTTCTGACCAAGTTTCATGAAGATTGAACAATAACTGTGGCCTCTAGAGTATTAACAAAGTTTTACTATAGCCATTAAAGAATAAATGCCCCACCCCTGGCGGCCATGTTTTTCACCCAACGGGAATCATTTTTGAACTCGTCCAAGATATCATTGGGACAAATCTTTTTACCAAGCTTCATGAAGATCAGACAATAAATGTAGCCTCTAGAGTGTTCACAATGTTTTACTATAGCCATATATAGCCTTATGAGGAAAAATGCCCGCCCCCTGGCGGCCATGTTTCTCAACCAACCATAATTTTTTTGGAACTATTTCAAGATATCTTCAGATGAATCTTCTGACAATAAATGTGACCTCTAGAATGTTAACAAGGCAAATGTTGACGCAGCACGACGCACAACAGACAAAAGGCTATCACAAAAGCTCATCATGAGCACATAGTACTCAGGTGAGATAAAAAAAGGGCCTGAAAGGCCCAAAGTCACTCACCTGAGATACAAAGGAACTGACCTGTTCTGTGCAGTCACAAGATATTATGAGAACAAATGTTCTGACCAAGTTTTATGAAGAGTGAACTATACATGTAACTTTTAGAGTGTCAACAAGGTTTTACTATAGCTATATAAGGATAAATTCACCGATGTTGTTCAACAGACCGGAACTATTTCAGAACTGATACAAAATATCATTAAAACAAATGTTCTGACCAAGTGTTATTAGGATTGGACAATAAATGTGACTTTTCGAGTGTTAACAAGTTTTTACTATAGCCTTATTAGGAAAAATGCCCCCACCCCCTGGTGTCCATGTTTTTCAACCAACCCGAACCATTTTCGAAGTCGTACAAGATATTATTATGCGGACAAATCTTCTGATTAATTTTCTTTAAGATCGGACAATAAATGCGGCCTCTTCAGTGTTAACAAGGTTTTCTATAGGAAGACATGTATATAGCCATATTAGGATAAATGCCCCGCCCCATTGCGGCCATGTTTTTAAAGCAACCGGAACTATTTTCGAACTCGTCCAAGGTATCATTGAGGCAAATCTTCTTACAAAGTTTCATGAAGATTGGACAATTAAAGTGACTTTAAGAGTGTTTTTACTATAGCCATATAGGGAAAAATGCCCCCCCCCCCTGGCGGCCATGTCTTCCAAAGAACCCCAACCATTTTCGAACTGGTCAAAGATATCATTAAGATAAATCTTCTGACCAAGTCTCATGATGATTGGACAATAAGTGTGGAATCTAGAGTGTTAACAAGGTTTTACTATAGCCATTTGAGGAAAAATGCCCCGCCCCCTGTTGGCCGTGTTTTTCATTCAACAGGAACCATTTTCAAACTCCTACAAGATATGATTGGAACATAACTTCTTACCAAATTTCATGAAGATCGGACAATTAATGTGGCCTCTAGAGTGTTAACAAGGCAAAGTTGACGACGCATGACGGACAAAAGGCGATCATAAAATCTCACCATGAGCACATTGTGCTCAGGTGATCTAAAAAGGTTTTTTTTTGTTCGCTAACAAAAAGTTTAACATTGAGAATAAATGGAAAAATATAGATCTTAGAAAGTTTTTAAATTGAGAATGTGGCAGAATTTCGGCCTTAAATTTTACCCCAAACAAGCAAATTGGCTGCATTGATATCCCCCAGCAATTTCAAACTTTTGTGACAAACGGACTGACTGACAGACTGACTGATGGACAACGCCAATTCTATATCCCTCCGCCTTTGGCCTGGGATAAAATACACCTTGACTTACTCACCTTTTCATGATGGTTGCCCGTTCACGCCCTGCCACAACAGCAACCTTCCAACCCGAGAAGGCCGCACCCAACATAATCCTCCACCTCCTGCTAGCGAACGCAATCTCCTTGTTCACTGAATATATATAAACATCATTGATAACTTTATTAACACTGGCCACATACAAAAATAATTTTACCAACCATTTTCTACATAAAGAATATTTATATTACAGTTTCAATAGTTTTAAATCTTAATTTGAAATTAAGAGTGTTTGATATGTTTGACCCAGTATAGATGGCTGTTTGAAAAGCTGTCAAATTAAGTTCAGTAAACACAACTGCATTTTACAGCTAGATATGCATTATAAATGATCTGCCTGTTGCAGAGATATTGGCCTCTTCCTAATTGGGTTATTAGTAAAAATTTCAATCTATTCAAGCCTCGTTCTGGGAAAACTGGGCTTAATGCATGTGCGTTAAGTGTCATCCCAGATTAGCCTGTGCGGACTGCTTTCGGCCTTCACTGAATTTCCATTTACAAGAGACTTCCTTTAAATGAAAAATTCCATAAAAGAAGAAAATGTTGTGTCTGATTAATGTGGGATGGGATGACACTTTACACACAAGTATTAAGCCCAGATTGCCCAGAACACAGCTCAATAATATATATAAGCATACCCTCATATTTGCCCAGAATCCTGTCACAACACCATTCATATTGCTCTTCATCCAAGAACTCTCCTGCCCTATGTGAGTCATACACGTAGTCTGCATGAACGACCCACTTGCCACTGGCTAGCGCTCCAAGGAACTTCTCTTCCCTTGATAACTTTCCAACGATGACATGAGTACAGTCACAACGGAAATCCTAAACAAGATATGAAAGTTTTGCAGTTTATTTCAGCTTTTTTCATCTCACATGAAAAGGGTACTGTTCTCTTTTTTCAATGGGGGGGGGGGGGGGGGGGGGGGGGGGGGTGAAAAATAACATTATTTTTTTGTTGTAAAATGATCATAGCAAAGAAAGCAAAAGCAAAATCCTGGGGTAAAACCATGAGTTGAAAAATATTTGTGGCAGATAAAATACATAAATGGCATGAAAAATATAGGAGGTATTGAGCACAGAAGCTTCAATATGTAATTAGAGCAATAACTCCTTAAAAATAATGAATGAAACCTTAACAATATGTGCTGTAGTAATTGGACATGATTATTCTGTACAAGTCTGAAAAAAATTACATGCAAAATAACGTAGCTTGGGCACCGAAGCTGTTTTATGTAATTTGAAACAAAGGGCAATAACTTTTTTAAACAGGTTGATCACCTATTAGCATCAAGCCTGTCATGTGTAGATTGTGTGATGTTTGTTTAACAACTTTAGTTTTTATTTCGGGTATTTTACAGTGTATGACACGGGAGACGGAAAACTACAACGGGCGAGGCATGGTATGGTATTGCGCGAGGGGGGGTTAGAGGGTTAGGGTTTGGGTTAGTGTTAGGGGTCGGGTTAGGGTTTGGGTAAGCCTAAACCCAACCCTAACCCTAACCCTTACCCTAACCCTTTTTTGGGGTTATCACCCCTGACCATGCCTCGCCCGTTGTAGTTTTCCGTCTCCCGTATGACACAGACTGAATTCAGTATGAGACAGAATTAGGACAAATACAAACTTTTTCCTATAAACATATTTAACAAGACAGCCTAGAGTGGGGTCAATTTTGACTTGAGGGGAATGATTTGAACAAATATAGAAGAGAACCACCATACAATGTTGCTCTAAAAATAAAGTACCTCTGACCTGATATATGGGATTTCAGATAAAATAAACTTTATTTACCATAAAGTCTTTATAAATCATGAGACCCCTGAGCGTGGTTTATTTTTCACCCCAGGCACCTGATTTGAAAAACTTAGCAATTGTTGAAAACTTGACCAGGTGATCCAGTTTTGACCCCAATTGACCCAGTTTCAAACAAGGCCTTCTAATTGTTAAGATAGACATTCCGACCAGGTTTCATCAAGGCTGAGAAATAAATGTGGCTTCTACATAAAAATGTCACAAGTCTTTTAAAATTGTGACCAAGTTTCTAATGATTGGAAGAACATGTTGGCTTCTAGAGTGGAAATGAGCTTTGGAAATAATGTGGTTTTTCAAAGACCTGGTTACCTAGTTTTTGCAGGATTTTTCCGCTCCATTTTGGGAATACGCAACACTGGAATTTTGGGAATTTCGCGTCGTGAAAACCCCCATTGTGGGAAAAAAATTATTCGCAAAATTGGCTTAATTGGGAAAAATTATCGCATGTAAATAGTGTTTCTTATATTTCAAAGAAGCCGTTAACTGGTAAATAACGACTATTTTGATAACTTATTATTAAAATTTTACAAAGTATTATGAACATGTGAGATGAGTGCAGGTTTTTTAATCTGAATTTGGGAAAAAGGCCGGTGAAAAAAATCGGGCGAAGCGCCAGATTTTGAGGAAAATAAGGAAAGTCTTAAATAATCATTAACATATTTTACAGTTTTTGAAACAAATTCAAGGCAACAGATAATTTAATTATGCATTACTTTCTATTTTCTACACCGGATCAGGTTAACTTATATATTTTAAGGTAAAAAAAAAAAAAAAAAAAAAAAAAATTATTACTGAGGGGAAATAAAATACAGGCAGATTGACACACACACACACCAACCTCCAACCCACAGACAGACAGTGCGACTACTTTATGCCATCTGCCAGGATAACGTCCTGACAATTATAATTATAAATAGGCGGTGGTAAATTACACAATTCTTCTGTTTAAAAACCTGACATTGTGTTTTTGAATATTCAAGATTAGACTTTAAATCAGTTTCAGGTTTCTTATTTTAGGTCAAGTTATAATTGTTATATTGTAAAACAACATATGTAATGTTATTAGCACATTCAAATCATTAGGTGACATATGATAAGTCAAGGAAGAGCGAAAGAAGGGTCAGTAAAGAGTTTTAAAAACAATACATTATTTCAGCAGAGCATTCTCCATCTTTCAAAATGTCACCATGTTTAAAATGTCAATAACTATTACTCACTGACATTAAGACTCCAGTGTTTCTGTAAGTCTGAGGGAAGAAATAATTCTTTTAAATTGACTTCCAATGAAGGCTGTCTACATACCTGAGAAACCAAAACAGTCCCATTCAACAGCTTGATCATTGAGCACAGAGTCTTTCTTGGATCCTTATCAATGCCAGACAGTAGGAAAACTCGCTTTCCAGGCTCCAGACTAAGCTTTCTCTTGCTCATCTATGATATCGAAAACATCAAAATCAAAGTAGTTTAAGGTGGCATTGATGAAGCATGTTATTTTTATTTAACAAGAGAATTCTGGAACTAAGTAACCCAAAACTCTTTAGCAATATAAGACCAAGGGCTGTTTGTAAAACATGCCCCCATATGGGCTGTCAGTTGTAGTGGCAGCCATTGTGTGACTACGTTTTTTGTCACTGTGACCTTGACCTTTGACCTAGTGACCTGAAAATCAATAGGGGTCATCTGCCAGTCATGATCAATGTACCTTTGAAGTTTCCTGATCCTAGGCCTAATTATTCTTGAGTTATCATCAGGAAACCATTTAACTGTTTCGAGTCACTGTGACCTTGACCTTTGACCTAGTGACCTGACAATCAATAGGGGTCATCTGCCAGTCATGATCAATGTACCTATGAAGTTTCATGATCCTAAGCCAAAACGTTCTTAAGTTATCATCCGGAAACCACTGTTTCGATATTTCGATGTTGTTAAAAATGAGTTAAGCAAAAGTGGCACTTAAATGTTTTAAAAGAGTATTAATATACCTGTTTGAATATAATGCATGTATCCTTTTATATAATGTGTGACAAATGTTTTTGAAAAATTGACATTTTTCGAAAATGTGAACGAGTGCATTATCTAACTGATAACTTACTTCCGATTTATTTTAAGGCCCCATTTGTTTACATAAATGCGCGTGCTGTGACGTAGTAGCGTATTTACAAACATCACCGGTAATTCAGGTACACCGGTAATAGGTCACATAACCCCAAACCGGAACTCCTGTTTTTAGGGTTACATGCAGTCAGTTTGATACTTAGCACACATTGTTGAGTGCATGCTGCCTAGGATTTGTAAAATACATTGCAAATGGTTGGTTTTGGTATCAACTTGAAGGTATATTTGTAAGCAATAAGAAAATAAGCCATTTTTGTGCTCTACTTTTTGTGTTGATGGTTCCCGGCTTCGAAAGTAGGTCATACTATTTGAGCCCAAAATGGTTGTCTGCACAGCTGTCAAAACCGGTTTGCCTATTCTAAGGTAAATATTTTGAGTTTGCGCGTATAGAATTTAATGACATGCATTTTTTTCAAAAGTATATGCATTAATCTTTCCAATGATGTATGATGATATAGTGGGTATGCGCTTGATCATGGTAAAAATTGATATCGAACTTCAACTATTTTATATGTAATATAGAAGGAAATTAATTGCGCATGCGTAACCTAATAGGAGTACGGAGGATACATCACACAAGAAAGTGTGTGTGTGACTGTGTCTCAATTTAAAGATGCTAAAAACTTCGTATGCCTTTATTGTCCGTGACTGAAACTAACATAAATACAAAATACATGTCACTTATAGAGCGCAAAAAAATATTATAAAAATATTCTATTTTGCTTCACAAACACTGCACAATGGTTATCCGTGAAAAAGATTGAACAAATGAGCTCCAAGTCTTGATCTAAAACAGCCCTCTTTGTCAATGATCTTTAAGTGGCTTGGTAGATTGTTCCACCACTTTGGTTCAACAACAGCTAAAGATCTATCCGCCATCTTAGTTCGCCTCCTGGGAATAACAAGATTACAGTCACTTTGTGCTCGAAGTCTATATACCGACTATACTTGCAGAAACAAACCTTTCTTGCCAGTAACCAGGAGCCTAACCATGGACAACACGAAGACCATAAACAGGAATTTGTAATTGATTCTAGCTTTTACTGGTAGCCAGTGGAGTTGTTTCAATAATTCAGCACTTGGTTTATCAAATGACGCATTCAGGACCACTCTTGCGGCATGATTTTGAGTCCGCTGAAGCTTTTGAATTTGGTAAGCTGGTAGATCGGTGAAATAACCATTGTATTATTGAAACTTTCACTGACTATTATCTTAAACCTTTCATCGAAAGTGCACATAACAAAACTAGCAATCGTATCAAAATTGATTTTTATAACAAAGGTCTTGATTTAATTGACCTTCCAAAAATATTCAATGATAAAAATGTGCGTCGGTTGATATATACCCCTTCATTTCCGCAATACTGAATCACCACTTATTTGCTACAAATACACTAAACCTGTTAGAATTATCTTTTTTAATTATAATTATATTTCCACTGATACACGATATTATCGCGACAGTCGCGGCGACGCACGATATTTTTCGCGACAGTCGAGACGACGCACGATATTTTGCGCGAAAAATTGCGACGACGCACGATATATTAAACACGATATATCGCCCTTGTGTATGTAGCCCAAAAGGCGATATATCGTGTTAAATCGCTTGATATATCGCGCTCGATATTTTGCGCGACAGTCGCGGCGACGCACGATATTTTATTATTTAAATATCTAATTTCAGACCGCGACACTAGACACACGAAGTGATACTCGATATTTTGCGCGACAGTCGCGGCGACGCACGTTATTTGTACTGTTCAAATATCTCTGTAATAATATCGCCTGTCCACTGTCAGTACTTTATGCATTAAAAAGCCAGTTGGGTCAAGAGTTAAAAAGGTTACAATATACTAAATAACCGTTTCATGTAGTTGCTGTACTCTCTAAAAAATATCATAGTTGATTCGAAGGCATGTTGTACAATTTAAACTATTGTTCTGGCTTTATCTTTTGGAGAAAGTAGTAGGACATGAATATGTGCTCACTACTAAATCTCTGAAATGTGATAAACTTAGAGACTTAAGTAAAACATTGCACGGAAAAAGGTTACATTCCACTATACAACGGCCGGAAAAAAAGCTGCAAAAACAGTCGATTTTGACTTTTGACAAGTTCATTCTTGGTTCGTACATGACATATCTTTTTTATTGCACAAATCGACTCCGCTTAGAATGGCCTTTAAGAAAAGGTATGGGTATGGGGGTCTCTATGTGCAAAATGTTGCATTTATTTTCGCTTAAAGATGACGCTTTTACATTGGGAAACTATTTAGTATATTGTGACCAAAAGCCGGTTGGGTCCAGAGTGAATAATCTTAGGTTAATAAACACTAAACTTAAAACAACAACAACTTACCCGGGCCTAGACAATACAACGTTATACGCATATCTCGCAATGTATGTTTATCTAAAAAGGAAGTAAATCATGCAGATCTTGTTAAAATGATGATTAAAAATAGTTTGCATGCATTTAGTTTTATCATTGTGATGTTAAGTATGGTTTGTGATTCTTATGTAAGTGAATGTATTCCGGATGATTGTCATTTTTGGACAAAATTGCCATTAGTGTAATAACTAATACAGACCCAGAGCTCCAGATAACTTTTCTGAGTTATTGAGTAAATACCCACTACTTTTGAGTTCAATTGGGTATTTTCATTTTCAATTGGGTACAAAAATAGTTGGTACCCACTACTTTAATTGACAATTGGTTATTTTGAAATTGTATTTTCATTGTCTTAAATTCCCAAATGTTTACCAGAATGAGCTGGTTGAAGTTCCACGCTTAATTGATTAGTTTTAGGGATATTGTATTATTATGTAGATGTATCCATAATATACAGTCTTGATTTTAAAAAAAGTTTGACAATTTCTTCCACCTGTTTTCTTACAGTGTAAGCACTGTCAGCGCTTGCCTCCGACACAATATCGTCAAGAATTAGTTTCACTATATTCTCCGCTTCTGGTTTTGTGTTGCTTGCAGTTTAATAACTTTAAATTGAGTGTGTTTTTGAGTGTCTGGGATAATATGAGTCCCTTTTTACGGCCTCACGGTTTTGACATTTTTACAACAATAACACGTAGTTACATAGACCCTTTCTTCAGTACATATTATTGTGCTGAAGGTTATACTGAAAGTGCTTGGACAAAGCGGAAAGAATCTCCTTATTTTGGACCCGGGTATTTCCGGGACAGATTTACTCGTTACGCAGAGGAAAAATACGATATGCATAATCAGCGATTTCAATTGGGTTTTGGTATGCATGGTTTTGTTTTTCTCTGCGTAATTGGCAATTTCAGATTAGGTATTTACGCAAATACGCACCTTATCTGTAGCTCTGCGGACCATGGACCATACGGCCCAGACTACTTATACAAGCTCAGAGCATTCAAGAAGAACTAATGCACCCCTGAATGAAAACAAACACAGTTATGCACACAGATTTTGTGTGCATCATTTAACAGATGTCGTTGGTTACCAATTAAGGAAAGCGATAAATAAATTTCAAAAACCCATTAAATTAAATACCTAAATGGCAGTCTTTACGGACATTATCCTTTGCATGCAACCTAAAAAACACAACGATATTTCAACATAATATTCTGCAGCGATTTTTTTCCTTCTTTATAAAGTACCGGTAAACGGCACTTTCCCAATTACGAAAAAAACTACAAATTTCCCAATTGCTGTCCAAAAAATTCCCAATTTAAGGTAAAAAAAATTAAAAAATATTTTTTTTTTTTTTTTTTTTGGGGGGGGGGGGGGGGGGGAAATGCAACATTTTGTTTGTTCTGCTATGCAGCTGTATGGTTTGAACCCAGGGAAATTTAATATTGACAGCTTGAAAACACTTAGTTATCAATTTAAAAGTATTTGGGAGCATAAAATCAAATATACCAATCTCCCAATTTAAGGGTTTTCACGACTCGATTTGTCCCAATTTTCAGGTTTTCACGACTCAATTTTCCCCAATTGGACCGGTAAGGGTACTTTTCCCAATTGGACAAAAAAAAAAACTGATTCTTGCTAGCATTTTTATTTTGAAATTTCAAACAGTATTAATATTCTACAACTGTTCGACATAGTTATCGATTTAGGTATCATCAAGTATCGCGAATTGCACAAGATTGCATGAAATACTACAATACTCGGTATACCGTGATACTATGCATCTGATAAAAAAATAAACAGGTAATGAAACGTATTTATATTCTCAGATTTGTATAACATTTTAATTGTGTCATCAAGTATTCATTTAACCAGTAGGCATCACGCAAACATGCACTTTCATGGGTAAAATCTATTTCAATAAAATTGGACATTAATACATGTACTTATTTAAATTAATAGATGCTGCGTGGTGACAGCGGTAATTAAAATTTCTTACATCATTTAAATATTTTACAAAAAGTTTACATAAAGAATATTATGTGAGTTTTGGATTAAGATCAAGTTTATCATGCAAGGCTTAGAATCATGTATCGATGTATGATTGCATCATAAAACTTTATACAACACGGTTTTAGTCCTATTTAATACATGCTATAAAAGTTTAGCAGTCAAACATACATTAAAAATGTCAATAGGGGTATAATAACACTGGCATTAGTTACCTGTATGTTTTCATCTCGAATAAGCCCTATTTATGACACTTGCTGATTGATGTTATTTATTACAGTAATTGATAATATACCAATTAGTGAAATTACTCACATCAAACAGGGACCTATACAAACATGTTTTTATATGTCCATGTTAGATGTTAATAATAACACTACCTAACTGATACTTGATGTATTATTAAAAGATGAAATAATAGAACAATTGCCGTCATTTTTAGCTCAAATATTCGAAGAAAAATGAGAGCTATGCTACTCGCCGCGGCGTCGCCGTTGGTTAAAGTTTTTTAGCTCGGCCTTTTCGGAGAAAGCCTGTGGTATTGTCATAGCCAGCTCGTCGTGTCGTCCGCTGTCTGACGTCGTGTCGTGCTAAAACCTTAACATTGGCTCTAAAATCAAAGTGCTTCCACCTACAACTTTGAAACTTCATATGTAGAAGCATCTTGATGAGTTCTACATGCCATTTTGGAGTCACTAGGTCAAAGGTCAAGGGAACTGTGACCTCTAAAAAAATATATATTCTGACAAGCTTTCATTTATTCAAAACTGCACCCGTAGCCGCGCGTGGCACCCGTTATGCGGTGCTCTTGTTATAAAGCAGTGTCCGACAAATTTCTTATTTTTCAGGTAGCCCACTGGGCTACCAATAAAAATATTTGGTAGCCCATAAAATTTTCCTACAAAATGATAAGAGGCAGGTTTTCATCTTTATTTTATTTCTTCATTTACATATACATAATACTTATACATACATATACATAAAACAGCAAGTAGTCTGATGTACACAGTCAATATCGTAAATTAATGTTACAGTACAGGCACCGTGTACTTAAATGTAAATGTACCAAAGAAAATCATATGCTACATGTAGATACTACATGTATGTGCACATTTATGTGTACTTAAATTCGGACAGCACGTTAAGTCGTAAACGTAAATAAAGCGTTTAGATGATCAATACGATTGACTCGTATAGTGTTAATCAATGCTATTGCCCTTTTTAACAATAAATACCGAGTTTCAAGAAATCAAGAGTATTAAATCATTTATTTACTTGTGTCCGACTTTAAGTACTGTCCGAATTTACGTATTGCATCCGTATGTTACGACACTTGTGTGCAGTCAGTATACAATACAATAATTGTTTCAATAATGAAGGAACTGATACAGCGTAACGGTAATGAAACAGCGTGTTTACATGATATTTTATTAAGAGAAAATGTCAATGCCAAATAATTCGCGAGATACCCCGGTACTTTAGTTGAAATTCACGAAACTTTTAATGGAAATTAAATAGTCTCAATGTTGTACCCGCTACGAAATTTTTATTTTCAAATAAATACACCCACGCCAATTTTCGCGCGCTTTTTATCAGGACAAAGAAATTCATTTCTTAAATGTAGAATTGTGTAACCTAAAATAGCTGTACACAACGCGTGCAAACCGTGGCAGGTTATTTACGCATGTTGCAATACAACGGTCCTGAATGGGAGCTTATTTCATCATATCTTTAAATAGAACCATATGCCGAAATTCATTTGACACTTTAGAAAATTTCAAACGTTTGTGTTTATGACTCTTATCGTCTATATTACCCACCCATAATTTGGTTTTAAAAATATAAATCGGGCATATATGGGATTATTGATTAACAGTCGATAAATCCAATTATTAATTGACAATGCAAACTAATTAGCCGGTGTTAACCACGTTCACAAAGTTTTCATTAATATTCATCTTCGGTTTCGTTACCGTTTTGAAAAATCCACTATTGTTTTGATTTATTTAATGTTTGGCGTCCTTAGATATTTAACGACATCAAAAACGGTGTCGCTATTACTCATTGTTGCGGTTAACAAAGAATTCCAAACTGCGAAATGATGTTGCATCATGTGCGCCAACTATCCAACCGGCTCTCATTATATTATTAGCAGACGACAAATGTTGATTCTGATTGGATGATTAAAATACACTGTTACTGTTTAAGACATTACCGCAAGTGATCGGTGACTGATTAGATAATTGATTGCACTTTGTTATCGGATTATAAGCAATACACAGTGTACAAACACATGGTCAGCGTGTTTATTCTACGTATGTCTGTCAATAAACCGGGCTACCGCTCTTATAGATTTATAGTAGCCCGGCGGGCGTCAGCTGCAAAATTTCAGTAGCCCGATGAAAAATTTCGGTAGCCCCCGGGCTCCGGGCAATGGATTTGTCGGACACTGTATAAAGTCAAATAACTTTAGCACTATCAAAGATAATTAACTCAAACTTTGAATACTTCTTTATGGCAACAAGACAAATGTGTAGGTCAAGGTGCATAACTCTGTCAGCATTATTTTTAGAGTTATGCCCCTTTTTATATGTAGAAAATTGAAAGCTTTGTGGTTAGGTCCACTTTATTCCTAAAGTATCAAAGCTATTGCTTTCATACTTGCAACACTTACTCAGTGCTTTCCACAGGATTTTTTTCAGGCGCCCCGGGGCTTATAGGGGTGGGTTCGGGAGGGGTGTCCCCTCCCTATGTTGATTTTTTAGCTCACCTGTCACGAAGTGACATGTTGAGCTTATGTGACAGTTTGATGTACGGCGTCTGTTGTGCGTGTGTGCATGCGTGTGTCCGTCAACAATTTGTTTGTGTAGACAGTAGAGGTCACAGTTTTCATCCAATCTTTATGAATTTTGGTCAGAATGTTTATCTTGATGAAATCTGGGTTGGGATTGTATTTGGGTCATCTGGATCAAAAACTAGGTCACTAGGTCAAATAATAGAAAAACCTTGTGTAGACAATAGAGTTCACAGTTTTCATCCAATCTTTATGAAATTTGGTCAGAATGTTTATCTTGATGAAATAAGGGTTGGGATTGTATTTGGGTCATCTTGGGTCAAAAAACTAGGTCACTAGGTGAAATAATAGAAAAACCTTGTGTAGACAATAGAGGTCACAGTTTTCATCCAATCTTTATGAAATTTGGTCAGAATGTTTATCTTAATGAAATCTGGGTTGGGATAGTATTTGGGTCATCTGGGGTCAAAAACTAGGTCAAATAATAGAACAACCTTGTGTAGACAATAGAGGTCACAGGTTTCATCCAATCTTTATGAAATTTGGTCAGAATGTTTATCTTGATGAAATCTGGGTTGGGATTGTATTTGGGTCATGTGGGGTCAAAAACTAGGTCACTAGGTCAAATAATAGAAAAACCTTGTGTAGACAATAGAGGTACTTCCAAACTCTCCTTCTTTAAACCCCCCAGGGTGGCATCATGTATTTTACCTATTAATAAATGCTTGCAGCTGTGTACATAATGCACATAATTTACTTTTATATATAAACATCTTTGTTTTGTTTAATTTTCAACTGTTAAATACATTGTTTTACCTTATTATTCTTATGTGGCCCTATAAAGGTAACCGTTTTTTGGCGACAAGTAAGAAATTAACTAATATACAAATATTACTATTGACTCCTTTAAATATTGTCTTAACACCACTCTGGGGGGATGTTTCTTCTTCATAGCCCAATACTCCTTAAGTTCCATACAGACAGGGTCTTATGTTGGAGCATTACGGCTAAATTCCCTGTCTGCAAGTGTGCAACATTGTGCCACATTTACGAATACATACCAATTACAATACAAAATAAAATTAAAACTAAATTACAATTACCAAACACAATTTTTTGTTATATTTCTATATAATTCCATGTTTACATGCAAATCCCCCTTTTCTTATTAGAGCTATTAAATCAGGCTCTTCCTTCCCTATTAAATAATGTTTTTTAATCTTTATATCTTCCCATCGCTAAGAGTTCTTGTATAACATATAACTCTAACAACAAATTCCCATCTATCCATAGATTTAATACATAGTGGCAATGTTAAACCACTTTGTGATCTGTAAAATCCTAAAATATTAATAATTTTTGCTTATTTCACACATATTACACTTCCGTGTATTTCTTTTCTTTCATAGAAACATAAAATAAAAGTAATTCTATATTGATTTTAACATTTAAAACACAGATCACAAAGTCTAAAGACTCCAACAAACCGATTGCAGTATATACTGAACAGTGGGTCTAGTTATGATGATGCCACATACAACAGTATGTGTTTTAACCATCTTTACTTATACAGATTGGGCTATTCTTTCTCTTTCCTTTTAAAACATCCAATAACAATATCATAATAATAATAATAATAAGAAGAAGAAGAATAACAATATAACATCAACATAGTAATTTATTACTATAAAACAATTCATGTATTCTATTAAAATTCAAGTTCTTATAGATGTAATTATCCTTTTTCTTTCATTTCATATATTTCCTGCACAGAAATTCTTATTGTTTACAATCTGTGAAGTGCACTCAAAGGTCAAGGTCGTCCGCTGGGAAATTTTTCTATTTTAAAACAGATTGACCTACTTGTAATTTTTAATAAGAAATTTCGGCCAATCAGCGCCATCGTTATATAAGCCTTTCAACCAATAGAAATGCCGCTTTTTTACAGCGTTAGGCTCAGTCAATATGCAGTTTATATTGAGTATTACGTTTATATCGCATCTAATTTAATTATAAGTAAAGCTATTTTTAAACTACTAGATATTTATCAAAGCATCGCATCCACACTGCAAAGTCTCTTATATTATTCATGGTACAGCCCAGTATAATCGGGCTGACCATATTATGGCCGTTTTCGGCTTTTTAACGCAGAGATTTATGTTAAGCAGTGTGCTCGGGCAATGGTTTCTAACCGATGTCCCGATGGTAAACAACCCCATTAGTCGACAATAGAAATCACAGTTTTCATGCAATCTTTATGAAATTTGGTCAGAATGTTTATCTTGGTGATATCAGGGTTGGGATTGTATTTGGGTCATCTGGGGTCAAAAACTAGGTCACTAGGTCAAATAATAGAAAAATCTTGTGTAGACAATAGAGGTCACAGTGTTCATCCAATCATTTATGAAATTTGGTCAGAATGTGTATTTTGATAAAATCTGGATTGGGATTGTATTTGGGTCATCTGGGAACAGAAACTAGGTCACTAGGTCAAATCATAGAAAAACCTTGTGTAGACAATAAAGGTCACAGTTTTCATCTGATCTTATTGAAATATGGTCAGAATATTTGTCTTGTTCAAATCTGGGTTGGGATAGAATTTGGGTCATCAAGGGTCAAAAACTAGGTCAAAGTTTAAAAAAACTTGTGTAGACAGTAAAGGGTCACAGTTTTCATCCAAACTTAATAACATTCGGCCAGAATGTTAATCTTGATGAAATCTGGGTTGGGATTGAATTTGGGTAATCTGGGGTCAAAAACTAGGTCACTAGGTCAAATAATAGAAAAACCTTGTGTAGACAATAGAGGTCATCATTTGCATCTGATCTTAATGAAATATGGTCAGAATGTTTATCTTGATAATATCTGATTTTGGATCATATATGGGTCATCTGGGGTAAATAATTAGGTCACCGGGCCAATTCTAGTAAAACCTTGCGTAGATAAAAGAGGTCACTGTTTTCATCATGTCTTAATAAAATTTTGTCAGATGTATTAATTGAAGAAATCTGGCTTGGGTTTGTATAGGGGTCTGATAGAATTTAAGTTGATGTAGCAAGGTTAGTCAGGTGAGCGATTCAGGGCCATCATGGCCCTCTTGTTTTAAATATAACATGTCAATTGACGTTCTGTGGTGCATTATAAAGAAGTGAAACTCCAGCTGCTGGAGCAGTATTGCATTCTCATTATATACAATTAGTTGGTCCTTTATTTAAGGCAAGTGACCAATTGCCTAAAGAGTACAAAACAGCACAATACAAAACAACATAAACACATATAAGAATAAAGCTGGGGTCACCGCCTTGGAAAGGTCAATTCAAAGCATTGGGGGTTAAAACCGGTTTTAGAGCGCTCAACCTCACACTTGGCCCAGCAATATTCATGATAAATATAAGTGTAAATAAGATTTAACCTCATTGCATTGTAGCTCAAATTAAACAATAATAACACTATAACATAACTCTAAGAAAAACAGCGTAAAAAGACGTCATTTGGTGCGCAATGACTCTTCAAGAACCCCCCCCCAGCTATAAAGTCATTTATAAAGACATTATTTAATGATTGTTTTTAAACTTTCCCACAAAGATAGTAAAATCCCGACTCGAACGATTCCCCAATACATCCGTATAAACCCGACTCTATTACTGCATACTAACTACTTTTCAAGTTTCTATATATTACCAGATAATCCCATTTTTAAAAGCACTTTCTGGTAAATATTGACGAAAGTGCTCAATAATTTATTTTATAAAAAACATTGCCATTTTTCTTAAGTATCAAATAAATTTCCGCATAATGACTATTTATAGATTTGATGAAATATTGCCACTGAACGTGTCTTAATTGCTTGACGTGGTGTGTGCTTGTTAATACAACGCTCAATACACCCACGCTTTCTGTGCTCATGACGCGACGTTGTACATGCTGCATAATTTTTGCCCACTTTGTATTGAGACAAAAATGACTATTTATAGATTTGATGAAATATTGCCACTGTATTGAGACAAAGGGTCAACACGTTATAATCACTGTTTATTTGAAGCAAGAATCTGTTAACGTAGAGTTAACATTTACATTCAGAAGTGGGTTTCGGATTACAAATTTAATTATGCTCATTTGAGACTTTATGAAAACATTAACAGTTGCGTAATAAATTCAATGATAATTTGTTAAAACGCTTTACGAGTAGAGTAAATGTTTTGACAGTATTATTCATGAAATGTACAACTTCCACGAGGATTACAGCCATCATCAGTCTTTAAAGTAACTGGTCAAGATTCTGTGGCAATTACATGTACTTCACGAGTCGTCTGCATGATTTAACTGCAGGTTAAGCCTGCCTACGAGGGCTGTCGCTTTATACAAAGCGTACGCTCTCATTGGCCAATATTGATTTTCCAATACAGCGACGCTCCGCCCTTAAGCAGGCTTTAGTTGGGTAAAGCGTTAGATGTAGTTGACAGAGGATCATAAATCAGCTTTCAAAATTTTCAGCGAAGCCGATATCGCTTTTTGTCTTAAGAATGGCTTGTTGCAATAACAGCCAAAATACAATGATCGGAAAATTTCAGACGTCCCGCGGACTCTTGATTTTGAAATTCAAGCGCCCCGGTTAGGGACTGTTAAATGGCATGTGGAAGGCACTGCTTACTAACTTAGTAACTTTCATAAGGGGACTATGCAGGCAATGTTATGTAACTCTGACTGGCATTTTGACAGAATTATGGCCCCTTTTATACTTAGAAAATTGAAAATTTGGTTAAGTTTTGGTTTGGTCCATTTTACTCCTAAAGTATCATAGTTATTGCTCTCAGACTTGGAACACTCACTTATTATCAAACGGGGACTGTACAGGACAAGTTGCATAACTTTGGTTGGCATTTTGACGGAATTATGGCCCTTTTTTGACTTAGTAACTTTGAATATTTTGTTAAATTGTGCGTTAAGATGCACTTTACTTCTAAAGTATCAAGGCTATTGCTTTCAAACTAAAAATACTTTATCACTATCATGAGGGTACTGTACCTGGCAAGTTGAATTTGACCTTGACCTTTGAATGCCCTTGAATCTGAAGTCAAATAAATAAATTTTGCTCAAATTGCCATAACTTCTTTATGTAGGATCAGATTTGATTAATGCTTTGATAAAACAACACTTGCCTCACATACCACAATGGACCATCCCCCAAGCCCCACCCCAGAATCCCCCCCCCCCCCAAAAAAAAGTAAAAAAATAATTTCTTTCCTTTTTTTTTCTCTTTTTTGAAATATCATCAAATAAATGACCACACCCCATATTATTCCACCTCTCCACCCCCCCCCCACACAAAAAATATATTTGTCTACCCCCATTACCATTAATAATGGGTACCCCCATTACCATTGGTAATGTGGGCTATATAGGAGTCGGTCCGTCGGTCCGTCGGTCGGTCGGTCTAACCAGAAATTTCATCCGATCTTCACCAAACTTGGTCAGAAGTTATATCTAGATGATGTCTAGGTCAAGTTTGAATATGTGTCATGCCAGGTCAAAAACTAGGTAACAGGGTCACTTAGTGTATTTTAAACTGAAAGTTTGTCTGGACCATAACTATGTCAACTATCGTTAGATTTTGAAATGACTTGGTACATTTGTTCCCCACCATGGGATGGTGTGTCGTGTGAAAAAAGTACGTCAATATCTCGAAGGTCAAAGGTCAAGGTCACAATTGGAGTTCAAAGGTCAAATGCTTGTCCGGGCGATAACTTTGTCATTTATTGTGAGATTTAAAAATCGTTTGGCAGATTTGTTCACCATCATTGGACGGTGCGTCACACTTTGAATTCAATGATCATAAATGAGCTTTTCCAGGCCATAACTATGTCATTCATTGTAAGATTCTAAAATCATTTGGCACATTAATGATTTGTTCACCATCATTGGACGGTGTGTTGCGCGAAAGAATTATGGCGATATCTCCAAGGTCAAGGTCACACTTAAAGTTCAAAGGTCAAAAATGACCATAAATGAGCTTGTCCAGGCCATGACTATGTTGTTCATTGTGAGAATTTAAAATCATTTGGCACATTTATGTTAACCATAATTGGACGGTGTGTTGCGCGAAAGAATTACATGGATATCTCCAAGGTCAAGGTCACACTTTGAGTTCAAAGGTCAAAAATGGCCATAAATGAGCTTGTCTGGACCATAACTATGTTGTTCATTGTAAGAATTTAAAATCATTTGGCACATTTGTTCACTATCATTGGACGGTGTGTTGAGCGAAAGAATTATGTCCATATCTCCAAGGTCAAGGTCACACTTAAAGTTCAAAGGTAAAAAATGGCCACAAATGAGCTTGTCTGGGCCATAACTAAGTTGTTCATTGTGAGAATTAAAAATCATTTGGCACATTTGTATACCATCATCGGATGGTGTGTCACGCGAAAGAATTACGTCAATATCTCCAAGGTCAAGGTCATACTCTGAGTTCAAAGGTCAAAAATGGCCATAAATGAGCATGTCTGGGCCATAACTATGTCGTTCATTGTGAGATTCAAAAATCATATGGCACATATGTTCACCATCATTGGACGGTAAGGCGCGCGAAAGAATTACGTCTATCTCCATGGTCAAGGTCATACTTTGAGTTCAAAGGTCAAAAATGGCCATAAATGAGCCTGTCGGGGCCATAACTATGTTGTTCATTGTGAGAATTTAAAATCATTTGGCACATTTATGTTCACAATCATTGGACTGTGTGTCACGCGAAAGAATTATGTCAATATCTCCAAGGTCAAGGTCACACTTTGAGTTTAAAGGTCAAAAATGGCCATAAATGAGCTTGTCCGGGCCATAACTATGTCGTTCATTGTAAGATTTTAAAATCATTTGGCACATTTGTTCTCCATCATTGGAAGGTGTGTTGCGCGAAAAAATGACGTTGATATCTCCAAGGTCAAGGTCACACTTAAAGTTCAAAGGTCAAAAATGGCCATAAATGAGCTTTTCTGGGCCATAACTATGTTGTTCATTGTGAGAATTAAAAATCATTTGGCACATTTGTTCACCATCATCGGACGGTGTGTTGCGCGAAAGAATCTCGTTGATATCTCCAAGGTCAAGGTCATACTCTGAGTTCAAAGGTCAAAAATGGCCATAAATGAGCATGTCTGGGCCATAACTATGTCGTTCATTGTGAGATTTAAATATCATATAGCACATATGTTCACCATCATTGGACGGTAAGTTGCGCGAAAGAATTATGTCAATATCTCCAAGGTCAAGGTCACACTTTGAGTTCAAAGATCAAAATGGCCATAAATGAGCTTGTCTGGGCCATAAGTATGTCGTTTATTGTGAGATTTTGAAATCATTTGGCACATTTGTTCACAATCATTGGATGGTGTGTCGTGGGAAGGAATTACGTTGATATCTCAAAGGTCAAGGTAACATTTTGAGTTCAAAGGTCAAAAATGGCCAAAAATGACCTTGTCTGGGCCATAACTATGCTGTTCATTGTGAGATTTTAAAATCATATGGCTCTTTTGTTCACCATTATTGGACGGTGTGTCGTCTGAAAGAATAACGTCGATATCTCCAAGGTCAAGGTCACACTTTTAGTTCAAAGGTAAAAAATTGCAAGAAATTATCTTGTCTGGGCCATAAGTATGTCATTCATTGTGAGATTTTAAAATGACTCTGTACATTAATTTTGTTCACAGTCATTGAACGGCGTGGCATGTGAAAGAATTTGAGAGTTCAAAGGTCAAAATGGCTGTAAATGATAATGGCATAATAATTCTTAAAAATCGCCATAAATTAGATTCTTTTGTTTTGTGAAGACAGCATGCAAAATAGTCTGTGTCAATGTGGCATGTGGGGGTATACGTCACGTCTGTGACAAAGCTCTAGTTTTAACATGGTAAAAAACAGCAAATGATTATTTTTATTATTTTATTTTTGAAATTTGTTGCTTAAATTGCCATAACTTCTTTTATGATCAGATTTTATTCATGCCTTGACAAAACAACTCTTACCTGACATACCACAATGAACTCCACCCAAACCATCCCCCATCCCCACCTTGACATATTGCTTTTATTGAAAGATCTTCTAATAAATGACCACACCCCCACATTATACCCCCCTCTCCATTACCACCCCCCCCCCCACCCAAAAAGATTTTTTTTTTAAACATGGTAAAAAGAATAAAATATTTATTTCATTTTTGAAGGACCATCCAACCATCCAACCCAAGCTATTGCCACCAAACTTGAAATAAAATCCTATTAGTTTGTTTTATGTCCTCACAAATGTTCAATAGATTGTGGAAAATATACCTGAACTCAGAATCGTCTATAAAGTACAACTTCTTTAAAACATAAGCGATCAATGTGTTTCAATTATGGTCCTCTCTTTAACTTAGTATATGATTGTGTTACCTTGACCTTATTGAATATGAACAATTTCCCCATGATGGCTTACCTTATCAAGCACTTGAAAGGTCAAGCGTGCTGTCTTCTGACAGCTCTTGTCATATTAAACATTTTCTCACAATCTTGATTGAACATGAAAGACTTATTGATTAAGACATGATCCGTATGGTCCGCAAATGTTGAAATTTAAACAAGTATGTTGTCATTCATGTCATTGCAGCCATAAAAAATGTATTTAAATTAATTTATTGATACAATATTGAAAGAATTGGTACATGAAATGAATATTAATTCAGACATGTGGTCCCTATTCTCTGCAAATCTGGGCCATATAGTCTTCTTATCTGGGCTGTATGGTCTATGGTCCCTAATTCGCCATAAGTCATGGTCAAGGATAAGAAACCTACGTTAAATACAAAAACATGGAAAAACATTATATTTTATTAGATTTTTCCTTTCAATTTGCTAGTATCAAAGCAAGTGTTTAGGTTGGCAATTTAGCATTCTGTCCTTTTTTATGAGTAATAAATAAATGTTACAGTGTTACTGTGTATGTATGTAAAATAATTTAAATAAAGCAAACAATCTGCAGTATTTTGCCAATTTACAGGCTAGATTTAACTCGCTCTAATGATCTCTATCATGAACATCAATAACTCCCATCATTGCAAGGTCTGCTTGGTTTATAAATAGTTAATGGAGCTCATTGGGTCATTGTCGACCTGAAATGCCGATTCATGTCACCCTGGGGTGACTTCAAGCCGACCGGGATGACATGAATCGGCTTGTAGTCACTCCCGGGTGATTTCAAGCCATTTCAGGTCGACAATGACCTAATGAGCTTAGCGCATTGGGTAATTGTCGACCTGAAAAGGCTTGATGTCACCCTTGGTTGACTAGAAGCCGATTCTTGTCACCCTAGGGTGACTTCAAGCCGATTCATGTCACCCTGGGGTGTTTTTAAGCAGACCGGGTGACTAGAATCGGCCTGAAGTCACCCCAGGGTGACATGAATCGGCTTCTAGTTACCCCCCGGTGACTTCAAGCCATTTCAGGTCGACAATGACCAAATGAGCGTTAATGGATGGAAAGTAAGTGTTGATACATATATACATTTTTCTATTTTTAAAGTACTTAGTCAATTTAAAAATAATGTAATTGACCTTTACCATGCACATAAAATTGTGTGTTTTTTGTGATAAAAATAATTGCAATATCAGCCTTGATTTCACAAAAGATTTTTTTACACTGGAACTCAATAATCATGTAAATAATCATCAGAATAATTATTTTAAATGAAAATAAAGCTATTAATTTGACATTCTTAAAACCTCACAAACATCAACTGGTGTGAATTTCTAGGATGTCTTATTGTGAACTAATTTCACTCCAGTCAAAGACTAATTGAATTTTCTGTACCTTCAAGATCAAAGGATACTGATTTAATGTTATCATAACATCAATTTTAATTCTTGTATGTTATCAACAACTTTAATTTTGTTTTCTAAGAAACACTTTTCTTTTCACAATTACATGGCAATTATAATAAGAGTTAGGATACAGAATACATGTATGTTGTAATAACGCAAGCTCTTGTGATGGACCAGTATCTATTTGCAGTAAAAATACTTTTGGTGTTACAATGCAGTAATTAAAAAAAAGACGTACCGTATTTTTTCTAAGTTTTCAGACACTCTAATAAAAACTTGTAGACACCTCTATTTTGAGCCAAAATGATTATTTTTAATGTCTCTAAATTTTCAGACTTACAGGTTTTTGTCAATAATTAATGACTCTAAACTTTCCGAGAGATTGTTGTACAATTCTATTTTACCAGAATTCTGCCCTGTTTCGCTTATCTGATGACACCTGGATCATGTGTTTTTACTGCAGGATTAAGGTCATAAAACCTTGCAGACAAACCTAAGGCACAGGACCTTAACTTTGACCTTATTGGGTAAATGACTATGTTTACCGGTAATAGACAATGGTTACACCAAACAGCTTAAAGTGAAATTTATGTAAAAGTAATTTCTACTATTAAGCGTTTTTACAAGCAACTGCTATTATTGGTTAAAACATTTGACGCTGTAGTATTTTGTGTCTCTAAATTTTTTTGGACACCTGCATTTTTTGAATATTTAGAAAACTTAGAGTTATTATGGTATAAATTGTTTTTAAATTTAAATCTCTCAGAATACAAGAGTAATGCAAGTTGCATATGAAGAAGTCCTGTGTGAGTGCAGTGATGACGAAATGTTAAATCCTGGAAAACTAGACAAGGGGACATGGCAGCCAAGGGCTTCAGATATCCTTGCACTTTTTGATCAACTAAAGGACAAAAAGGTACAAATGTTTAGATATTGCTTACAAGATTTTGAACTTGAAAATCCTGGTTAATAGAATGTGGTGTGGTGAGCTGGCAATCTCCATCAAACAGGTTGTTTCCTGCAATAACGTGAGTCTGTATGGAACACTGAATTATAATTTTGCACACAGTAAGCTTGGATAGCTTGGCATTTTATTTTGGGGACAGAACCACTATGCACAACAAAGTCTGCGTTTTTTATGACTACAAATTAAGTTGTAAAGATTTGAATAATTATGCAATCACAAGTAAGTTGTCGGTCCTCAAACAAAATTTTGAATAATGTAACAGTAAGACTTGTCTGAGTGGAAACTTTTTATATTAAGAAGTTATTACATTAACCTGGAACCAACTAGGCTCCAAATGTAATTCCATGAAGCTACGTCTGCATGTAAGCATGCAATCAACTCACACTTAAGCTTGAAGCTAGTTTTTCTCTAATCTCTTAAATATAGATACAGCATATTAACATTTTATTGACAGGTGCTTGAGCTCAGCTGGAAATGTCCTGGGAGACGGACTCCCAAATCTGATGAGCCACAGGAAGAGGAATCCAAGGTCGAAGAGGTCAAAACTCCCACCAAAACAGACGAGCATAAGTAAGTCAATGACCCATGTCTACGCACATTTATGATGCCTATCCAAGCAATAATTAAGTATATTGTACCAAAACTTATATAAACTTGGTAAATATTGTGTGGCGAGTTCAAAGCGTTTGTACATGTAGTTGCAGAGGCTAGCAACATAAACAACTTGAAATCAGCTATTCCCTAAATGATCCATCTGTGGCAGTTTCATACAGAGTTTTCTGGTAGTTTAGATTTTATGCCCTCTAAAGAGCAGCATTAAGCAGTTGCCTTGGCAATCTATGCATCTGTTCATCTGTCAGTCCAGCCAGGTGGCCATCAGAAAATCCCTGTCTAAGAAACAACTTTTCCATTTATTGACGGATTAAAAAAATTGTGCACAAATGTAAACTTTGATGAAAGACTGTGTTGCATGTTACATCTTGGTTGCCACCTCAAAATTCAAGGGCACACTTTAGGGCCAGAGAACTGCAATGGTCCAGATTATACTTTGGGGTCAAATTAATCATTTAGGGGCATTTGGGTCTGACATTGATAGCACTTGTTTGTGTAAACATTTATATCTTTTACGCCATGCAATATTTCATTAAATTAAATTTCCTATTAAATCAGCGGATTTGACATAAACATCTAAATGATTACAAATAAGGTTATGACTTGCTCATGTCTCAACACCCCTGAAGAGGACGTATAGTTGAAGGCGCTAGCGTATCAGATACTTATTGCTTACACTGTATGATATATAAAAATATATATGAGAAAGAAATTTTACAGTGTAAACAATAAGTATCGTAATATACCCTAGCACTTTGGACTATACGTCTTCTTCAGGGGTGTAGAGATATAAGTTTAAGATTCATCAGTGCAAATGCACAATCGCACAATTGTCTTGTTAAAACCCGCAGCCACAGGAAACAACTTTCCACTGATTTAAACCATGTATCCGCGATGTTTATGATATCAATGAAATTGTAAAAAGTGAAGTTAACTTTTTGGCATTCAGTTACAAGTTTTTAGCTCACCTGAGCGATAGCTCGAGGTGAGCTATTGTGATCACTCAGCGTCCGGCGTCCGTCCGTCTGTCTGTAAACAATTTGTAAACATCTTCTACTAAACCATTGAGCCAATTTCAACTAAATTTCATGTGGAGCATCCCTAGGTCATGGGACAAAAGAATTGTTAAAAAAAATTTGATCACATAACCAAGATGGCCGCCATGACCATATATGGTAAAAACCTTAAAAAATCTTCTTGTCAGAAACCGCTCATCAGATTTTCAAAAAATTTCACAGGGATGACCTTTGAAGGCTCCCCTGAAAAAGTTGTTCAAAGAAATTTGATTCGTCAAAAAACATGGCCGCAGGAGCTCGTTGAACTTTGCATGTTTATTCGTTTTTGCCTATTTTGTGAAAACTTTCAAAAATCTTCCACATTTTTTGTCCGATCCTTTCCAAATTTGCACAGTGTCTTTATATCAATGAGGACACGAACCCTACAAAAAATGAGCATTATTGGTCCATGAAGTACAAAATTACCTCCCCTTGAATTGAGAAAATGGTGTTAATGCAATGAAGTCCAAATTTTTCATCCAATTCTTTCCAAACTTGTAAGGATTTAGCATGGTTCAAACAAGGGAAACAACTACGGTTTATGCATGTTCTTTTTATTACAGATTTGCCTCCCTTTAATTCATTCAAAATCTCATTTTACAGCAGAGATTCCAAATCTGACCTGTAAATGAGCCCCATATTTACTGCCAGTGCTAGGTTACCTTTTCCCATTTGATCATTCTTAAGTATTGGTCTTGTAATGCTGCTACTGCTTCTGCTACTGCTACTACTACTACTACTACTACTACTACTACTACTACTACTACTACTACTACTACTACTTCTACTACTACTACTACTACTACTACTACTACTACTACTTCTACTACTACTACTACCACTACTACTACTACTACTACTACTACTACTACTACTACTACTTCTACTTCTACTTCTACTACTACTACTAGTACTACTACTAGTACTACCACCACCACCACCACCACCACCACCACCACCACCACCACCACCACCACGTCTACTATTACTACTTCTACTACTACTGCCACTACTACTACTACTTTTACCACTACTACTACTACTACTACTACTACTACTACTACTACTACCACTACTTCTACTACTACTACGACTACGTCTACTACTACCACTACTACTGCTACTACTTCTACTACTACTACTACTTCTACTACTACTACTTCTACTACTACTACTACTACTACTACTACAACTTCTATTACTACTACTACTACTACTACTACTACCACTACTACTACTACTACTACTACTACTACTACACCACCACCACCACCACCACCACCACCACCATTCACAGTGACAAAAAACGTATTCACACAATGGCTGCTACTACAACTTATAGCCCATATAGGGGGGCATGCATGTTTTACAAACAGCCCTTGTTTCTATGGGATTTTAACCACAACTGTTCATGTTTATCTCCGACACATATTTTTAGGTCACCTGTCATGAAGTGACACAGTAAGCTTATGTGATCGTGTGATGTCCGGCGTCCGTTGTGCGTGCCTGCGTTTGTCCGTGCGTCCGTCCGTCAACAATTTGTTTGTGTAGACAGTAGAGGTCACAGTTTGCATCCAATCTTGATGACATTTGGTCAAAATGTTTATCTTGATGAAATCCGGTTTGGGATTGTATTTGGGTCATCTGGGGTCAAAAACAAGGTCACTAGGTCAAATAATAGAACAACCTTCTGTAGACAATAGAGGTCACAGTTTTCATCCAATCTTTATGAAATTTGGTCAGAATGTTTATCTTGATGAAATCTGGGTTGGGATTTTATTTGGGTCATATTGGGTCAAAAACTAGGTCACTAGGTCAAATAATAGAAAAACCTTGTGTAGACATTAGAGATCACAGTTTTCATCCAACCTTTATGAAATTTGGTCAGAATTCTTGATGAAATCTGGGTGGGATTGTATTTGGGTCATCTGGGGTAAAAATCTAGGTCAAATAAATAGAAAAACCTTGTGTTGACAATAGAGGTCACAGTTTTCATCCAATATTTATGAACTGTGGTCAGAATGTTTATCTTGATGAAATCTGGATTGGGATTGTATTTGGGTCATCTAGAGTCAGGAACTAGGTCACTAGGTCAAATCATAGAAAAACATTGTGTAGACAATAGAGGTCATAGTTTTCATCTGATCTTAATGAGTCAGGTGAGCGATTCAGGGCCATCATGGCCCTCTTGTTATTGTAATGTGTTGTTTTATTTATTTTTTTTAATTTATTTATTTATTTACGCATATTTATATTGTGTTATAGACTCGCGCCCGTGATGTTAATTATATTGATGTAATAATAAAAAAGTAAAATTTGCAGTGAACATTTTGCATTCAGTATTGTGTCATATTTATGTTTCGTTGTGTAATTATTTACTTACACTGATTACAATTGTGTGCTATAAAATAGTGCTTAAAATAATTATTATATCGATTTTAAGTTAAAATGGAAGTGAGATTTTTGCAAGAAGTTGTTTTATTTGTATGTGTCGTTTTTAATTATTCCATGGAGTCAAAGAGTGTTAAGTCGTCTTAACTTGAATGTTTTTCGAAATTTTTGTGTTTTGTCTGACCATTTTTCATTAGCTTCAATACAGCACAGGACGATATAATCAAACGTGTGATCAGGTTCGCGAAAATATGCTGCAACGGATGATCTGTAAAATTTCATGTTTTCCAATCAATTCTATGCAAGTTTATGCGTTTGCTTAACGTCATTTTTGTCTCACCAGCATATTGATTGTTGCACACATTACACGTCATGAGGTATACTGCATTTGCTGTTTTGCAGTTGTGGGTACCCTTGAAGGACATAATGGCGCCTGATATACTCTTGAATATCTGTCTTGGTTGCATAATCTTGCATGTTTGGCAATGAGCAGTGTTGCATGGGACTGACTCACCTGGGACATTTTTCACAGTTTCGGGTGTTTTTGGCAGAGACTTTTTCGCCTTTTTAGGCTATAACAGGCCTTTCAGGGAATACTTTTTGTAGTTTTGTCGATGTCATGATTTTGGACCAGTGGTTGTCAATGATTGCAGTAATGATGAGCTACTCCGGATAGTAGGTGACTACTAATTTAAATTCGAGGGTTTGGCGCAAAACTATTGTAACTCTGTTTTTTTCCCTAAATCACTTTCCACTTAAATTGTACATATTTTCATACCCTGCATCCATAAAAAAATATGACAGTTATATAATAAACAAGACTATTGCCAAGCACCATTGTCAGAAATATTTTTTTTTATTTTTATTTGTTGCCATAGCAACCAGAATTTTTGATGTAGGAACAAAATGAAATGACGTGCATAATGTCCTTATTGCCATCTATCCATGTTTCAAGTTCATGAAAAAATATTAAGAACTTTTAAAGTTATCGCAGGATCCAGAAAAGTGTGACAGACAGACTGAAAGACTGACAGACACACAGAGCGCAAACCATAAGTCCCCTCCGGTGAAACCGGTAGGGGACTAACAAGTACAATTTAATAGTGATCCTGCACAAATGTTGTAACTAAAATATGTAAAAAAATAATTGCAACACTATATTGTATTTCCAGATACATTAGTGTTGCAATCACATATTTGAGTCCAAACAAAAAGTCATATTGCAATACTATGGTATCTATAGATACTATAGCGTTGCTTGTATAAACTCAGTAGTTATATTTTCCTTTTTAGGGCAACACTATTTTACTCAAGATACAATAGTTTTTCAAATTAATTTGCATGTAGTTCATATCAATATATTTTGTGCGAAACTATTGTAACTTGAGCATTTCAAATATATTTTCAGTGTAAATAACATTAAGGATGTTTAAATTTACACAGGTATATAAGTTTAAGTATGGCATTTCTGACTATGATAAATAACATTTAGGATGTTTGAATTTATACCGGTACATTAGTCTAGGTATGGTATTCCTGACTATAATAAATTACGTTAAGGATGTTTTAATTTACACGGGTACATTAGTCATGGAATGGTATTCCTGACTGTGGTAGATAACATTTAGGATGTTTGAATTTACACGGGTATATTAGTCAAGGTACGGTTTTTCTGACTATGATAAAATATTATTAAGGATGTTTACACAGGTACATTAGTCAAGGTATGGTATAGCTGACTATGGTTAATAACATTAAGAATGTTTGAATGTACACAGGTACATTAGTCAAGGTATGGTATTTCTGACTATGATAAATAACATTTAAGATGTTTGAATTTACACGGGTAAATTATTCAAGGTATGGTATTTCTGACTATGGTACATGTAAATAACATTTAGGCTGTTTGAATTAACATATGTACATTAGTCAAGGTATGGTACTCCTGACTATGATAAATAGCATTTAGGATGTTTGAATTTACACGGGTACATTAGTCAAGGTATGGTATTTCTGACTATGATAAATAACATTTAGGATGTTTGAATTGACACGGGTACATTAGTCAAGGTATAGTATTTCTGACTATGATAAATAACATTTAGGATGTTTGAAATTACACAGGTACATTAGTCAAGGTATGGTATTTCTGACTTTGGTAAATAGCATTAATTTTAGGATGTTTGAATTTACACAGGTACATTAGTCAAGGTATGGAATTTCTGAGTATGGTAAATAATATTTAGGATGTTTGAATTTACACAGGTACATTGTTCAAGGTATGGAATTTCTGATTATGGTAAATAACATTTAGGATGTTTGAATTTGCACAGGTACATTAGTCAAGGTATGGAATTTCTGATTATGGTAAATAACATTTAGGATGTTTAAATTTATACAGGTATATTAGTCAAGGAATGGTATTCCTAACTATGATAAATAACATTTAGGATGTTTGAATTTTAACGGGTACATCAGTCAAGGTATAGTATATCTGACTATGATATAACATTTAGGATATTTGAATTTACATGGGAATATTAGTCAAGGTATGGTATATCTGACTATGATAAATAACATATAGGATGTTTGAATTTACACCGGTACATTTGTCAAGGTATGGTATTCCTGACTATGATAAATTACATTAAAGATATTGAAATTAACACAGGTACATTAGTTGAGGAATGGTATTCCTTACTGTGGTAGATCAACATTTAGGATGTTTGAATTTACACGGGTACATAAGTCAAGGTATGGTACTCCTGACTATGATAAATAGCATTTAGGGTGTTTGAATTTCCAAGGTACATTATTGAAGGTACATGTATGGTATTTCTGACTGTGGTAAATATTGCATCTGGTGCTCACTTGATGACTTAAATTTTATCTTTCACTCTAATAAAACAAATATTTTCTGTGTACAAAGCTAATGATTTCATGAAATAATGTTATTGTTCAAATGTTCTTCATGATATAGGATTATCAAGCTTGTTTGCATAATAGACATGATAATATTAGTAAAAAAAAGAGAAAAAGAAAAAAAAACTGTTTCAAGCTGGATTCAAACTTGGACTGCACCACAGATGCAATTATGTTTGCTGGTACTTGTTTCAAAGATAAAGTAAATGTAATAAACACATGGTATAGAATTCCTATCTATATGAATACACCAAGCTTTAATACCAGTTTAATTTGTTTCTGTGACAAAAATATAGTCATTCTTTTAGTTTTGAAATAATAGTTTAAAACTGTATAATATTTTGTTTGCCTTGGACAATCTAATGCTTATAAGTACTTGTATATCTAAGACGTGCTGTGGGAAAACCAACCTATTGCATTTGCGACAAACATGGATCAAGATGAGCCTGTGCATCGGTGCAGTCTCATCAGGATCCATGCTGTTTTATATACTTAAAGCTTCTGCAACACTTATAAGGTCTGAAAGTTAACAGCATGGATCCTGGTGTGATTGAGCAGATGCACAGGCTCATAGATCTGGATCTAATGCTGGTCGCAAACACTTTTATTTTTGGAAAACAAGGCTCAGTTATTCCTTACTATTTAAGTTAAATGTACTTCTGATGACTGCCAGTTCCTAGTTCTAGTTTTATTATGCCCCCCTTCGAAGAAGAAGGGGTATATTGTTTTGCAGATGTCGGTCGGTCCGTCAGTCGGTCCATCCACCGAATGGATAACTCAAGAACGCTTATGCCTAGGATCATGAAACTTCATAGGTACATTGATCATGACTCGCAGATGACCTCAATTGATTTTTAGGTCACTAGGTCAAAGGTCAAGGTCACGGTGACTCGAAACAGTAAAATGGTTTCGGGATGATAACTCAAGAACACTTATGCCTAGGATCATAAACTTTATAGGTACATTGATCATGACTCGCAGATGACCCCTATTGATTTTCAGGTAACTAGGTCAAAGGTCAAGGTCACAGTGACTTGACACAGAAAAATGGTTTCTGGATGATAACTCAAGAACGCTTACACCTAGGATCATAAAACTTCATAGGTACATTGATCATGACTCACAGATGACCCCTATTGATTTTCAGGTCACTAGGTCAAAGGTCAAGGTCACGGTGACTCAACACAGTAAAATGGTTTCCTGATGATAACTCAAGAACGCTTAAACCTAGGATCATGAAACTTTATTTGTTCATTGATCATGACTCGCAGATGAGCCCTATTGATTTTCAGGTCACTAGGTCAAAGGTCAAGGTCACGTTGACTCGACACAGTTAAATGGTTTTCAGATGATAACTCAAGAAAGCTTATGCATAGGATCATCAAACTGTATAGGTACATTGATCATGACTGGCAGATGACCCCTATTAATTTCAGGTCACTAGGTCAAAGGTCAAGGTCACGGTGACTCGAACCAGTATAATGGTTTCCGGATGATAACTCGACAACGCTTACGCCTAGGATCATGAAACTTCATAGGTACATTGATCATGACTCGCACATGACCCCTATTGATTTTCAGGTCACTAGGTTAAATGTCAAGGTCACAGTGACAAAAAACGTATTCACACAGTGGCTGCCACTACAACTGACAGCCCATATGGGGGGCATGCATGTTTTACAAACAGCCCTTGTTATAAGAGTGAAGGCTTTGCGAAAGTGACCCCCTGGTTAGTAACATGAAACATGTACTATCCTTATATTGTTTACATTATTCAATAAATTGTTGATTGAAGATGTCTTTTTGCTTGAGATTCCAGTACCCTGATACTGGGCACCTGTGTTATTTTGTAAGGTACCAGTCTTGTCAACTGTAAGTACCTGGCCAGTCATGGTTTGCGTTTTCTACAGTTGCAATGAAACCAACCGTCCATTGAAGTATACTTAATTAATGTCATTGAAAGATTTCTTCCCATAGTTATAATTACATTATAAAATTAAGGTTATAAACAAAAGGACATGTCCATTAAAAATCATCCTTCAGTTACAATGTTTCTTGGATATGGCAAAACCATCAATTTTAGATAAAAACTTAGTGCAAAAGTAATGTATCTTCAGATACAATAGTTTTGCACCAAAATATATTGGCTAAAAGGGAATAAATTTTAACGCAACAGTAATGTATCTTGATATTCATGAAATGCATATAAATTAATCAATATCTAAACAAATTGTTAACTGTTATGTTTAAATACAGTTATTGTCCCCTACCCGTGAAACCGGAGGGGACTTATGGTACGTGTGTCAGTCTGTCTGTCAGTCCGTCACACTTTTCTGGATCCTGCGATAACTTAAAAAGTTCTGAATTTGTTTTCATGAAACTTGAAACATGGACAGATGACAATATGGAGATTATGCACGTCAATTCATTTTGTTCCTACGTCAAAAATTGTGGTTGCTATGGCAACAAATGTAAAAAAATAATATTGTTTACTGACAATGGTGGAGTTTCACCGGTAGGGGACCATATTGCTTGGCAATCTCTTGTTTACTACAAGTTTTAGCCCGGTTTTTATCAAGAAGTGAAAATTAGGGAAACAAGGATGTTTTTTCGATCTCCTGTAAAATTATAAAAATCTGAGTTACAATAGTTTTGCGCCAAACCCAATGGTATTCTTGACATTTGTTTTGTATGTAAGCAGTTAGTCCCTCTACTACTAGTGTGCTCGCTTTTGCTATAGCCTGGAAAACAATATCATCAGTGTATTTCAGTCTGCGATGGTATTGAGCTAGCTCTTGTGTTCTCAAATCAAAGGCACTTTTGTGAATGCAAATGCATCTATACGGATTGCTACACTAAAAGGAATATTTCTGCAGCAATGCTGTGGATGGCAGCTGGATGGAAGAAGGTAGTGATGACTATCCGTTGGTTTAGAATGAAGGTCAGTTACAAGGTGTTCCCCTTCAATATGTGGACAGCATCAAGAATTACTGTAAACGTATAGAATTTTGTCGGTATGAAATTTCGTGGTTTAATGAAAAACAACTAATTCGTTGACACGTAATTTCGTGGATTTCAAATTTTCGGGGAAGACTGACCGTCATAATAATTATACTTTTATTAAAACAACCATGGTAAAAAGAAGCATAATCTGCTAATCTGTGTTGACAGCAAAACTTGAGGTTAATGAAAGCATGAAAGTGTTGCCGATAATTGTTGTTAAGAGCAATAAAGCGGCGCAATTGTGGGTCCCAGCTTGCTAATTGCCATCGATGTTGTTTTGACAATATTTGCACTTCTCAGCGCAATCGGTCCTCTAGTAGAAACACTTGAGTAATAAGGTCCCCAAAATACATGTGTGAAAACGGTTATGTCTCTTTTAAATTTAATTTGCGCATATTGACGTAAAAGATAAATCTGCAAACTGTTAATTTTACAATCACGTAAAAGAAATTTGTTTTTCTTCACAATTGGTAATGCTATTTATTATTTTTATTTACCATGATTAATAAAACGTACATTAACGATGATGAATAAAAAAAAGAAAAACTGATAGATATAGTGTAATGTGAACTACTGAAGTGAAGTAACTATTACAAAAACAAATATCTCGGATAACTGACAACACAAGAAAATGTCCGAAATGACATTTGGAAATGACTGATTTAGGATTAAAAATGTATAAATAATCGTTAGTACTTGAATTCGTGGTTCAGTGGACCAATGAAATCCACGAAAATTCGTACCACACGAAATTTAATGGTTTTACAGTACGTGTTGTTCATTCGATACTTCACTGGTAAATTTAATAGAGTTGTGAAAAGGTTTAGCCTGTGTATGGAAATCAATTGAGTTTGTCATGACAATAACACCACTGCAAGTCAATATTGTCTATGAAAGGCAAGCAACTATGAGGTTTCAAATCAACCAACTTGAGGAGTTGTCCTGCAAGATGTCCCATGAAGATGTTCCCTATGATGTTTTCTTAAATCAAAGGCACTTTTCTAGGTGCATATGCGTCTAATACGGATTGCAACATGTAAACTGACTATATATAGAGAGAGTCTTTTGGTATATGTAACACGGTATTGATGTTCTACACAATCTTTGTTTTGGGGTCAAAACAACCACGACTCATGGTCCTTTTATTAATTGTTAAATCTTGCAACATATAACTTCATGTGGGTAAGGGGGTATTTGTCAATATTGTGACAAGGTCTACTTACTTTTGTTTCCACTTGTTAAATGTTCTTTCATATTCCTTCTTCAGGCCTGCTATACCAAATGAGTTTGACTTTGATGAAGGGCCAGAAACTAAAACTGTCATTACCCCAAGAAGAACACCAGGTATGAGCAGAATTTTAGAGAACATTCATCTTGTAGTCATAAACATAGCTGTTGGTTTTTAAGCTCACTGGAGCACAATGTGCTCATGGTGAGCTTTTGTGACCACCTTTTGTCCGTTGTGCGTCATGTATCATGCGGTGTCAACATTTGCTTTTTAGCTCACCTGAGCACAACGTGCTCATGGTGAGCTTTTGTGATCGCTTTTTGTCCGTCGTCCGTTGTGCGTTGTGCGGCGTCAACATTTGCCTTGTTAACTCTCTAAAGGCCACATTTATTGTCCAATCTTCTTGAAATTTGGTCAGAAGATTGGTTTCAATGATATCTTGGATGAGTAAAAAAATGGTGACGTTTGCTTGAAAAACATAACTGCCAACGGGGCGGGGCATTTTTCCTTATATGGCTATAGTAAAATCTTGTTAACACTCTAGATGCCACATTTATTGTCTGATCTTCATAAAACTTGGCCAGAAGATTCATCCCAATAATATCTTGGATGAGTTCAAAAATGATGCCGGTTGGTTCAAAAACATGGCCGCCAGGGGGCGGGGGATTTTTCCTTATATGGCTATAGTAAAACCTTGTTAACACTCTAGAGGCCACATTTATTTTCCAATCTTCATGAAACTTGCTCAGAAGATTTGTCCCATTGATATCTTGGATGATTTCAAAAATGGTAACCTTTGCTTGAAAAACATGGCTGCCAAGGGGCGGGGCATTTTTCCTTATATGGCTTTATATGGCTATAGTAAAATCTTGTTAACACTCTAGAGGCCACATTTATTGTCCTATCTTCATAAAACTTGGTCAGAAGATTCATCCCAATAATATCTTGGACGAGTTCGAAAATGATGCCGGTTGGTTGGAAAACATGGCCGCCAGGGGGCGGGGATTTGGCTATATATAGTTAAACCTTGTTAACACTCTAGTTTAAAACTCTAGAGGCCACATTTATTTTTCGATCTTAATAAAATTTGGTCAAAAGGTTTGTGCCAATTATCTATTGGACGACTTCCAACATGGTTCTAGTTGATTGAAAAACATGGCTGCCATGGGGCATTTTGCCTAATATGGCTATAGTAAAACCTTGTTAACACTCTAATGGCCACATTTATTATCCAATCATCATAAAATTGGTCAGAAGATTTGTCACAATAATATCTTGGACATGTTCAAAAATGGTTCCCGTTGGTTGATAAACATGGCCGCCATGGGGCAGGGCATTTTTCCTTTAATGGGTATATATGGCTTCAGTAAAACCTTGCTAACACTCTTGAGGCCACATTTATTGTCAAACCTTCATGAAACTTGGTCAGAAGATTTTTCCCAATGATATCTTGGACTGGTTTTAAAATATATATGCCCATATATATGCCCCCCCCCCCCCCCCCCCCCGATGGCCATGTTTTCAACCAACCGTATTCATTTTATAAACTGTCTAAGATATTCTTTAAACAAATCTTCTGAATCTTCTGGCCATGTTTCATGTTTTTTTAACATAACCGTCACCATTTTTTAAACTCGTCCAAGATTATATTGGCACAAATATTCTGATCAAATTTCATGAAGATTGGACAATAAATGTGGCTTCTAGAGTGTTAACAAAGTAAATGTCTATGCCGCACAACACATGAGGGACAAAGGCAATTACAAAATCTCACCATAAGCACATTGTGCTCAGGTGAGCTTAAAATCATGTATAATGGCTCTTTCACACATACAAAATGAAATTTCAGGGGTGCACTTTAGGGTTTGTTTTTTAATTGGCCTAAGGTCATGCTATTTTGAACATTTTTATTGGGTTTTGCATATTTAATATATTTACTATCTGATTTTTTTATCATTACTTGTGTGTTTGAGACACTACATAACAGAATAAATTCAATTGGCAACTAATATGCAAATGGTCTTACTTTATCATGCGTATGTTTAACATTGAAATTATTTTTATGTCCCCCACTATAGTAGTGGGGGACATATTGTTTTTGCCCTGTCTGTTGGTTGGTTGGTTGGTTGGTTGGTCTGTTGGTCTGTTTTTGCCAACTTTAACATTTTGCAATAAATTTTGCTATATTGAATATAGCAACTTTATATTTGGCATGCATGTGTATCTCATGGAGCTGCACATTTTGAGTGGTGAAAGGTCAAGGTCAAGGTCATCCTTCAAGGTCAGATGTCAAATATATGTGGCCAAAATCGCTCATTTTATAAATACTTTTGCAATATTGAAGATAGCAACTTGATATTTGGCATGCATGTGTATCTCATGGAGCTGCACATTTTGAGTGGTGAAAGGTCAAGGTCATCTTTCAAGGTCAGAGTTCAAATATATGTGGCCCAAATTGCTTATTTTATGAATACTTTTGCAATATTGAAGATAGCAACTTGATATTTGGCATGCATGTGTATCTCATGGAGCTGCACATTTTTGAGTGGTGAAAGGTCAAGGTCAAGGTCATCCTTCAAGGTCAGAGGTCAAATATATGTGGCCCAAATCGCTTATTTTATGAATACTTTTGCAATATTGAAGATAGCAACTTGATATTTGGCATGCATGTGTATTTCATGGAGCTGCACATTTTGAGTGGTGAAAGGTCAAGGTCGAGGTCATCCTTCAAGGTCAAATATATGGGTCAAAATTGCTCATGAAGTGTCACTTCTGCAATATTGAAGCTAGCAATTTTATATTTGAAATGCATGTGTATCTCATGGAGCTGCACATTTTGAGTGGTGAAGGGTCAAGGTCAAGGTCATTCTTCAAGGTCAAACGTCATATAGGGGGACATTGTGTTTCACAAACGCATCTTGTTATTTGTTGTGTTTGTTTCTAGAAATATAACAGTTGAAATCTAGACTCTTATTTGCAATTCGAATTTAAAGGTTCAAAGTAAATAATAGACATGGACGCTGGAAAATTATTTCACCATTCCCAAATACACTGATTCAAATGTAACTTCTTTCATTGAAAGAAACCCAGTCTGGATAAACAAACCTTGTTAATTAAATCAGTACAAAGTAAAATTAAATGTTTCCGCCTATTTGGAACTGAACAGTTTGAAGAATAATGTTTCATCTTGAGTTTCAAGTTTGAAAACAGTCAATACGGACAAAGGCTAATTGTGCATTGTAATCTAGATTTGGTATAAGAATGATAAGACATTACACTGACTATTACAGACTAGTTAAGACTACAATAAACATTTCAAATAATGTTGAATTCGACAATCATGTATTATTTCCAGGATCGGCACCAAAATCTCAAAAGAAGGTAGCGCGCATGGATAAAGTACTCAAAGACATGATGCAGCAGAGGAAGCAACAGGCTGCAGAGCGTGATGCACGCAAGCAGGCAGCAAGCACAGCCACGGGTGGAGCCAAATCCCCCCGGACAAATTCGGGCAGTCCCGGACGGGCCCGTATAGGAAGTCCAGCGGGTAGCCCTAGAACACCCCCGTCTGCCGGAGTGAATCGAATGTCTCCGGTACGACTCCCGGGTGATCCAATCACAACAACGCCCCTACGAGCTCCCTTGCCAGATAATACCCTACTGGCCCAAAACAGGGCAGTAACTAGCGAAGTGGAAAGGAACGCTAATTTTGCTGACTCTACAACAGCTGGCACTTTAGCGGCATATACTAGAGTTACTTCTACAGTGCAAAGCTATTCGAATCATACTTCAGCAGAGAACATGAATTCTCAGATTTCTGTATTCTCACAACAGCAGCCACAGGATCTAGTAATTTCCTGTGATGTTACCAGTAATAAAACGGTTTCTGCAAATTTTGTTCACACCACCTCTGCAGTTTTGCCAGAAACAATGCCAGAAAGCATGGATATGTCTTGAAAATTGATTTCATATTTTATTTAAATATTTGTAAGCTGTTTTTGCTTGGTATTCTTAATGTTTGATTTCACTGTAACTATTATTACAATATGTCTACACAAATTAGGATTCTATGTTTAGAATACTCTTTACTTTTTGAAGCCTACCCATCAGCCAAATTTGTGTAAGCAATTAATAAATAATAAAACATTATTTGCATAATTATTATTTACATGGTATTTAATCTGCAACTCGCAAGTTTGTTGACACTAAGTCTGATGTGTAATTAACAATGCTTTGACCAGTTCAGAGGCGTTCTATAATGTTTGATATAACAAGCTTTAAATCCAAAGTATAAAGGCATTAAGTAGATTTTAATTTCAAGGAAATGTTTTGTGTATTTTTCTATAGGGACCAGCCAGATTTTTAGCTCACCTGAGCACAATAGACTCGTGGGGAGATTTTGTGATCACCTTTTGTCAGACGTGAGTTTTGCAGCATCAACATTTGCCTTGGTAACACTTTAGAGGCCACATGTATTTTCTAATATTCTTTATGAAATTTGGTACGAAGATTTGTACCAATGATATCTTGGATGAGTTTTAATGTGGTTTCAGTTGGTTGAAAAACATAGCCAACAGGTGGTGGGGGAATTTTGCCTAAAGGGCTATAGTAAAAACTTGTTAACACTCTAGAGGCCACATTTATTGTGAGAACATTTGTTTTAATGATATCATGGATGAGTTTGAAAATGGTTCTGGTCTGTTGAAAAACATGGCCACAAGGGGGCAGGGAGTCTATTCTTAAATGGCTATTGTAAAACCTTGTTAGCAAACTAAAATTACATTTATAGTTCGCTCTTCATGACACTTGGTCAGAACATTTGTTCTAATTATTTCTTGGGCTGCATAGAACAGGTCAGTTCCTTTGTATCTCAGGCGAGGGACTTCGGGGCTTTCTCTTTATTTTCATGAGCAATCATCGGTACCAAAGACATAATAACATTGTTTAAAAAACTTAAATACATTTTGCATATTTTATGAAATTGCTCATTTGGTCGATAAATTGTTTAAAAAAATTGTAAATGTGTACTGACACCTTGTAATATATTTGAAACATTAGCCTTCTACTCCTGACCCAAGCAACATGTATTCTCATATACATGCTGTTTTTTTTTTACTACAATAAAAGCTGCGTCATGCTAAAATTTGTCTTAAGCCATATGTGGCCAGTGAAGCTCTATACCAGCCTGTGCATTAGCATCGTCTGTTCAGTTGATACGCTGTCCAACATCACACAAGGTTTGATAGTCCAAATAATAGCTATGCTTGTTGTCCCCTACCATTGAAACCGAGGGGACTTCTGGTTTGAGCTCCGTCTGTCAGTCTGTCTGTCACACTTATCTGGATCCTGCGATAACTTTAAAAGTTCTTCATATTTGTTCATGAAACTTGAAACATGGATAGATGGCAATATGGAGATTATGAACGTCATTTCATTTTGTTCCTACGTCAAGAATTCTGGTTGCTATGGCAACAAATATTTAAAAATTTAAAAATTTTACTGACAATGGTTGAGTTTCACTGGTAGGGGACAATATTGCTTGGCAATCTCTTGTTGCATGTGGAATAAATAATACCCATTTTTGCATGTCATTTACTAGTATGTTATTTATGCATGAAAGTCATTTTCAGTTTTTTTTTCCACTATGTGGTAGGACTTGTTGGTTTACACCAATGAATTTGCCAATACAAAAAAAGCTCAGAATTATTTGGACTATGTTCAGCCCAGTTTGTCATTGAAATACCGGTAAGCTGGATTTTCTTATCTTCTTATAACTGTATTAACTGAAAAAATTCCCATACAACAGAAATTACTTGTTTGATTGCATGCATAAGTGTCATTGTTTCTCAGCTTTAAAATTGTTTTAGCATCAAAACTGTACCCAGTTACAGGGTGATATTGATTTGCTTGTAGATATTAAAATTGCAATCATTTTTACTCTTGTTGTGTCTTTTTGATGAAGCTAAATGTTTTAGTATTATTTGACAAACAATTGTTTTATGGTTATTGTGTCTTTCATGGAACCTGGAGATCCTGGGTTCTTTCCAATTTTGCTGAGAGTTCTGCAGATTTTTCCAAGGAAACAGACTGGAGAACCTTGCATTAAGTTCAAGGCTTTTGTTGAAAGTAAGCTAAAATGTATTTGTCACTTATCATGGGAAATTCCAATGTTTTTTTACACAAAGAAATCACCTGAATAAACAACACAAATATTCTGAATAAGGAGGTGTACAAAGTAAAGTGTTATTCTCATCTACATCACAAAAATATTTTAAAATACATGATATAATTAAAATTATTTTCACATTTTAATTATGTATATAAACGTAATGCTGTGAATTAAAAGAAAAATTTCATGTGTAAAGTGGTTGATATTTAAGATTCTCATATGTCACCAACATTAACTGATGCAGATAGGAGCATATGGCCAGTCCATACGTTTGTTGTCAAAAGTTAACATATTGACACCATTTCTATTACATAAATAGTTCTTGTATATACATGTATTGGTCAATCTAATCTTTGTTGTCTAATAAATAGATGTAAGTGTAATATTCATATGGCATACCAAATGTGCATTCAAAGTTTAACATGTTATATATAATATACAAATAACGTTTTCAGCGAAGTGTACTTTAATTATGCCGCCCTTCGAAGAAGAGGGGGTATATTGTTTTGCACATGTCGGTCCGTCCGTCCACCAGATGGTTTCCGGATGATAACTCAAGAACGCTTAGGCCTAGGATCACGAAACTTCATAGGTACATTGATCATGACTGGCAGATGACCCCTATTAATTTTCAGATCACTAGGTCAAAGGTCAAGGTCACAGTGACTCGAAATAGTAACATGGTTTCCGGATGATAACTCAAGAATGCTTAGGCCTAGGATCATGAAACTTCATAGGTACATTGATCATGACTGGCAGATGACCCCTATTGATTTTCAGGTTACTAGGTCAAAGGTCAAGGTCACAGTGACTCTAAACAGTAAAATGGTTTCCGGATGATAACTCAAGAATGCTTACGCCTAGGATCATGAAACTTCATAGGTACATTGATCATGACTGGCAGATGACCCCTATTGATTTTCAGGTCACTAGGTCAAAGGTCAAGGTCACAGTGACTCGAAACAGTAAAATGGTTTCCGGATGATAACTCAAGAATGCTTACGCCTAGGATCATGAAACTTCATAGGTACATTGATCATGACTGGCAGATGACCCCTATTGATTTTCAGGTCACTAGGTTAAAGGTCAAGGTCACAGTGACTCGAAACAGTAAAATGGTTTCCTGATGATAACTCAAGAATAATTAGGCCTAGGATCATGAAACTTCATAGGTACATTAATCATGACTGGCAGATGACCCCTATTGATGTTCAGGTCACTAGGTCAAAGGTCAAGGTCACAGTCACAGTGACAAAAAACGTATTCACACAATGGCTGCCACTACAACTGAAAGCCCATATGGGGGGCATGCATGTTTTACAAACAGCCCTTGTTTAATAAATCCCTGACCTTACTTTGACTTTGACCTTTTTGCATAGAAGGTCTGCATTCTGGATAAACCCAGGGTTCACCATGAAACACCCATTTCACCTACCTCATTGCTGGGTTCATCATGAAACACCCATATCACCCTACCTAATTGCTAAGTTCATCATGAACACCCATATCACCCTACCTTATTGTTGGGTTCTCCAGGAACACCCTTTCCACCCTACCTCATAGCAGTGTTCATCAAGAACACCCATATTACCCTACCTAATTGCTGGCTTCACCATGAAACACCCATTTCACCCTACCTAATTGCTGGGTTCATCATGAAACACCCATATCACCCTACCTTATTGTTTGCTTCATCATGAACACCCATATCACCCTACCTCATGGCTTGGTTCATTATGAACACCCATATCACCCTACCTCATTGCTGGGTTCATCATGAACACCCATATCACCTTACCTAATTGCTTGTTGCATCATGAAACGCCAATATCACCCTACTTCATTGCTTGGTTCATCATGAACCCATATCACCCTACATCATAGTGGTGTTCATCATGAACACTCATATCACCTAACCTCATTGTTGGGTTCATTATGAACACCCATATCACCTTACCTTATTGCTTGTTGCATCATGAAACACCCATATCACCCTACCTCATTGTTGGGTTCATCATGAACACCCATATCACCCTACTTCATTGCTTGGTTCATCATGAAACACCCATATCACCCTACATCATTGCTGGGTTCATAATGAACACCCATATCACCCTACCTCATTGCTGGGATCATCATGAACACCCATATCACCCACCTCATTGCTGGATTCATCATGAAACACCCATATCGCCCTACTTCATTGCTTGGTCCATCATGAACACCCATATCACCCTACTCCATTGCTTGGTTCATCATGGATCCATATTACCCTACATCATTGCTGGGTTCATCATGAAACACCCATATCACCCTACCTTATTGTTGGGTTCTCCATGAACACCCATATCACCCTACCTTATTGTTCGCTTCTCCATGAACCCTATATCATTGTTTGGTGCATCATGAAACACCCATATCATCTTATACATTGTTTGGTGCATCATGAAACACCCATATCACCCTATCTCATTGTTTGGTGCATCATGAAACACCCATATCACCCTATATCATTGCTGAGTTCATCATGAAACATTCATATCACCCTACCTCAGAGCTGGGTTCATAAAGAACACCCATATCACCCTACCCAATTGCTGGGTTCATCATGGAACACCTATATCACCCTACCCAATTGCTGGGTTCATCATGGAACACCTATATCACCCTACCTCATAGATGAGTTCATCATGAAACATTCATATCACCCTACATCATTGCTGAGTTCATCATGAACCCATATCACCCTACCTCAGTGCTGGGTTCATCATGAATCACCCATATCACCCTACATCATTGCTGAGTTCATCATGAACACACATATCACCATACCTCAATGCTGGGTTCTTCATGAACACCCATATGACCCTACATAATTGCTGGGTTCATCATTAACAGTAATCTGATTTTCTTGCACAACCAAAACAAAAAGACAATGAAAAAATAATTTGCTTGTATGATGTAACAAGTGAAACAAATCAAGAACTTCTTTTTCTCTTATTAACGAGGAAAATTCTGGTTATTATGCTTTTGGACTTTATTATATAACGAATAAAAGCCTTAACATATATAAGTGTGACCTTGCCCTTTGAGGTATGCAGATGTCTTCAACGTGATCATTTAGTTATTTTTAATTTAAAGTTTTAAAGTCCAGACCAGCTGTTATAGGGCCTTATTTAACCTTTGTCTTCAAAGTAATACCTTGATGTTTCAGATAGGTAGACAGGCTTTATATGTGTTATGCCCCCACCTCACGATGGTGATTTTGGCATGAATGAGTTATATTAAAATTACATAAATATATAAGAAAATTACAGTCCAGACGTTGTTTTATGACCTGGAATGTCTAGAAAAGCTTTGACATGCATATGCACGCTCATACACTTGACCAATATGACTGCTTTTAAAGCTTTTGGCAAGCAGGCTATGAAGTAAAAAAACAACATGAAATGGTGATGCTAGTCACAAAGTTGATGTACTATCAGTAACAAATTAACTCTGCGACATATTATTAGTTTTCCAGTATGTTTTATAAATATTTTACAAAATATATTTTGCTTTATAGTTTTTATTCTGCATAGCTCAAAAGCATGAAAACATATTGAAGAAAACAACTACCAGCTACAACAACCCATGTACTGACATTTGCATATTATCTAAATTGTATATGAAAGGTCTAATTGTTCCCCTTGGAGGTTGGATGATTGATAGGACGGTAGATCTTCTCTTCCTGCCCCTCCAGGTGAGCTGCTAGGCGAGCCATTGTGAACAGGAGGTCACTTAGTCTGTGAACAACATTAAGCAGATACCAAGCTATTCTCTCCCAATAATCTAAGCTATATTCAACATTCAAATATGCCAAGCAATAATTGCTTCATGGTTTTCCATTTGTTTTGCATCATATTTGTATATTTTTCATGTCAATACAAACGCTTGTTCGTCTTTAGCAGTTGTCATCATTACACATAAAAATTGTTTCCTTCACTTATTTTGGTTCTAAAATAATCATAAGCAGTAGAAATTATATAATAAACTGAATATTGAAATAGTATCGAATTCTAGAAATATGTTTTATTCTTGTTGCTAGCCTTGCATATGTCTTCACACAACCAGCTCAACAGGTAAATGTAATCAGAACATGACACTAGCAAATATCACTGCACTGCGTCGGCACTGGAATGGGAGGAAATTAATCTATGAAAACTGAAGTTCTCCCATGGAATTGTAACCAGTGAAGATGAATCAAGATCAAGCTTTAATGACATTTTAGAGTAATGTTAAGTGCACTTATCATTCAAAGCTAATTCAAGTTTCTTTCCGCAACTAAAATAAGTTCTTTTCATGCCCCCTTTCGAAGAAAAGGGGGCATATAGTGATCGGACTGTCCGTCTGTCTGTCCGTTTTTCCGTCACACTTTGCGTTTAGGTTTCAAAAAATGCTCATAACTTCTATGTCCCTTGAGATATAACCTTCATATTTGGTATGCATGTGTATATGGACAAGGCCTTTCCATACACACACATTTTTTTATCCCTGTGACCTTGAACTTAGGGTCTGCGTTTAGGTTTCGAAATCTGCGTTTAGGTTTCAAAAAATGCTCATAACTTCTATGTCCCTTGAGATATAACCTTCATATTTGGTATGCATGTGTATATGGACAAGGCCTTTCCATACGCACACAAATTTTTTTACCCCTGTGACCTTGACCTTGAACTCAGGGTCCGTGTTTAGGTTTCGAAATCTGCGTTTAGGTTTCAAAAAATGCTCATAACTTCTATGTCCCTTGAGATATAACCTTCATATTTGGTATGCATGTGTATATGGGCAAGGCCTTTCCATACGCACACAAATTTTGACCCCTGTGACCTTGACCTTGAACTTGGGGTCCGTGTTTAGGTTTCGAAATCTGTGTTTAGGTTTTGAAATGCTCATAACTTCTATGTCCCTTCAGATATAACCTTCATATTTGGTATGCATGTGTATATGGACAAGGCCTTTATATACGCACAAAAATGTTGACCCCTGTGACCTTGACCTTGAAGATAGGGTCCGCGTTTAGGTTTCGAAATCTGTGTTTAGGTTTTGAAAAATGCTCATAACTTCTATGTCCCTTCAGATATAACCTTCATATTTGGTATGCATGTGTATATGGACAAGGCCTTTATATACGCACACAAATTTTGACCCCTGTGACCTTGACCTTGAACTTAGGGTCCGCATTTAGGTTTCAAAATCTGCGTTTAGGTTTCGAAAAAAGCTTATAACTTATATCAAGCGTTTATAGGGGGCATAAGTTATCCTATGGTGACAGCTCACGTTTCTAGTTATCATCTATCATGTTATCACACCAAAACCAAAACAAACATGTTTTATTTTTTAACTACACAGTGCATGTAAGTTTGATGGGAAACATTTTCTGATCATGTGGTTTAATCCAAAGTAATTTACAAATCCTCAGAGGCTTGTAAAAGTATAAACAAAATCTGGACAGACAAACCAATCAAACCACCCCACCAACTAGAATTGATGGCATACACAATGTTCAGAGTCTAATTTCCCAGCACTAACTGAGGTACCATTACCTGTTGAGGTATACTAGAGGCTCCATATCCATTTCTCTTGCACGCACACATGTTGTAACTCTGCAAATATACATTAACTATCTTCATAGTAGTTACACGCCACTTCCCCCGTTCAAGCTATACACTGATAATTAAAGTATCAAGTTAGTAAATATTTGATCAAGTTAGTAAATATTTGATGAAAATATAGGATAACTCAAAGGCCAATATGGATCATTCAAGGTCATAACTTTGTAGATGTAAGCAATCAGTGTACCCATTATGTAAGTTAACAGTTAAAATTACAAAAATAATAATTGACAACAGGTTTGACATACTGCTGTTTTCTAAACTGTTTTATTTATAAATTATATTAGAATGATCATGTTTCTTATTTTGTGCTTATGTTTTGCAGCTAATAAAACAAAGGTAACTGACAGGCTACACTTACTTTCGTTCAGCTCGTCTACATATTGTTCTAGCTAAATGTAGTGATGTTGCACTTTTTCCTCCACTCTGAAATGAGAATAACAATGTAATAGCAAGTACATAAATGAGAATTACAATTTAATAGCAAGTACATAAATGAGAATAACAACTTAATAGCAAGTAAATCAATGAGGATTACAATGTTATAGCAAATAGAACAAGATGTGTTTGTGAAACACTATGCCCCCCCCCAATATATTTTACCTTTGACCTTGAAGGATGACCTTGACCTTTCATCACTTAAAATGTGCAGCTCCATGAGGTACACATGCATGCCAAATATCAAGTTCAATATTGCAAAAGTTATGGCAAATGTTAAAGTTTGACGCAAACCAACAAACAAACAGACAGGGCAAAAACAATATGTCCCCCACTATAATGGTGGGGGATAGAAATGAGGATTACAATGTCATAGCAAGTACATAAGCGAGGATTACGATATAAAAGCAAGTACATAAATGAGGATTTAAATGTAATAGCAAGTTTATAAATGAGGTTTACCATGTAATTGCTAGTACATAAAATCAGGATTACAATGTAATAGCAAGTACATAAATGAGGATCACAATCTAATATCAAGTACATAAATGAGGATAACAATGTAATAGCAAGTTCATAAATGAGGATGACAATGTAATAACAAGTACATAAATGAGGATAACAATGCAATAGCAAGAACATAAAAGAGGATAACAATGTAATAACACGTACATAAATGAGGATGACAATGTAATAACAAGTACATAAATGAGGATTACAATGTAATAGCAAGTACATAAATGAGGATAACAATGTTATAACAAGTACATAAATGGGGATAACAATTTTATATCAAGTACATAAATGAGGATAACAATGTAATAGCAAGTACATAAATGAAGATTACAATGTAATAGCAAGTACATAAATAAATATAACCATGTAATAGCAAGTACATAAATGAGGATTAAAATGTAATAGCAAGTAAATAAATGAGGATAACAATATAATAGCAAGTACATATATGAGGATTAGCAAGTACATAAATGAGGACTACAATGTAAAATCATGAACATAAAGTAGGATAACAATTTAATAGCAAGGACATAAATGAGGATAACAATATAATAGCAAGTACATAAATGGGGATAGCAATATAACAGCAAGTACATAAATGATGACTACTGCGTTATAGCAAGTACATATATGAAGATTACAATTTAACAGCAAGTTCATAAATGAGGATTACAATGTAATATCAAGAACATAAATGTGGCTTACAATGTAATAGCAAGTACATAAATGAGGATTACAATCTAATAGCAAGTACATAAATGAGTATGACAATCTTATACACATTACATAAATGATTAAAATGCAATAGCAAGTACATAAATGGGGATTACAATGTAATAGCAAGTTCATAAGTGAGGATAATAATGTAAAAGCAAGTACATAAATGAGGATAAGAATGTAATAGCAAGTACATAAATGAGGATAATAATGTAATAACAAGTACATAAATGAGGATTACAATGTAATAGCAAATACATATATGAGGATAACAATGTAATAGCAAGTACATAAAAGAGGAATACAATGAAATAGCAAATACATAAATAAGGATTATAATGTAATAGCAAGTTCATAAATGAGGATGACAATGTAATAGTAAGTAAATAAATGAGAATAACAATGCAATAGCAAGGACATACAAGAGGATAACAATGTAATAACAAGTACATAAATGAGGATGGCAATGTTATAACAAGTACATAAATGAGGATTACAATGTAATAGAAAGTACATCAATGAGGATAACAATGTAATAGTAAGAACATAAATTAATATAACAATGTAATAGCAAGTACATAAATGAAGATTACAATGTAATAGCAAATACATAAATAAATATAACAATGTAATAGCAAGTACATAAATGAGGATTAAAATGTAATAGCAAGTAATGAGGATTAAAATGTAATAGCAAGTAAATAAATGAGGATAACAATGTAACAGCAAGAACATAAATGAAGATTGCAATATAATAGCAAGAAAACAATAAGGATTACAAAGTAAAAGCAAGTACATAAAGGAGGATTACAATGTTATAGTAAGTACATAAATGAGAATAACAATGTAATAGCAAGTAAATACATGAGAATTAGCAAGTATATAAATGAGGACTACAATGTAAAATCAAGAACATAAAGTAGGATAACAATTTAATAGCAAGGACATAAATGAGGATAACAATATAATTGCAAGTACATAAATGGGTATAACAATATAACAGCAAGTACATAAATGAGGACTACAATGTTATAGCAAGTACATAAATGAGGATTACAATTTAATAGCAAGTTCATAAATGAGAATTACAATGTAATAGCAAGTACATAAATGTGGATTACAATATAAAAGCAAGTACATATATGAGGATTAGCAAGTACATAAATGAGGACTACAATGTAAAATCATGAACATAAAGTAGGATAACAATTTAATAGCAAGGACATAAATGAGGATAACAATATAATAGCAAGTACATAAATGGGGATAACAATATAACAGCAAGTACATAAATGATGACTACCGCCTTATAGCAAGTACATATATGAAGATTACAATTTAACAGCAAGTTCATAAATGAGGATTTTACAATGTAATATCAAGTACATAAAAGTGGCTTACAGTGTAATAGCAAGTACATAAATGAGGATTACAATCTAATAGAAAGTGCATAAATGAGTATTACAATCTTATACACAGTACATAAATGATTAAAATGCAATAGCAAGTACATAAATGGGGATTACAATGTAATAGCAAGTTCATAAGTGAGGATAATAATGTAAAAGCAAGTACATAAATGAGGATAAGAATGTTATGGCAAGTACATAAATGAGGATAATAATGTAATAACAAGTACATAAATGAGGATTACAATGTAATAGCAAGTACATATATGAGGATAACAATGTAATAGCAAGTACATAAAAGAGGAATAAAATGAAATAGCAAATACATAAATAAGGATTATAATGTAATAGCAAGTTCATAAATGAGGATGACAATGTAATAGTAAGTAAATAAATGAGAATAACAATGCAATAGCGAGGACATACAAGAGGATAATAATGTAATAACAAGTACATAAATGAGGATGACAATGTTATAACAAGTACATAAATGAGGATTACAATGTAATAGCAAGTACATAAATGAGGATGACAATGTTATTACAAGTACATCAATGAGGTTAACAATGTAATAGTAAGAACATAAATAAATATAACAATGTAATAGCAAGTACATAAATGGGGATAACAATGTAATAGCAAGTACATACATGAGGATAACAATGTAATAGCAAGTACATCAGAGCTCCAGATAAGGTTTTGTGAAATTCTTAAATTACTACCAGATTTTCAAAAAGAATTCTTAACTCTGAAATTTTATTCTTAACGTTACTCCTAAGTTTTGGAAAATAATTCTTATTTTTTCTAAATGACCTAAAAATACATAATAATGGTTATTTTCATGCAAAAAAAATCAAAATAAACATATTAGCAACTTTATTTATACGAGTTCAACAGTGTCTTTTCAGTATTATACAATTTTATTTTTCCAATACCTTCATATGCCCAAACTGTGCTTCTAAGATTGCATGCCTTAGATGAATTTTTACATATTTCACATTTAAAACGGGTCTCCCCTTCAATCTTTTCAACGATTAGCCACGGGACTTGTCCCTTCCACTCGTTCAATGTTTTTTTGTGTGTTTAAGTTTGGACCCGTCGTGTCGCGGTTTTGTTTAGCTTTTCCGACTGTGTCGGCAACTGAACATACAACATCGTATAAGATCTTTTCTATAATGTTTTTCTAAACATTTAACTTCGGCTCACTTTGCGTACAATATGTTAAAAGCGTGTTTTTGGACGCTTTGCAGTTTTTTAGGACGCTCTCTGGGCGCCACCATTGTTTTTTGACAGATAGACTGTATACGCCGCTTTTATTGGAAAAAATGCGCTTTGTTAAACAAACCCGATAACCATTCTATATAAGCACCGCAAAGATCTTTAATACCCGAAAAGAACTCAATAAAAATCGATACGAACCGATGCAAAAATAATATTCGTAACTTGATTTTGTAATTCTTAATGGTACGACAAGATTTTTAAATAAATACGTAACGGACTTGAAAATAATTCGTAATTACGAAAATACGACCCTTATCTGGAGCTCTGTACATAAATGAAGATAACAATGTAATAGCAAGTACATAAATTAGGATTACAATTTAATAGCAAGTACATACAAGAGGATAACAATGTAATAACAAGTACATAAATAATGATAACAATTAAATAGCAAGTACATAACCTATTATTACAATGTAATAGCAAGTACATAAATGGGGATAACAATGTAATAGCATGCACATAAATCAGGATAACAATGTAATAGCAAGTACATAAATGAGGATTACAATGTTATAGCAAGTACATAAATGAGGATCACAATCTAATATCAAGTACATAAATGAGGATGACAATGTAATAGCAAGTACATAAATGAGGATTGCAATGTTATAGCAAGTACATAAATGAGGATAACAATGTAATAGCAAGTACATAAATGAGGATTACAATGTAATAGCAAGTACATAAAGTAGGATTACAATGTAATAGCAAGTACATCAGTGAGAATTACAATGTATTAGCAAGTAAATAAATGAGGTTTACAATGCAATAGCAAGTACATGAATCAGGATTACAATGCAATAGCAAGGACATAAATGAGGATTATAATGTAATAGCAAGTACACACAAGTGTCATGCAGGCGGTAAACAGTGTTAACATTGTTCAACCTATAAAATTCAATAAATACTGACAGTAGTTCTAGTTACATGTATTATGATACATTTATGACGGACATCGTAATTGATATCTAAATGTCCAGAAAATATCATTATCATCTAAATTAATAAAGAAGCTTCTACTTTCGCTCATTTGTATCACTTTGGGAAATGTAATATTCATTTAAGTTAAAATATGTTCAAGGCAAAAGATATTTCATGTACATGGTTTACACAAAGATTGGTAATACTAGATATATTGATTTTAAACAACTGTTGCTCATAAATCTTGACGTTTTACTTGATTTTAATAACTATGATATACTACATACTCACATGTAAAAAGTGCAAACGATTTAGGCAATTCACAGAAAAAAAGTTACTAAACTGTGCCAATACTCAAGACCTTCAGTCAGTACTAGAAGTCTAACAAAATTGTAGGTTTTGGTCAACATTGAACTTCTTTCAAAAACATTTACCAGTAATAACTCCATCTTTAATCAAATTCTTCAATGTTTACATTCACTTATTGTCATGGGGTTCAAAGATGCTTTTTGGTCCTTTCCTAATTGAAGCTCTGAAAAAAACTACAATACCTTAATAAGGTGACAATCAAGGGATTTCAATGTTTAGTTCCTCCTTCACCTGATGCTGCAGTATATATAAGGACCTAGTGTCCCGGCATTCCTACTTTATTATCTTATCAAACTTGAAGATGTTGGATCTTATAACTTCAGTCTCCAGCTATTTTGTTTTCACTGATTTATAGACAATTTTGGTTTGGGGGTATCTGCTGTAAACCCCACATGTCCTGACCACCAACCAATCTCACCCTGAGATTGGGAATCAAATCTGGACAGCCTAGGTTAAATCAGGTCTACCAATCACTGCAAAAACTTGTACATTGAATCCTGATATTTGCTAATAACCACCTACAGGTAAAATGAAATTCTTCAAGGGAGGCAACTGTTCAGTGTACTCATCAATCCATGCTTCCAGGGTTGGTACGTTCTTACTGCTGAATTCTGTCAGGTCTGAAAACATGACAATGAGGTAATTGTGTTGTTTCAGTGTTTAAATCTACTTGTTCACAGATGGTTAAAATTACCATGTTTGAACTTTCCATCACAGGTTCAAAACAAAATACACATCAGATCTCGAAATACACTTAGAACGTAGAATCATACTAAAAATACACTTTTGTTTATGAAAATAATACATTGGTAAAAACGCGAAAATATAAAATAAGAGTATTTCTGTTGTTTTTGTAATAAATGTTGGCAGCACATGGATTTAAACATGTAGTATGACAAGAGGCTTTTAATCCAAAGGTTATTGAATCAAGCCTAGGTTGAGTAAACTGTTTGTTCCAACTAAATTCATATTCTTATTATTATATGGGTGCTCTTTTATTCTAAGTACATGTATCAATTATTATATATCAAATAAAAACATTTAAAAAGAACTTCATCCCAAAATCTTTTCAAAGACTGCTGACCCTTCATGGCTACCAAAAATATTAACAATTAAAATTAAATGTCTGCCAAAAAGGCATCTTACTAAAAGTTTCTATTTTCACAGAATACTAGGACCAGTAATCAGTAAGGACCATTTCAAATTACCAATCGAATCAATGTATACTGGATGGTGTTTTAAGATTTAGAGAAATAATGTCCACAATTTTAATTAAAGATTCACAAATTTAATTTTATTATTTATCATATGTAACAAACAATCTTTAATTTTAATGAGTTTCTACGAAAATGGAAATCCAAATTTTAAATTAACGAGTAGTCTTTATCTGTTGTAACAATTGAGATAAACTTCAAACATTCTTACTTGTATGAGATTCCCTTGCTGAAGACTTTGGTGTTGCAATATTTGCACTGACATCTTGTAGAATGCACTGAATCTGCATTGGTTTGATCAGACAGAACAAAACCTTGTACTACAGTAAAATAGCGACCTTCAAACTACATTTATTAACATAAATGCAAAGATCAATCAAAATAACAATCTCATATTTGTTATGTCGGTTCCTTTTATTGTATATGCAACTGTAATACAGTTTGGTTAAATATGACCATGGTAATGTCAAATTCTATATGGTTTTTATGAAATCAGTGATACAAAACTATAGTAACGAAAAATTAATAACCTCATCAAGCCTATCAATAAATGGATGCCCTGCATCTTTGCAAAACTCTTTTGCCAATCTGAAAAACACAAATACACATTCTCAGATTGATTAACTCTAGCATTTACACATTTTCCTTCTTAACATGCATGGTAGACAGCACTTGGTATGTACAGATAAAAAGATGAGCCAAAAAGGTTTTTATAACTATATTAAAACCTACAAAGTACAAACCCAATGGCTGAAGTTAGCTCATCTGTAGTCCCAAGTGCCTCAAAAATTGCATCATCTTTCCTTCTTCTTTCACCAGTAAATGTTGCAGAGGTTCCTAAAAATAAAAATAAAATCTCTTTAATGCAGTGTTTCAAATCCAAGCAAAACTATGGACTGACAAAACCTTTTTTACTGGAAATAACTTCTTTTACTTACTCTTAAAACAAGATGTGTTTGTGAAACACAATGTCCTCTTATATGACGTTTGACCTTGTAGGATGACCTTGACCTTGACCCTTCACCACTCAAAATGTGCAGCTCCATGAGAAACACATGCATTTCAAATATAAAATTGCTAGCTTCAATATTGCAGAAGTGACATTACATGAGCAATTTTGACCCATATATTTGACCTTGAAGGATGACATTGACCTTTCACCACTCAAAATGTGCAGCTCCATGAGATACGCATGCATGCCAAATGGCAAGTTGCTATCTTCAATATTGCAAAAATACTCATAAAATGAGCGATTTTGGCAACATATATTTGACCTCTGACCTTGAAGGATGACCTTGACCTTTCACCGCTCAAATTGTGCAGCTCCATGAGATACACATGCATGCCAAATATCAAGTTGCTATCTTGAATATTGAAATACTGCAAAAGTGTACATTAAATGAGTGGATTTGACCCATATATTTGACCTTTGACCTTGAAGGATGACCTTGACCTTTCACCACTCAAAATGTGCAGCTCCATGAGATACATATGCATGCCAAATATCAAGTTCCTATCTTCAATATTGCAAAAGTTATTGAAAATGTTAAAGTTGGCGCAAACCAACCAACCAACCAACAGACAGGGCAAAAACAATATGTACCCCACTACTATAGTGGGGGACATAACAATGCAAATGCATTATGTGTGTGTATTTCTTTCCAAGCCAGAAGCTACAATATGTGTGTACCTGGAGTTTTCCCCAGCACTCCTTCCTATTTATCTTACTAGGCTCGAGAAATTTGGGACAACGTCTTAATTACAGCTGCATTTTCAAGCTGTTTCGTTATTACTGAAACAATTTTAGTGTAGTGTTGTGTTGTGTGGGCAGCAAGAATACACGGAAGAAACCCCATCTGTCCAGTATTGTGACCACCAACCAAACACACATGTTACCAGGAACGGGCATTGAACCCAGGTGGCCTAGGTGAGAAGTGTGTTCCAACCACTGCGCTAGCCAGACAGCCAAGTCAAATGTACCATTCAATTAGTTAAAATAAATTTCTGATTTATAATCATAAAAATTAATGGCAATAATTGCACATGTATTGCAGCTCAACACTTACTGCTTTGATAAAAAGCAAAAAAAAAATCACAAAATGTTCAAACAAACAGGAAAAATAGATTTTACAAAAGGTTGATTGCTTGACAGTGAGGTGATATAGAACACGAAACCAAGCATGAGGCATGGGTTAAACCAAATGTACCGGTAATATGATTGTATACATGTTATACAATATACCTTTGTCCCCAGTTCTTGTGTATATTTTGATGTGTCTGATCATTGAAATTTGACTGCAAGAAAAAAAGGAAATTTTTAAAATCAAAATAATCTTTTTTTTTATTTTTTTTTTATTCAATAGAGTACATACAATGTTTACATGCATATGATCATAAAACAAAGTAATACCATCTTTTGTTGATATAATGTATTTCACAATAAAAAGATTATCTTTAAATAAATAAGCAGGTCAAAGCTTGCATTTCAAGGGTCTAATTCAGTACCTTGTTATACATTAATATATATATATATATATATACATTTATTATTTTGCCCAATTTGGAAACGCACCGGTACCAGCCCAGTTTGGAAAAAAATGCACAAAAACCCTGATATTGGGAAAATTCGCTTTGTGAAGTCTTCATATTTGTAAATTGGTGAATTCGATTTTTTCCTTAATACTTTTAAATTAGTAACTAAATGTTGTCAAGTTTTCAATAATTTATTAAATTACATGTACATTCAAGCTATATAGCTGCATAGGGAAACTAACTAATTGTTGTATTTTATTTATATATAAAAATTTGGAAACCTTCAATTAGGAATTTTTTCGACAGCGATAGGGAAATTTGTAATTTGTCCTGCATTGGGAAAGTGCCATTTTCTGGTACATTATAAAGAAGGAGAACAAGAGCAGTGCATAACAGGTGCCAACGCTCGGCTGCGGGTTCAGTTTTGAATAAATGAAAGCTTGTCAGATTATTTTTTTTAGAGGTCACAGTGACCTTGACCTTGTAGTTGTAGGTGGAAGCTCTTTGATTTTAGAGCCTATGTTAAAGTTTTATATTAGAGGTCACAGTGACCTTGACCTTTGACCTAGTGACCCAAAAATGGGTGTGGGGTGTAGAACTCATCAAGGTGCAGCTACATATGAAGTTTCAAAGTTGTAGGTGGAAGCACTTTGATTTTAGAGCCAATGTTAAGGTTTTAGCACGGCGGACGACGAGCTGGCTATGACAATACTTCAGGTTTCTCCGAAACCAGCAGAATTTAAAATCACAGTACATATTATATAGATTTGGTTTGACTCACATTTTGTATGTTGTTATTGTGTATAACAAATGGGCAATTTATGCACAATGAGTGACGCTAGATTGGTACTTATCCGCTTGGGTACTACTTAAATGTACCTCGGGTACCCTTAAGTATACTAAAATGTACCACAGGTATGGACAATATACTGAAACATACCTGGCAAATTTAGAGTGTACCTGAGTGTTATTCCCACCCAAAATCGATTGTCGTAAAACCCTCTTACCGCCATACCAAACAACATTCTCTGAAACAAAACCTGCCTCAACATTTTTTTAACATGAGTTTCCATAATATAGAGCCCATTATATAATTATTTGCATATATATGAAAATAATTCATTAAAAAAAATAGCTGACAATGACCACTTTAACATTAGCATTCGCGGGTACGTTTTAGTATATTTTCTGTACCCAGGGTACATTTAAGTATACTTATGAGTACACGGGGTACATTAAAGTTGTACCAGAGACAACAATGACCAATCAAGCTTCATCATGCCAGTATTGAGGAAAAACAAGTATCCTTGAAAACAATGGATGCTCCCCTTGTTTGACCTTGAGAAAATCTTTTATTCGCCTCAGTGACTTTGACACTAGTGACCTTAGACCTCATCAAAAGGTAGTTCTAGTTCCATGCAAGGTACTTACATGCCAAATATGTAAGAGATCGGTAAAATATTGAAGGCCCTATGAGAAACTGTAACAAAAGTGACGGAAAATCTATTATTAGCCTCTGTGACCTTGACCCCAAACCTCATCCAAAGGTACAGGTCCATGCAAGGTACCTACTACCAATTATGCAAGAGATTGGTAAAATATTGAATGCTCTTTAAGAAACTGTAACAAAAGTGTGATGGAAGTAAGTAAAAAATGACAAACAGGCAACAATATGCTCCCCGAAAATATTTCTCCCCGAAGGAGCATACAAACTATAAGGGATTTGTATGGTATGTAATTAGACTATGTAACGGCATCATTGGCATTGCCATTGGCTTGAGTTGCTCAATTTCGTAAATATTATCAATGGTAATGTATTATTTAGTATAGGTGATTGAATAAAAATAACCGAAATGATTTACAATAAAGTATATTACCCAGTTTGGGCTATACATGATCGTACATTAGTTGTTTTTAAACTTGAAATAAATCTAAAAATCTTAAGCATTTTCATTTGACAGGTACCTCCTTTGTGAAGAGTACTTGAAAACAACAACAAATGTAGACAAACTAAAATCATGCTTCTTCCGTAACAGATATTCCCTTCACAAAATTCTATGAAACGAGGTCTGCAAATCATAAAATGGCTTTAAAAATTTCAGTTCCCGGGAAGATTATATTGTTCGGTGAGCATGCGGTCGTTTATGGGAAGGTAAATAATCTGTGTCATTCGTGAACGGACTGTTAGTGTTACGCACCGATGTGAGGTTTCATTGCACTACCCAAATTAAACTATTGAAATATGACGCCTTTCACTAGGCCTGGCTTATTTATGATGCTTATAGGGAATTCTTGCACTATTATGCAAAAGCGTAATAATGCAGACTTCAATTTCCCCAAACTCCTTTGGGATACAGAGCACACACCATCCCCTAAACCAGGATGCATCACCTCCTCTGTATATGACAAATTTCTAGAGGTCATTGAAGACTTTAGCCTCACCCAGATGGTGAGCTAAAGTACTCGGCAAGGAAACATCCTGGATCTGTTCCTTACTACAGACCACACACTTGTTTAGAGAGTTGAGATAGTACCAGGAATCTCAGATCATGATATTGTCTCGGCAACTGTCAAAGCGAGGCATACAATCCTTAAACAGATCCCCAGAACCTGCCGTCTCTATAAAAAGGCAAATTGGCCTGCATTTAGGGAATACATGTAACATACAGGATGCTACCCAAAATACCCTTCTGCAAGCGGACACACTCACAGTCGAGGAACTATGGAGTCGCTTCAAATCCATGATAGAGGATGGAATCTCCAGGTTTATTCCGACCAAGAAAATTGGGTCCAAAAAGTCTCACCCATGGGTCATAAAAGTTATCAAAAAGCTAACTCACAAGAGAGACATGCTCTATGCCAAATATACAAAATACAAAAAAAAAAAAAGTACAGTCCAATCTGGAAAAAAGTTAAAAATCTTAAAACAATAATTAGAAATAAAATAAAACAAGCCCACAACTCCTACTTGGAAGATATCCTATACATTGCAGCGAACAACATTGAGGAAGGCAAATTTTCTCCAAAGAAGCTGTACACTCTCCTAAAAAACTCAAAACAAGACTCACAAACTATCTCTCCCCTAAAAGACCAACTCACTGGAACCCCTAAATCAGATAACAAAGAAAAGGCAAATATTTTGAATAGACAGTTTCAGTCTGTATTTTCAGGTACCACCCCCCCCTATCTCTGAAGCAGGCCTGCTTGCAGAAGCTACGTAGATGGATAGCCCAGCGGGTCCTCGGTTATCCCCGGATGGAGGACATCTCAGTCAGTAAAGTGGGCATCCTCAAACTCCTAGGCAACCTAAAGGTAGACAAGCGGCAGGCCCAGACCAGATTAGACAAGTGGTACTCAAGGAGCTGCGACATGAGCTATCTGACTTCATCCAAATTCTTTTTCAGAAATCCCTGTCAACTGGTGAGATCCCACGTGAATGGGCCAGGGCAAATGTATGCTCTGTCTATAAGAAAGGAGACACCTATGACCCGGCAAACTATCGCCCTATCTCTTTGACCTGTACCCTCTGTAAAACCCTAGAACATGTAATTGCTTCTCACCTTTCCAAGCACTTCAACACCCGTAACATTCTGTATGAACTCCAGCATGGCTTTCGAGACCGACGCTCCTGTGAGACACAACTGATTGAGTTAACGGACCAGCTTGTCAACAACCTATCAGCAGGCCGCCAAACTGATCTCATCCTTCTTGACTTCAGTAGGGCCTTTGACATGGTGAACCATCTGAAACTCTATCTCCTCCAAGAATATGGCGTCTTCTGTCACCAAATCCAATGTCCACCTCTTTGCAGATGATACGGCTATTTACATTACCGTCAACTCTCTCTCAGATTGCGCATCCCTGCAGCAAGACCATGACAAGCTACAGGAATGGGAACAAGAGTGGAACATGGAATTTAACCCCTCCAAATGCCAGGTCCTACACATCACAAGGAAACACAACGGCATTAAACACAGTTACTTTCTCCATGGCCAGGCTCTTGAATCTGTCTCTGATGCTAAATTTCTTGGACTCGATCTCTCTTCTGACCTCAGCTATAAAACACAAAAATGCAAACAAATCACTAGGCTTCATTAAAAGGAACATTACAACACAAAATAAAAAGTTACAAGAACCCGCATACAAGTCTCTGGTACGACCACAAGTTGAGTACGCTTCCACTGTCTGGAGCCCATGGACCAAAACTGCCATCAATCAAGTGGAAAGCGTGCAGAACCGGGCTGCACGCTGGGTGCAGCGAGATTATTCTCCCTTTTCTAGTGTCTCGGCCATGGTACAAGATCTAGGCTGGAGATCGCTTGCAGATTGCAGAAATGACAGCAGACTCATCATGTTCTACAAAATCTATCACAACCTTTTTTGCCATACCTCTCCCATAATATATACAAGCACCAATCCGCTTCACTAGACACATGCACCCACTATATCTACAAAAGGTACAGACAGGATCACTCTACCACTATTACTCATTTTTCCCACACAGCATCACACTATGGGACAAGCTCAAAGCTGATATCGCTACCCTACTGGATCTAGCGAAGTTTAAGAGGGCAGTGGTAAATGTGTGGTACTAGTCTCTTAAATGATGTTTATTAACCCTCACTTTTAACTGTCACTTTCACCCAACTCTTTTAACCACTTGATTTATCTCCATTCTTCTGGAGATTTCAAGCTTTTTAGTCTCACTACCCAACAATATTCCTTGTTGGGTCCCTTTTGCTTTTCACTTTCACTAATGTTTCTGACGCGCACCTTTTTCCTGCCTATAATACTCGAAAGAGCGGTTGGCAGTATACAGAGATAGATAGATAGATACAACGTTTATTTAAAGGTTAAAAAAAGTAAGACATCCTTCCAAATGGTTGTGCATCTGTAATAAATGTACTTGTTGGTTAATTTCTTAATGACTCTCGATTGGTCATTGTCGGCTCGGGTTCTACTTACATGTACCCCGGGAACTCTTAAGTATACTTACATGTACCCAGGGTACTCTTAAGTATACTTACATGTACCCCGGGTATGGTAAATATACTTAAACATACCAGGTCGATATTAGACTGTACCGGAGTTGTATTCCCGCCTAAAATCTGATGTTTTAAAATGCGCTACCGATTTTTGTTGAACAGTACTGTTTATCTAAAACAAACTTCTCTTTAAAAAGACTGCATCAACATATACAGCTTTTTGAGTATGAGTTACGATAATATAGAGGCCATTTAACAGAAAATTGACATAAATGTGAACATAATTCATTAAAAAAAAATAGACAACGACCAATTTAGCGTTAAAATTCCCAGGTACGTTTTAGAATATTTACTGTACCCTGGGTACATGTAAGTATACTTTAGAGTACCCGGAGTACATGTAAGTAGTACCCTAGCTGATAATTACCAATTGAGCATCAGAGCCTTAATTACTGTTGTAAATTTATTTTGCATGGGGATTAAAGAAAATAGAAACGTTTTTAATCAGTGTGCTAAATAGAAAACACCGTCCATGATTTTAAATAATTATTTTTAAATGATTAAATTAAAAAACTGTCAACAGGCACCATTTTATAAATCATCATTCATTCAGTATTAATTCAAAGTTAATAGACCCTTTTCACAATCAGCCAAAACTGATAAGAGGGCGAAGTCACGTGACTAGCACAATACCAGAACAAGGCTGAACGAGTATCCATTTCTAATAGTTCAGCATCTGATTTCAACCATTCACTCTTTTGAACATTCTGCGACGTAATGATATTGTCAACACAATATGAGATTGTCAGAATTAGCAGTAATATATGCTTCCCATTTTAATTGTTTATGCATTAAATGAATGTTCTAGATTGAAGTTCTTGTTTCATTCAATTGTTTGCAAACATTTTAAGGCTCTGTGTTTGAGTATTTTTATCAAAGATCGATCACCTGTCTTGTTTATTGATAGATCTGTGGTTTTATTAGCATAAAGCGTATTGTCATAGCCAGCTCGTCGTGTCCTGTCGTGTTCGTCGTCGTCCGCGTGGTGCAAAAACCTTAACATTTTGTCAAGGTTTTGAACATTGGCTCTAAAATCAAATATTTAAGTGCTTCAACCTACAACTTTGAAACTTCGTATGTAGCTGCACCTTGATGAGTTCTACATGCCACACCCATTTTTGGGTCACTCGGTCAAAGGTCAAGGTCACTGTGACCTCTAAAAAAAAATGAAAAAAATTCTGACAAGCTTTCATCTATTCAAAACTGCACCCGCAGCTGAGCGTGGCACCCGTTATGCGGTGCTCTTGTTGCCCCTGTGCTCAGCACAAACCCATTTTCTCATTGGGATTGGATACTGTGCCAACAAATATTAAATGACAACAAGTTTTTATAAGCCACTGGCAGCAGATGTCTCGTCATTAAACACAATATATGATACCTACATGCAGACATGTCTTCTTCTGGTATTAGTATTGCGTAGTCATTTTTAGCACTAACTTTACTTCAAATACTGAAATTGAAAGTAAGTTTTCAGAAACTAAATACTCTATAGACATAAGCCAGTTTAATCATTATAACTACAGAGACATCAAAGTTCAGGATTAATTTTGATTTTGATATAAATCAGAGGATTTTTTTCTGAAATTTTAAGATTATTGTCACAAAATGTCATCTTAAACACAAATTATTTTACTTTGACATATTGTTTACAAAGTTATATACAATAGTAAACAAACTACATGAATTATTAACCCTTTTTTGCTCTGGCCCCAAAACGATAGGCCTATTTGCAGGATTTTAGATTTTGGCCAATTGACACCCCTTTAACTATAAAGTTAATGATGGACACAGTTGGCGTATGTTCCTACATTATTTTGACAATCTGGACAATGGTTCCTACATTATTTTGACAGCCCAGACATTGGTTCTTACATGACCACAATCTTTACTCTGATGATGATTGGCAACTTGTATGTTTATAAAGATAAAATAAAATTTATAAATATACACTAATGATACTAAATATTATGTCATGGAAATATTATTTAGGTGTAAGAATGTTTAATTTTAAAATATTTTTACTTATAAATTTATTGACTTAACACATGCCTGTATGCATATATATTGTATGACGTTATTGTTACCAGTGTAAATGCTCATGAAAATCCAGAATGTAAATAACTACAAACAACTGGAATAAAATCATCGATATTCTCCGCCAAATTATGTTAAATGTACAGCCTCGTTCTGAAATTAGACATGTTTCATGATATCTAAAAATAGCAACAGCAGTAGTATTGTGAAACTGGTCTATTGTTAGTTTAAAAGCAATTATTACTTTTGCTTCAAATGTTATGGAACCAAACACTGAAATTTTTTTAATTAAAGAAAGCAATATTGGTCCATTGTCCATGAACATACTTGACAATTACTGTTTTTCTCCTCTTTAGGTCCATGACATTTCAGAGGCATTATTTTGTAAAACAGATAAAATTCAGTGTCAATAAACTGTTGAATCTGATTTAAAGTGTTGAACTCTTTCTAAATGAAAACAACCAAAGCCATGGATCATCTTCCCTATTGTTTGTAGAAAAAGCCAATACTGATTTATTTTATTATATCATCATTGTGACTTTATCTAATAATTTTTGTCTGATTTTGCAATTTAAGGCAGCCATAGCAGCAAGTGTCAACCTTCGGAGTGATGTTGTTCTATCACCATGTAAATCTGAAGAAGTTAGAATTGCCTTTGCAGCTCTTGATCTTGTTGCATGTTGGCCTCTGAAAAAGCTTCAAGATATCTCCAAAATGAAATATGGTTTGTTTTTAAGTTACTTTAAGACTGGTATTACATTGTTATGTAATGGTGTTATGGTTGCTTTTCAGATAGTGATCGCCATTGATTTTAAATAGAGGGTGGTGTACAGTTAGGGAAAGTTTACATGATGAGATTAAGAAAAATAAATTAAGGCGAGCTGTAGCTTATAAACTATTTTGCCAATTCAACACCTGCCATGTGTTCAAATTATCCTGCTACTTTTCCTATTTTATTAATTTATTCCAACATTTAAAGTGAGGAAAAATGTCTAAAACCTTAACAAACACTTTGACCCTTGACGTGCCTTTTACAAACACTATGACCCTTGACAGGCCTTTTACAAGCACTATGACCCTTGATTGGCCTTATACAAGCACTGTGACCCTTGACGGGCCTTTTACAAGCACTGTGACCTTTGACGGGCCTTTTGCAAGCACTTTGACCCTTGACATGCCTTTTACAAGCACTATGACCCTTGACAGGCCTTTTACAAGCACTTTGATCCTTGACAGGCCCTTAACAAGCACTATGACCCTTGACGGGCCTTTTACAAGCACTATGACCCTTGACAAACCTTTTACAAGCACTATGACCCTTGATGGGCCATTTACAAGCACTCAAGCAATATGACTCTTGATGGGCCTTTTACAAGCACTTTGACCCTTGACCGGCCTTTTACAAGCAATTTGACTCTTGACGGGCCTTTTACAAGCACTGTTACCCTTGACGGGCCTTTAACTTGTAGAAATAGGGCTGAAGGCCAATCAACTGCCTGTGCTAAACGCTCCTTATTAATCTGAACCATATGTTGTCAATTTTTACAAAATACAAAATGATTGATAATCAAATGTGAATCAGGAACATACTCATTATAATGTTGATTTACCACAAATTTGTTTTAATCAAATATTACAAATGCTAGCATGTCGGCAAGTGATATTATACACAAGATTATTAAAACGTTGACAAAAATGTTATATTTTTAAGGTGTCTTAATTTTCTGTCATTGACTTACATTAATTTTTTGTCCCCTACCGGTGAAAGCGGAGGGGACTTATGGTTTGCGCTCTGTCTGTCTGTCTGTATGTCAGTCTGTCAGTCAGTCTGTCTGTCACACTTTTCTGGATCCTGCGATACCTTTAAAAGTTCTTCATATTTTTAGCTCACCTGAGCACAACGTGCTCATGGTGAGCTTTTGTGATCGCTTTTTGTCCGTCGTGCTTTGTCCGTTGTCTGTTGTGCGGCGTCAACATTTGCCTTGTTAACTCTCTAGAGGCCACATTTATTGTCCAATCTTCATGAAATTTGGTCAGCAGATTGGTTTTAATGATATCTTGGATGAGTTTGAAAATGGTCACGTTTGCTTGAAAAACATGGCTGCCAAGGGGCGGGGTATTTTTCCTACTATGGCCATATATGGCTATAGTAAAATCTTGTTAACACTCTCGAGGCCACATTTATTGTCTGTTCTTCATAAAACTTGGTCAGAAGATTCATCCGAATAATATCTTGGACGAGTTCGAAAATGATGCCGGTTGGTTGAAAAACATGGCCGCCAGGGGGCGGGCCATTTTTCCTTATATGGCTTTAGTAAAACCTTGTTAACACTCTAGAGGCCACATTATTTTGCGATCTTCATGAAACTTGCTCAGAAGATTTGTGCCACTGATATCTTGGATGAGTTCAAAAATGGTAACCATTGCTTGAAAAACATGGCTGCCAAGGGGCGGGGCATTTTTCCTTATATGGCTATATATATGGCTATAGTAAAATCTTGTTAACACTCTAGAGGCCACATTTATTGTCCTATCTTCATGAAACTTGGTCAGAAGATTCATCCCAATAATATCTTGGACGAGTTCGAAAATGATGCCGGTTTGTTGAAAAACATGGCCGCCAGGGGGCGGGGCATTTTTCCTTATATGGCTATAGTAAAACCTTGTTAACACTCTAGAGGCCATATTTATTGTCCTATCTTCATGAAACTTGGTCAGAAGATTCATCCTAATAATATCTTGGACAAGTTCGAAAATGATGTCGGTTGGTTGAAAAACATTGCCGCCAGGGGGCAGGGCATTTTTCCTTATATGGCTATAGTAAAACCTTGTTAACACTCTAGAGGCCACATTTATTTTCCGATCTTCATGAAACTTGCTCAGAAGATTTGTCCCACTAATATCTTGGATGAGTTCAAAAATGGTAACCTTTGCTTAAAAAACCTGGCTGCCAAGGGGCGGGGCATTTTTTCTTATATGGCTATATATGGCTATTGTAAAATCTTGTTAACACTCTAAAGGTCACATTTATTGTCCTATCTTCATGAAACTTGGTCAGAAGATTTATCCCAATAATATCTTGGATGAGTTTGAAAATGATGCCGGTTGATTGAAAAACATGGCCGCCAGGGGGCTGGGCATTTTTCCTTATTTGGCTATAGTAAAACCTTGTTAACACTCTAGAGGCCACATTTATTTTCCGATCTTTATGAAACTTGCTCAGAAGATTTGTCCCACTGATATCTTGGATGAGTTCAAAAATGGTAACCTTTGAAAAACATGGCTGCCAAGGGGTGGGGCATTTTTCCTCATATATTGGCTATATATGGCTACAGTAAAATCTTGTTAACACTCTAGAGGCGACATTTATTGTCCTATCTTCATAAAACTTGGTCAGAAGATTCATCCCAATAATATCTTGGACAAGTTCGAAAATGATGCTGGTTGGTTGAAAAACATGGCAGCCAGGGGGACGGGGCATTTTTCCTTATATGGCTATAGTAAAACCTTAACACTCTAGAGGCCACATTTATTGTCCAATCTTGATGAAATATGGTCAGAAGATTTGTCTTAATGATATCTTGAATGAGTTCGAAAACGGTTACGTTTGCTTGAAAAACATGGCCGCCAAGGGGCGGGGCATTTTTCCTTATATTGTTATTAAGGCTTTAGTAAAATCTTGTTAGCACTCTAGAGGCCACATTTATTGTCCGATCTTCATGAAACTTGGTCAGAAGATTCATACCAATAATATCCTGGATGAGTTAAAAAATGATGCCGGTTAGTTGAAAAACATGGCCACCATGGGGGCGGGGCTATTTCCCTTATATGGCTATAGTAAAACCTTGTTAACACTAGAGGTCACATTTATTTTCTGATCATCATGAAACTTGGTCAGAAGATTTTTCTCAATGATATCTTTGATGAGTTTTAAAATGGTTTTGGTTGCTTTAAAAACATGGCCACCAGGGTGCGGGGCATTTTTCCTTATATGGCTTTATATGGCTATAGTAAAACCTTGTTAACACTCTAGAGGCCACATTTATTGTCCAATCTTCATGAAATATGGTCAGAAGATTGGTGTAAGTGATATCTTGGATGAGTTTGAAAATAATTATGTTTGCTTGAAAAAAAGGCTTCCAAGGGGCGGGGCATTTTTCCTTATATGGCTATTATAGTAAAATCTTGTTAACACTCTAGAGGCCACATTTACTGTCCGATCTTCATGAAACTTGGTCAGAAGATTCATCCTGATAATATCTTGGATGAGTTAAAAAATGATGCCGGTTGGTTGAAAAACATGGCTGCCAGGGGGCGGGGCATTTTTCCTTATGTGGCTATAGTAAAACCTTGTTAACACTCTAGAGGCCACATTTATTTTCCGATCTTCGTGAAACTTGGTCAGAAGATTTGTCCCAATAATATCTTGTTATCTCAGGTGAGCGACTTTGGGCCTTTCAGGCCCTCTTGTGTTTAAATGATTTCAATTAAATGCATTCAAAAAGCATTTATGTTGGAATTATTTATGAAGAAACAAACAGAAAATTATAACATGGTGATTGTTAAGTACTAATGATGTTTGCCAATTAATTAGTCCAGTGATTTTTTTTTGCTTTATATTATACAGCCTGTGCCTTGTTTATTTGGAAAAAAAGCAGGATAGATCATGAAATGGGGAAATATTTAACATTATTAATATGATTATAAATAACAGTATGTCAGTATTTTATGCATGTTTAACTGCTTTATAAAATGTATATTATAAAATGCTAGGTCATTAGATTGCTATATAATAAACAAACCCATTATTAAGTTTATTGGAAAAGTTTGGCTTTTTGGGGGCAATTTAAGGTCAGATTTTTGGGGAAAAATGTCACTGTTTGCCACTGAGAAACCGCTTTTTTTTGCTTTTTGTAATTGGAAAAAAGCCTGTATGAGGCTGTAATTTTTGGCCAAAAAAATCACTGTTGTCAGATCATTTTAAACATTATTTGAATATTTCTAAACATTATCACCAGTGTTTGGTTCTAACCAGGAAAGGAAAATGAAAGTTTCCCAATAAAAGCCTGGCTTTGGATGAAATAGGTCTAAAAATGGTAGAGACCAATTTTACATATGTTTAATATGTGTATTTTACTGAATGTTGTCAGTGGATATCAACAACCCTATGCCTCTAAGTGACACACAACTCGAAGACTTAGTCCAGATAGCTGCCATGGGGAAGGACAGATCCAATGTGAAACTGCAAGCTGTACTCATATTTCTCTACTTCTACGTGTCTGTTGCATCTTCACATAAAGACTGTACTGCACAACAAAAGTATGATCAATGCATTCAAATTATAACCCTTTCATTTAAAGTGACCTGACCACAGGTAAATATGGACTTTATATACAAACTACCTCTCCTCAATTCACATTGCAGTATTATGCAGGTGAGGGATAAAATGCCATATTGGCCCTTTTTATACCGAGGCAGAGTTTAAATATCTATGAATAATCACAATATTGCTGCACTAGATTATCTACACTACAAAAACATCCTATAATTGATTGAATTATAGAATTGTATCATTGAATTATAGTGTTTGGGTGCATATTGTGTTGAAAATGCAGCAATTTATTGTATTTTGTTGTACCAGTCGCTTCATTTTCAACCTTTAATACACGGACAATCAATTATCTTATGTCAAATTCATTTAGATGAAGATGTTAGTAATTTTAGTAGAGTGTGTCCTTTTAGCCTTCTTTCAGGTCTTCTCGTATCCGTGACCACCCAGTTGCCCATAGCTGCGGGTCTTGGGTCGTCAGCCAGTTTCAACGTGGCACTAGCAGCAGCTCTTCTACTGCAGCATGGATATGTCGGAGGTGTGGACATGAAAAAAGTTGTAAACACATGCATGTGCATCTTCCAATTTGATACCTTTTCTTGTATTTATTCTGATTTGAATTTTTATATGAACACAAATGTGATTTGTGTGCAGATATCTTTAATATTTTTATTCCATTAAGGGTATAATGAACATCATCATAAATTGATTTAAATTCACAAATTTCAACTTTGAAAATGAATTGTGTTTTAGGTACATTTATAGATGATGAATGGATATGGAATGAAGGTGACCTTGACCTTATAAATAAGTGGGCCTTCGAAGGGGAGAGAATAGTGCATGGGACACCATCAGGGATAGACAACTCTGTAGCATGTTTTGGTATATTGAATTTTTGGTTGTTGTTTAGTGACTGCTTAATAACATTTTCAGGTTTTTTTTATTGCAGACTTTGTTGGTTAAGGTTGCAGTATTATATTTCGATATGCAAAGGTTTATTGTTAAAATGTTAAATACTGGGTCTTTATTGCTTTAACAATACAATTAAACAATTGTTTTCATATAATTATAAGTATTCCAATGACTTATTTATTTTCATTTAGTTATTATTTATCATGTCTTTTTTCAGGAGGTGCTATAAAATTTCAGAACAAAACAATCACTCATCTTGGACAGTAAGATATACCTAGATTTATATCTGTTCCTCTCTTTATTGCAGCACTGTGTTTTAACATAATTATATTGTTCTTAAAATGCAACCGATATACCAATAATCAAATATAAAATCAAGTGTTTGCCTTCTAATGCGCTCTGTCTGTCAGTCTGTCCGTCACACTTTTCTGGATCCTGCGATAACTTAAAAAGTTCTTCATATTTTTTCATGAAACTTGAAACATGGATAGATGGCAATATGGAGATTATGCACGTCATTTCATGTTGTTCCTATGTCAAAAATTCTGTTTGCTATGTCAACATATAAAAATAAAAAAATAAAAATACTGACAATGGTGGAGTTTCACCGGTAGGGGACCATATTGCTTGACAATCTCTTGTTTTTTGGTCCAAAAAAGAGAAAAAAGTAGACTTTTTGTCTGCCAGTCCTAGACGCTTTCAGAAATGCATTGGTCTGATTGTAAGAACACATTTCATGTTTGTTTCCATGTAGGAAATGTATAACAGGTTGGAGCATTTTAATATGCTTGGATGGCTTACTAGTATTATACATCGTTTTACAAGACTTCACTTGCTTTTTATTGTCCACCACAATTTTGAAGAACTTCTTAAAACTGCTTAATTTCATAATGAAACTTGTTTTTTATTTCAGAATCCCGAACCTGCAGATTTTAGTTACCAGTACAGGCATTCCTAAGAACACAAAGACATTGGTAGCAAAAGTAAAAGAAAGAAAAGACATGGTATGCTTAAGAAAGTAAACATCAGAGAAAGACATGAAGTGCTACCCTCTCATGATTTTGTCTCCAGTTCATACCTTTTTCATGCATGAAGGATTTTTTTAAATAAATCTTTATCTGAAAACGTATCACACATAAAAACCCTATCCCTCAATTTAATTGTTACAGTGGAATCTGTGTGTATAACTTAAATTCCTTTAATACAATTATCTTGCTACTATTTGCTATTGTCTGGCCAGTTATTATTCATAATGAGCTTTGGGTATATATTGGCTTAAATAATATTATTCAAGATGATGTGTTTCGTCAATCAATTATATATGGCTCATGATAACAGAAAGGTCATAATTAATTAAGAGGTTGTGTGTGTTATCAGGCTTTCTACCTTGTTTTTACCTCCGTAATTTTTTTTGACACACAACACTCATTTTTAGTTTTCGGAGAAAACCCGATGTATTGTCATAGCCAGCTCGTCGTGTCGCCCGACGTCTGCGTCTTGCTAAAACCTAAACATTTTGTTAAGGTTTGGAACGTTGGCTCTTAAAACAAATTGCTTCCACCTACACCTTTGAAACTTCATATGTAGATGCATCTTGATGAGTTCTACATGCCACACCCATTTTTGGGTCACTAGGTCAAAGTTCAAGGTCACTGTGACCTTTAAAAAAAAATAATCTGAAAAGCTTTCATTTATTCAAAACTGCATCCGTAGCCGAGCGTGGCACCCGTTATGTGGTGCTCTTGTTGAGTTCACTGACATTCAGTGTGCTTACCCTTGTTTTAAGGACACTTTTTATCTGTACAATGTATTATACCTGTTTGTGTGTATGCATAAACTTAAATTGCCACTTGGAAAGATGCTAGAATAAGTAGGCTTATCCTCACTTGCTGTCGATTGTTTAGATGTGTAAAATGAAAGGCTCATAGACCTTATTTCCAAATAATATTCAATCCTTTTACATTTTTAGCTCACCTGAGCACAACGTGCTCATGGTGAGCTTTTGTGATCGCCTTTTGTCCGTCGTCAACATTGTGCCTTGTGAACACTTTAGAGGCCACATTTATTGTCTGATCTTCATGAAATTTGGTCAGAACATTTGCGCCATTGATACCTCAACTGAGTTCGAAACTGGGTCATGCTGGGTCAAAAACTAGGTCACTAGGTCAAAAAAAAGAAAAACCTTGTGAATACTGTAGAAGTCACATTTGATGCCCAATCTTCATGTTACTTTGTCAAAATCTTTTCTCTAAATGATATGTTGGTTGAGTTAAAAAATGGTTCCTGTCCCTTGAAAAACATGGCTGCTAGGAGGCGGGGCAGTATTCCTTATATGGCTATAGAGAAACCTTGTGAACACTCTAGAAGTCACAATTTTTGCCCATTCATTATGAAACTTGGTCAAAACATTGGTTTTATTAATATCTCAAACAAGTTCGAAAATGGTCCAGATCGGTGAAAAAACATGGCTGCCAGGGGGCGGGGCAGTTTTCCTTATATGGCTATAGTAAAACTTTGTAAGCACTCTAGAGGCCACATTTATTGTCCAATCTTCATGACATTTTGTCAGAAGATTGGTCTGTATGATATCTTGGATGAGTTCGAAAATGGTTACGTTTGCTAGAAAAACATGGCTGCCAAGGGGCGGGGCATTTTTCCTTATATGGCTATTTATGGTGATAGTAAAACCTTGTGAACACTCTAGAGGCCACATTTATTGTCCGCTCTAAATGAAATTTGGTCAGAAGATTGGTCTCAATGATATTTTGGATGAGTTCGAAAATGGTTACGTTTGCTTGAAAAACATGGCTGCCAAGGGGCGGGGCATTTTTCCTTATATGGCTATATGGCTATAGTAAAATCTTGTTAACACTTTAGAGTCCACATTTATTGTCCGCTCTTCATGAAACTTGGTTAGAAGATTCATCCCAATAATATCTTGGACAAGTTAAAAAATGATGCCCGTTGGTTGAAAAACATGGCCGCCAGGGGGTGGGGCATATTTCCTTATATGGCTATAGTAAAACCTTGTTAACACTCTGGAGGCCACATTTATTTTCCGATCTTCATGAAACTTGGTCAGAAGATTTATCCTTATGATATCTTGAATGAGTTCGAAAATGGTTTCGATTGCTTGAAAAACATGGCCACCAGGGGAAGGGCATTTTTCCTAATATGGCTTTATATCATGCTTTTGTAAAACCTTGTTAACACTCTAGTGGCCACATTTATTGTCCGATAATCATGAAACTTGGTCAGATGATTTGTCCCAATGATATCTTGGATGTATATGAAAATGGTTCTGGTCTGTTGAAAAAGGTGGCTGCCAGGGTGTTCATTAGTCATGAAAGTTGGTAAGAACATTTTGTTCTAATGACATCTTGGGCTGCACAGAACAGGTCAGTTCCTCTGAATCTCAGGTGAGCACCATTGGGCCTTTCAGGCCCTCTTGTTCCTGATTAATGCCCATTTTTCACTACTCATGTATAGCAAACATTGGCTGTATAAGTTTTGCCTTTGTCCGCAGATGCCCGATGTGTTTGGACCTATCATGGAAGCAGTTGAAGGGGTTACAGCCCAGTGCCTGCTGAGTTTTGAAGAACTGAAAAATAACAGCCCAACACAAAAAGATTCCTTTAAAATATTAGAGGTACTCTTTTTTGTTTACAATATCTTTAGTAATATCTTACCATGTTTTAATAACATACCTCAAATACACAACGTGCAAAAATTGTGTTGTGCACACTAAACTTTTGTCCAAAGCTCAAAGGTTACATTCACAATAAAGGTCAAAAATCAAATACACATGTATTTCCATGAAACAGTTGGTCCAGACTGTAACATCATTTATAAGATTAGTTTTAAATTAATACATTACCTGCGCAATTAACATTGATCATGACATGTAGATGTGTTTTATTTTTCATTAAACCTGTTTCCATAGATCAAAAGATGCGGCCGCACTTTGAGGTCTATGGTCAAACACAGAAAAAGTAAAGCTAGTCTTGACTTCAACTGCATCTTTTATCAGGATTGTTATATAAATTACTACAACATTAAGTAATCACGATGTGGAGAAAGCATGTCTGCATAACACTTGTGCCGCTGCTCAAAGGTCACTCATAGGTAGAAGGCACACATGGGATGCCCGCAAGATGTAATGTAGGTTTAAGTTTGCAGTGCTTTATAGCACTGTAACTTCTACACATATTCAACTTCATCATGTTTTGGGGATCATCATTCAAGGTCCAATGCCAATAACTGCAATTAAGAAGAATTTGGTCTCTTATTTCACTTCAAAAATTTAATGTAATGGGTTTGCATGCAACACATTTTTATACTCTAGCTGACATGTAGACCTAGACCTGTTGCATTTGGGGTCTACATAGGTCGCTGTTGCTAAAGATATATAAAGAGTTTGTGTTCAATCACTTCAGTTCTGATGGAGATGTTGTGCTGAAATTTTGTATGTAGGTATGTCAAATGTCAATCTAGCAAGGGATTGTATTTGGAGCCAGTGGAGTAAAGGTCACTGCTATATAAATAAAAAATTAATTTGCATTTAAAAACTTAAGTTTGGATGACTGTATTTTTCTGTAATTGTGTGTGTGAAGGTAGCTTACATGCAGACCTATGTTAGGACAGCATTTTTTGGCCAGTGGGGTCAAAGTCACTGTCTCTTAAAATAGAAATTCAACAGTCCAGCGTGCTGATTGGAACATCTCTTATTTTTCTGCATATTTTCTTTCAGACACTCATTGATATCAATCAGAATCTTCTGCAAGCCATGGGTGTGAGCCACCACAGACTGAATAGAATCTGTGAAATCACGCTAAAACACGGACTGCACTCGAAATTGACCGGGGCAGGGGGAGGTGGTTGTACATATACGCTCATCACTCCAGCCACGAGTGCAGATGACCTGGAGAAAGTGCAGGTTGAACTTTGCAGTGAAGGTTTTGAGTGCTTTCTAGCTAATATTTGCTCAAATGGAGTGACTTGTCATAGAACGTAGCAACGACTTGTACAAACACAAGTGAAAAAGTAGCACAGACATGTTATTATGTGAAGCGATGAAATTTAAAAAAAAGTAGCACTGACATGTCATATTAAATTGCGTGACTCATAAAATGTAGCAGTGACTTATCATAAGCAGTGAATGGCTTGTCATAAAATTTATCACTGATGTGTCTCAATTTGTAGCTGTGATAAGGCATCAAATGTAGTACTGACCTGTCATATTAAGTGCAAGACTTGTCATCTAATGTAGCAGTGACATGTTATAAAATGCATAATGACATGTCATAACGTGACTGATATGTAGTCAAATGTAGCAGTGACTTAAATTTTCAATTTAATATGCCATACATTGTATTATTAAAGCATTGAATGACTTGTCACAGATTGAAGCAGTCACTTATCAGTTATTAAACTATGTACTGACTACTTAAAAATTGTTTGGGTGGTCTTAAATGCAGAATAGAATGCGTCTTATAAGCCTTATGCAACTATAAAAGATGGAGTTTCAAATATGCTGTCCAGACTATCCCAAAATATGTGAGAACAACAAATGTTGCTACAATTACTTCTAAAGTATTATGGATACAAGTGGAAAGCAGTACATTTGTCAAGGCAATGTCCACTGCAGCCACATGTTGGTAGCATTTACACAAATGTGGTTCTATAAAACATAACAAGCACATTTATAAGCCATTTTCAAGAATTTAGCATCATAAAAATATTTTATTTACTGAAACTCTTAATTTAAGTTCATGTGTTAAGTGTTACATTTCATGTTACAATATGCTCACCCATATAGTAGTAATATTAACCAATTGTACTTGTATTTTACTGACCAAATCATGATTCAATCGCTATAACAGATGCACAGCAGAGTAACTCATATAGCAATATTTTCTGACTGTACTTTTATTTACAGACACTATCATTAGTCAATGGCAGTGAAAGATAGGCCACAACATTTATGGGAAATCAATGACTGTCATATACTCATTATACTGACAATACACAATACATGTAGTTCCGGAGATCCATATTATTGTTATGCCCCCAGAACATATTAAAATAGCACAGTCTGTTAGTTAGTGGGTTAGTAAGTCCATCCGTCCATCCGGATTAGTTTCCGTTCAATAAGTCAAGCCATTGTCATCAGATCTTCACCAAACTTCATGAAAATGTGTAAGGCAATAACATCTAAGTCAAGTTCTATTAGCGGCCAAATTGACCCAGATACTCCTGAGTTACAGCCCTTCAATCATCGTAAAAAAATTTTTTTTCTCATTTCCGCTCAATAACTCAAGCAATTGGCATGAGATCTTTGCCAAACTCCATGAAAATGTGTAAGGCAATAACGTCTAGGTCAAGTTCAATAATCAGCCAAATTGACTCAGACACTCCTGACTTACGGCCCTTGAATCATTGAAAAATTGCGTTTTTTCTCGTTTCCGCTCAATTACCCGAGCAAATGTCATAGGATTTCATGAAAATTTGTCATAATATCTAAGTCACGTTAGATAATCAGCCAAATTGACCAATACACTCCTGAGTTACGGCCCTAAAATCATCCAAAATATTGAGTTTTTTCTTGTTTCCGCTCAAAAACTCAAGCAATTGTCATGGGATCTTCCCCAAACTTCATAAAATGTGTAAGGCAATAAAATATATGTTATGTTCGATAATCAGCCAAATTTACCGAGGTACTTCTGAGTTACGGCCCTTGAATCCTAAAAAAGATCACCCAAAATGACTCAGGGTCCGCGTGTAGGTTTCGAAATCTGTGTTTAGGTTTTGAAAAAGCGTTTTTCCGGGCATATGTCTTCCGATGGAGACAGCTCTTGATTTTTATAATATTCAAGACCAAGGCAGACTTTTTTTATTGAATAGTACATATATATTTTTTCAAAACCTTTATTATATTGTTATAAATGTTTCTAATTTAAGTATCATTTTTAAAAAACGATTTGGAGAGTTCTGTTGTTTTCGTTATTTGTTGGGATACTACGAGGATTGCTTATATAAAGTATCAAATACATCACTCATTGTTTGTGCACGGATGGCCGAGTGATCTAAGCGATAGACTTTTACCCCAGGGGTCTGTGGTTTGAGCCCAGCTGAGGGTTACTTTGTTTTCTTTCTTTGATTTTATTCTTGTTATTTACTGGAGCTTTTTAGATCAATTGTTTACATTTATCAATATAAAGCATTAATGACAAACTTCAATCCATGCCAAAATCTGTGAAAATGCCCCTTTAAAACTTAAAAAAAAATCCTCATATATTACATACTGGGTCAATTGCTTATTTTATTATTTATGTAAGTGCTTATTACACATGAAAATGTATGCAGAGATATTGTGGGAGGAAATGATGTTGTTGCGGATACTTTGATAACGGATGGCACTTCGATAACAGAGAACAACAAAAGCTACGCACGAGAGAAATCGAGTTCTTCAGCTTTTTATGTCCCCCACTATAGTAGTGGGGGACATATTGTTTTTGCCCTGTCTGTTGGTCTGTTGGTTGGTTGGTTGGTCTGTTGGTTGGTTGGTTGGTTGGTTTGAGCCAACTTTAACATTTGCAATAACTTTTGCAATATTGAAGATAGGAACTTGATATTTGTCATGCATATGTATCTCATGGAGCTGCACATTTTGAGTGGTGAAAGGTCAAGGTCAAGGTCATCCTTCAAGGTCAAAGGTCAAATATATGGGTCAAAATCGCTCATTTAATGAACACTTTTGCAGTATTTTAATATTCAGGATAGCAACTTGATATTTGGCATGCATGTGTATCTCATGGAGCTGCACAATTTAAGTGTTGAAAGGTCAAGGTCAAGGTCATCCTTCAAGGTCAGAGATCGAATATATGTGGCCCAAATCGCTAATTTTATGAATACTTTTGCAATATTGAAGATAGCAACTTGATATTCGGCATGCATGTGTATCTCATGGAGCTGCACATTTTGAGTGGTGAAAGGTCAAGGTCATCCTTCAAGGTCAAATATATGGGTCAAAATTGCTCATGTAATGTCACTTCTGCAATATTGAAGCTAGCAATTTTATATTTGAAATGCATGTGTATCTCATGGAGCTGCACATTTTGAGTGGTAAAGGGTCAAGGTCAAGGTCATCCTACAAGGTCAAACGTCATATAGGGGGACATTGTGTTTCACAAACACATCTTGTTTGCATTTATGTTCAGTTCATTTGGTTTTCAAACACGAAATATTGTGTGGTCGATTGATGGTATAGCACTTCGTATTGACTAGAAAGAAATTCGCAGAAATTCGCAGAAGATTCATCCCAATAATACCGTGGAAGAGTTCAAAAGTGATGCTGGTTGGTTGAAAAACATGGCCGTCAGGGGGCGGGGCTTTTTTCCTTACATGGCTTTAGTAAAACCTTGTTAACACTCTAGAGGCCACATTTATTTTCCGATCTTAATGAAACTTGGTCAGAAGATTTGTCCAAATGATATCTTGGATGAGCTAGAAAATGGTTTTGGTTGCTTCAAAACATGGCCACCAGGGGGCGGGGCATTTTTACTAATATGGCTATATATTATGCTTTAGTAAAACCTTGTTACCACTCTAGAGGCCACATTTATTGTCCTGTCATCATGAAACTTGGTCAGAAGATTTGTCCCAATGATATCTTGGATGAGTTCTAAAATGGTTCCGGTTGGTGGGAAAACATGGCCGCCAAGGGAGCGTGGCATTTTTCCTTATATAGCTATAGTTAAACCTTGTTAACACTCTAGAAGCCATATTTATTGTACGATTATCATGAAACTTTGTCAGACGATTTGTCCCAATGATATTTTGGACAAGTTCGAAAATGGTTCCAGTTGCTTGAAAAACATGGCCACCAGTGGGCGGGGCATTTTTCCTTATATGGACTTATGAATCTTCACGAAACTTTGTCAGTATATTTGTTTAAATGATATCTTGGATGTGTATGAAAATGGTTCTGGTATGTTGAAAAATGTGGCTGCCAGGGTGTTCACTAGTCATGAAAGTTGGTAAGAACATTTTGTTCTAATGACATCTTGGGTTGCACAAAATAGGTCAGTTCCTTTGAATCTCAGGTGAGCGACTATGGGCCTTTCAGGCCCTCTTGTTCATCTCTCTGAATCTTAATTTTAAGTTTCCACTAAAAATAAGTTCATTATGTAGACAATTATTTCCGGTCGTCACTTGAAATATATTTCTACAGATATAAGCATTTTACGTAAAAATTGCAATTATAATATTAATAATATACATTAATAGTAATGTGATTTTTGAAAACGAACAACGCCATCGGTTATATTTTATGTGTGTTTGTAATTAGTTATGCATATATTCCCAATGTGTCGCGCTTGACTATGCACATTGATTCGTACTTCAAAATGATTGGTAATAATAGTCATAATATACATAAATGCATTTAAGGTAGAAGATAAAAATCTATTATCAGAGTGCCCAATCTGTTGAAAGTCTCTGATATCCGAAGTGTCCCTTATCGGTAATTAAAGTGTCTGCAAATTCACTGATACCACATATTAACACATACTCTTAGTCCATGTTCATTTATATTTCATTGAATACTGTCAAAATTTCAGTATTTGAAGCACAGTGATTACATGCTGGAATATCGAACAATGTCTTGCAATATTTCTAAGTAGTTTTATTTTGTTGAAATGTTCATTCAGTTCATGCTGTTTTTCGGCCGAATTTTCTATTTTTGGGGCAAAATCTACCTTTCTTTCGTGAATTATTTTCTTCCCAATAGAAAATGATACACCATTTATCGACTCGACCATGTGCCTTGTGTACAAAACTAATCTTTAGGATATAACTTATAAAACAACTGAGGAACTCGCCTCTCGCGCGTGGCTTTTGTTTTTCTATGTTATCGAAGTGCCATCTGTTATCGAAGTAACCGCATTACCAGCGTGTTAATTGTTAGTTATTGCAATTATGTCAGATTTGTCTATGTCCACTTTATAAAAAACACTAACACACATCACCTGTATTTTTTGGTTCCACGTGTCTTTATCTGCTGTTGAAGGATTCTTTCTGGCATATTTTACATTTAAATTCATGTGGTCCATGAATGGGGAATGGTATCACGGTATTCCAATATTTTATCAATTTTAAAATTCCTAAGTGCATATACTCAGTCTCTGATATACTGCAACGAAAGTTTCACTTATTACTGCACTCTGAGACTGGCATCATCGGAAAAGACGGTAAAAAGAATGGTTAAACAAAAGTTCATATCAAAGTAAAGTCGACACGTCATAAAATACATATATTCATTAAAACATTATTTGAAAGGGCTGGTAAACATTCTGTGAGCTCATATATCAGCCACCCCACAACAGATCCTCTTGAAAATAGGTGAATTGGTTCAGTTGGTCGGCAGGTTTTTCTTGCAACATTTTATTATAATGCTACAGTAAGTCACAGGAGTATATTGCACCACATAACACGCTATTTATCTACATTAATATTGAAGAACACATAGAAACTATTAAGAAGGGTAGTTATTTTGTTCCAAACCCTTAAACACATGAAATAGCTGTATGTCATTTTATATTCAGGCCCCAAAATGTGCACAAAGGAAAGTCAGTTCCAGGATGGGGGTGAAACCATTTAATTCGGCAATAAATTAATTGTTAGAGATACAAGTTTTCTTTCAATTAATTTTGTATTCTGACGTCTACGCTCTTGAAATAAACAACCGAAATGAAGAGAAAATATTGGAGCACATAGTGCAATTTAATATGAAAATAATTGTGGAATGTTATAACACAGCGTTCAATTAGGAACGAATTGGCTGATGAAACTAGACAGGCACACTTTGATTAATTGAAGCGTTGAGTGTAAAACGGTTTCTTTGATTAATATACAATGGTTTCATGCTCAACATTTGATTAGAATGGTTTCGAAATACAGTAGAATTTTGATATTAGCCAATCTGTACTGTACAAAGGTCCCTGGTAGAGAATCAACAAAAGCGGGAAAATGTCTCCAACATTTTATTGGCTGTTGTTAAGGTCAAGAAAGGTGAAAAGCTGAGTTCAACAGCTACACCGAAAAAAAAATCAGCAAAACTGCAGCAACACCGAGCCGGCTTCAATCAAGCTTCTGCCATGTCAATTATGCATATGAAGGTTACAATATACTAAATCTTTTTGGAGTGCAATTGCTATACTCTCTAAAAACATATCATTTATTTGAAGACACGGTTCTCTGTAGGGTCACTTGCCATGACTTAATTTTAGAATATTTCTGTGAGTATGTGGCAGGGAAAACATTGTTGTTTACTAGAAATTCACTCTTTTATCTGAAGATTGGAGACTACATAAGACTTTGACAGATGGCGGGAAACCCTCATGAAATGGATAGAAACCGGTAAATAGATGGCCGTAAAACAGTGACTTTTGATTCGTGACGAGTTATTTCTTGCATACCGCGTGACCTATCTTTTTTATTGCTTAAATCAATTCGGCTTGGAATGCTCTTCGAGAAAAAGGTATGGTTATAAGGGTCTCTATGCGCAAAAGTTTGACTTTATTTTTCGATAAAGTTATTGCTTTTACATTGAATTTGTGTAGGAAATCTTTTGGTATATTGTGACCTGAAATGCATCTGGTTTGAAGGTACGAGTTGACTTAGGTACGAGTTGACTAGCTTCGGGTTTGAAAGCTGTATTTACAACTTAGTATTTTTAACAATACACAAGATGTCAGCGCCCATACGTGGCGATTAAACATCCACATTATTGGTTATCCTGTGATCACAGACAATGATTTAACGGTGCGCAAGAAAAAGATTAAAAGTGTGAAATATAAATATAGCATCGGTCAAGGTTTCAAAGGTAAAAGATGATAAAAGAATAAGATAAGAAACCAACTACTATCATGGACGAACCATCTTTTGAACCTCTTAAATTTTGACACGTCAATTTGACTCAAATATAATATTGGAAATAGTACTCTATTTGATAACTAACTTGTTTCTACATGGCTGGCAACTTTAATTGCTATGTAAATCCTCTTGTGATAATAGATTTTTGCAAGTTTCCAGCACATCCATATCATGTAAAACTATCAATGCCGCCAAAACAACGAGTACCTGCTTTCAAACCCTTCAGTGTACACCATTAAAAATAAATAAGTCACATGTTTATACCATAGTCACGTGACTTATTGCAGCAGCCAAAATGTGTAAATTGTCAGGCAAAGTTGAGAACAAAAATTAGACCATGTTTTTATAGGTTTTTTTTAAAGGAAAATCCTTGTACATGTAAAAAGCATAAAGAAATACGATGATATTTATGTGTTTTATGATTATTCTACTTATTCTAACTGTTTTTGACACATTTTTGTTGATTTGCCGCTACGAACCAGTCGTCGTAAACAAATTACTTATACACAAAAAACGGTGGCGCATGCGAATAAAATGTAAACAAATAAGGGTTCGAAAAGAGGCGAGGTTCGAGAAGAGTAGTCAATATAAATTGCCGCCTTAAGAGTCTTTTGATGATTTTTTCTTTGGCAGACTCTTGGCGTCAATAGTCCACTCTATCTTTTTAATAGCGAGAGTTTTCCTTCTTTGTCTATATTGATGCGCAAGGAATTTGGTGCGCAACATTCAAGCCCCGATATCAGACAGTTAATATCAACGGATTGCAATAATATTTACATACCTGTGTAGATAATTCATTTCTCAATAATGTTCCGTAAGAATTATGTTATGACTCTTTCAATTTTGCACGTCTGACCAATTTAAATCAACACACTACTCACATTTTCAATTCCAATCGCTGTGCCCGCTGTATACGGCAGGTAGATTTTAATCGATAACGCAGCCTATTACACCGTATGCCTTCTTCTGATTGGTTGATATTTAAATATTTCATAACATGGCGAGAGGTCAGTGATTGTATTGCGATTTAAGCAGAAGTTTAACTGAAACAAATTATGCCTTTTAACTTTAATTCGACGCTATTTGAGGTAAAAATGGACTAATTAACTAAAACTTTATGAGTTGGTTATGTTCTTTTGCAATTTTAAGCATATTGATATAATAGTATTGTATTTAATTTTCGTTATGGTTTTTGCAGACCGGAGTTTCAGCGTTCAGATTTATTCTGAACGCGAATTATTTCAGCTACGAGAAGAGGTACTTTAACGATACTATCAACTTGCCAATAGAGAATCACATGCCAAAAAATGTTAAATATTTCCATTAGAATTTTTTCTTTTTGGCTTTTGTGTATATATGACAAGATGTTAAAATAAATGCTATTATATCATTTTTCTGTATTATTATTTTGCCGCAGTAAACTTCCTATTGTTTGCAAAAATGACCAATGAAAGTACGACAATGTAAAAAATATCATATGATCACAAAAACTATACAATAAATTTAATAAACAGTTTATAACGCTGTCATTTAACCATATTTCAGATTTAAAAAGGTTTCATGAAAAATAAATAAACATTATCTGTAATAAAGTGGTGTACACAAAAGCACTCACTATTGCCAATAAAGGATCACTATTTACAGCATAATCTCCCCTGTCAGATAAACAGTTGGAGCATCTTTTCACAAATTTGTAAAATTTTACATTTATTCAAGGGACACACTATGCAACAATTGTTTTTGATTTGATTATACTTGTTCATGAAATACACAATAGTGACCCCCTATTGGCGAGTTGACTGTACCCTCCATCAGAGTGACCAATCCAGCTTGCGTAGCGCTGCCAGGGTATGATACCCCGCTGGCACAGCTCCCTCCTCATTTGGAAAAGTAGTAGTTGGAAGTGGTATCCCCTAGAAGGGTTGGGTCGACAGCTCCCTCTTGAAGGATACCAAGTAGGGAGTCTCAGCGGTGCTGGCTGGTAGTTTATTCCACATCGGTATAGTCCGTGGCAAGAAGCTGTACTTAAAGGTGTCTGTAGATGTAGAGTACTGCCTGTATTGGTGATTATGTGGTTATTATGGTGGCTTGCCGCTCTTGTCCTGGAGGTAACTGGTGTCAACACGGACTCTAGATTACAATATACACTCCGTGGTGTCAAGTACTTTGAAGCTGGTAAATCGACTAAGTTGTTGATGGAATTTCCTTCAATTTTGTAGTAAATCATATATTTTATCCAAACGCTCTCTAAAACTAAAGGTAAAGCAAATGTGTTCAGTTATTAAAAAGTGGTCTGCATTTGCTTACGTACAAATTAAATGTACTGTTGAAATGATACAAATAGATGGTCCGGATAGTTATCAATTTTGGATATGTGAACAATCCACTCATTTTACCAGAGTTAATTTTGATCAATTATTTGTATCATTTAAGTTATACATTATCAACATGTACATACTTCTTAGTGTAATATATAAATTAATATTGATTGGCTTAAATTCTCACAAGACAGGGCACCCTCTGGCTCAAAATTTTATGTAGCCAAATTTACCTTTTTATGTCTTAATTCTTATTATTTTGGATATTTTATGGGTGACAATGTTGAAAACCTTGTAGCCAAATGGAATTTTTTGTAGCCAAATTTCCTTATTTGTTGACAATGGCAGAGTAAGCACTGCAAGAAAAAGCAAACAAAAAATTGTTATTTAAAAAATAACACACTGCATCGGCCCGTTTCCGTCATAACAGCCCAAAGGCCATTACGCAGCTACAGCCAATTAGATGTCCGACCCAGCTCTGTTTATTTTACATATCATACTTTTTTGTTCCTTCATATTTGTCCTTACCAGCTTTCCTTAATACTTTTATTTTCATTCAATTGTCAATTGATTACGCAATTTATGACATATCTCATGTGATGTAATTTTTATGACAAAACACAGTTTTAGCAAGACTCTCTGGATTTTGGGGACAACAATTCTGTTATGGAGGATTTTTATTTAACAGTTAAATATTTTTAAGCATCGAACAAATCCCAAACATATTTTGGATTGTATGTTTGTCATACATAATTAGGAATAAATTATTGTTAGTGCTCTGACCAGTCATTTAATTGCAAAAATCTTGTTTTTGGTGAATGTGGTAAGCATTCTATACATTTATATATCATTTAACCCTTTCCCCCTTAAGAAGCAAAGTGAAAATGGCTTTTGAAACCAGCATAAAACCAGAACAGCCTGCGAGTAACATTTTGTTACTATTTATAGTAATGATAATTATGTAATATTGTTATTTTATTTGCATTCTTTAAGTAGAACTGTCAGATCGTTTGGTCTACCGGTACATTTTTTCTAAGTAATTCATGATGTAAAATTGTATACATGTACTTTAGATTTTAATACCAATTTGCACCATTTTTTCCAAATACATGTGGCCATGATTTGACATAATTTGTTATTGGGGTTCAAAATATACTATGCGTATTGCAAATCATAAAGTTTTATCTCATTCATTTAAATCAACAGGTTTACTAATCACATAATATTTTATTTTAAGAATGAAACAATCTACAGGTGGCACAAACAGTGGATCAAGCCGCAGCAATGACAAACTTTTGTCGAGTGCAGTCAAGTCAGCCTCGTACAACATGGTTTTACAGGTGATTTGATACAAACAATTCAAAGCAGCCTCTTTTTGCTTTAATGTCACGATATCAATATATAGTTCCTATTTACTGAAGGCTTGCAAAAAAAGATTACTCCCGCGTTTGTGCCTCAAGGATGCAAAAAATGCAGTCTCTGCAAAACTTTCAAATTCCTCGTCATGGAGAGGGGCTATTAATCATTACTGTTACAAACTCTAATTTTATTAATGCTTAACTGCAAACCTTGAAAATCCAAATTTGTTAGTGACGTTTGATGTACGAAGAGTTAAGTTTTGTTATTACTCAGGGTTTTGTCTAGCCATTTTAGGGAAAGGAGTCTGGTCAAATTGGGATTATTTGTCAATAAAAGTGGCAACTTTGGGAATTTTTTATTGACAAAAAGGACCAAATTGGGATTTTTTTATCAACAAATATTGACTCAACAGGTCTGTCTTTTCCTGGCCATATTGGGGGAAAATCATATAAATTATAGTTAGAAATTTTGCTGGATGTTTGAAACATAAAATTGAGATAAAGAGTCTATTAATCATAAGTCATAAGATACTTCTTTTGGAAATTGGGAATTTTCGTTATAATTTCAATTTTGGATCAAGGCCGTTTGCTTTGGGATCGGGGCAGTTTTATGTCCTTTTTTACAAAGCAGAGAAACGCCTGGTACTTGACCTGTTATTGTGTTGTTCTTGTTTTCTCTTGTTAGGAAATACATTGTATTTATCAAATGCCAAAGCTCTTGCCACATTTATAGAAAATGTTAACAAGTTGCCTAATGAAAAAATACTGCTCGTACAGAAATTTGGACATATTTGTATATGTTATTTGATTTTTTTTTTAAATTAGTGTTATTTTATTCGCTTGGCTGTTTTTTGGAGAAAACCCGAGGTATTGTCATAGCTCGCCGTCCAGCTTCTGCCATCTGCTGTCCGCGTCGTGCTAAAACCTTAACATTGGCTCTAAAATCAAAGTGCTTCCACCTACAACTTTGAAACTTCATATGTAGCTGCACCTTGACGAGTTCTACATGCCACATCCATTTTTGGGTCACTAGGTCAAAGGTCAAGGTCACTGTGACCTCTAAAATAAAACTTTAACATAGTTTCTTTTCTTCTTCTTCTGACAAGCTTTCATTTATTCAACAATGCATCCACAGCCGAGCGTTGGCACCCACTATGCGATGCTCTTGTTGTATAAATTATGAATATAAGGGAATAATTAATGATCAACAGACTAGCCAACATTTACCAACATCATTTGTAAATCAAGCATGCCTTTCAGTGAAAACATCCTGGTTTTTTATGATCAGAAAAAGTATTTTTCTATAAGACAAATTATACTGCAGGACAAATGTTTGGTGAGGCACTTTTGTCCTGTAAACTCTTCTTGCCAAGTGGCTCTGGATATATTGTTCAATGCCAGCTTGATTTAAATAAAGCTTTTGTTCCTTTTTTTAAAATAAAAGCTCTTGCTGAGGGTCCTGACATTTGCAATCAATGCTTTTGTACTGAGATTCATCTCGCGAGACATGCTTGGTGTGGTTAACGTCAGACTGACTTTGCTGTATTCCACCACGTTATTCCTGGCCACAGAGGCTTTTGACAAGGCATGTCTAGGCAAATTGGAGAAGCAAGACTGGTCAAAAATCATCAATCTCATGTGGTGCACGTAAGTACGTGTATTTATATTTGTGATTTAAGAGGTTAAAATGGTGGGATTTTTATTAACCTGTTTTTTTATCAGTGTATTTGTCTCATGGTTTATTTTTTGTGTTTGTATGAGTAAAGAAAAAGGGTATTACTAAAAGCCTTTAACAGTTTGTACAAAAAGTTGTATTTAGCTTTTAAATTTGTAATGTTAGAACTTTAGAAGTATTTAAGAGTTATAATTTCTTGAGTAAATATATGTATAGTACAGTTTACTTGCACAAAAATCCTTGAGTCATTTTATGACACTTATCTAAGTAACACTTGTTATTTCTAAATGCATCACAGAGTGCCAACAAGTCTTGCTCTGGCAGCCTTGCTGGGTTGGATATGGATCTACCTGCTGGAGGTACCTGACAGCAGCATGATGCCCAGCTATGGACTTGGTGTGGTCAGCTTTGCAGTGTCCACTGTTCTGGTCATCTTGTCCAGACCGCTGTACATTTTAGGACAGAAGTGCATGTTTGTAAAACTAAAGGTATCATGTTGTTAACAAAAATAGCACTTTTGCTATTATTTGTTGAATGAGCAGGAAAGACCACAGTTTTGAGTAAGCGCTTATAACAGAAAATGTATGTTTATAATTGCTGTCTTCATATCTTTGTTCATATGATAGATTTTCTGTAATTACCAGTAATTGTCTTCATGCATTTCAGTCTGCAGGTTTGAAAACCAATTCATGCTATTTGTGTACAGATAAATTTAAGGGCTCTATATGACTCACACAAGTTGCGATCATAATTGATTTGAAAATAAAAAAAACATATATTTTACATCACCCCTATTTCAACTCTGAATAGCAGTGGGACTTTGGAAGTGCGTAATACATATGGTGCCCATCTTGAGAGTTGTTTGTAACTGGTTTTATCCAAACTCATGAAAAGTCTCTTCCCAGTGAAACCAAAATCCAGTATTTCCCAAGAAAAATACCGAAGAGTCTGTATAAGTTACTAAAATATGTTGGTAATTCAAAATGCTTTGTACACTTTAGGTTGTGTCGCAAGGGATAGCTGAGCTCTGCAAGTGTGTTCTGACAGTCATTCTTGTGCTTGCCTTTCCTCACTGGGGTCTTATCAACTTTGCAGTGGCTCAGGTATGTATTTTTACTGAATTAGACCATGTCCGGGGTAAATGTTGCACATTAGAAATAGCAGATTGCAGATGTTGCTTTCTGTAGACCTATGTGTATTAAGTATTAATACTTTAAATCAAATAATCATTTTATATTTATAATTTTATGTGACTTAGAGTCACCCCGTGCAACAAAGTAGAGGGGTACACTGGATTCACCAATGAAATCTGTCTAAACAATTAGTGTATGATAATAAAAATTGCATATACACAACACAAGTTTGAATGTTGTATAAGGACAAAATCAAGAAGTACATACAAAGTTTTGTCAACAGATATATGGAAAAACAGAGGGAGAAACAGATGTGCTTGGTGAATCCAGTATGCACCCACTGCTTTTTGTGAGTAGTGTAATAAGTGACAAACCTCAATTAATAAAAAATACACTCTGTCTCACCCATTTTGAACTTACAAGAGATTATATTTATTTTCAGGTTGTGTATGGTTTAGTCACTAGCGTGGTTTACTACAGTTATTTTGTATACTACATCAACAGACAGGTCAAAAAGGATGAAGATTTTCCATTGACATCTGTAAGGGAGATGTTTCCAACATATAGATCTGATAAAGTAAGTGAAATAAAGGGACTTCTGCACAGGTTTTAATTGCTTTTTAAGTATTTATAAATGTTATAGGGAAGAACCAGATGAAATAAAATATTTGCTGTCCCCACTGTTGGAACCCCACAACCTTCGTTATTAACATGCTGCAACTTGGCAGCAAAGGCTTTAGAAGATAGGGGAGCATTTAAATACTTTTCGAAAGAAATATTTGAAATATACTTATGAAAAGCATTAAACATTCTTTATTAATTAATATTTTTTTAATAAACATCGTCCATAAACAAAAAAGTGTTTTAAAAATTCTTATAAATGTTACTGAGCTTCTTTGAATGTAATGTTTACAATCAAGTTTTTAATCTATGACATTTTTTATCATTGTAATTGTACCAATCTGTAAATGCCACCCTTTATTTACAGGTTGCACAAGGCTCGTTTTGATAATTTTAAATGGAACTTTCACATAAGGCTAAGTCAACATCTAATTCTAAAGCTTCATGCACAAATAAGTATGTTTAAATTAAATATACAACAAAGGTTATTTTTGGTTATGGCAACAACTGATGGCCACCTGACCAGGCATTACAATATAGTAATTCAACATTTTACAGAAATATGAATATAATTGTTTTAATGCTGTCTTTATGTGCAGGTAAACACTTAATTAGGACTGTTCAGTGTCTATACAACTTGTAAACATAAAATAAGCAATGTTGTAAAAGTTTAAATTGATATTACAGACAACAGCCTATTTGAAACAGTGAACAGACTGGTATCCATCGCAGAGTCAGTGTGAGTGCCATGATTGTGTTTGTTCCTTCAGGCTTTTGTAGACAGTACACAGGCCTGGCTTACCATGAGCATATTCAAGCAAAGTTTCTTAAAGCAACTGCTGACAGAGGGTGAAAAGTTTGTCATGACATTCTTTGGGGTCCTCAGCTTTGCAGATCAAGGTTTGGCAACAAAATCTTACAAACTAATTTTCTCATGTTATTAGTTCCTGTTTGATCTAACAGTATATGCATGGGATGTTGTGTCCCATGCAAGATCCACATCCATAACTCAAAAGTCAAGGCTACAATTATGAGTGTATGTTTTCTTGACTGTAACTTTTTTAGATTGTGAAACATGGAGACGCAGAAGTCTGAAAGATTTCGAACATTTGAGTCAAACTTTTAATTATTGTGTATAATGACATTCTTTAAGAAGGCAAAAAAGCTCTGGTTCGGGTATTCCAATGATAATATTTCATGGTCATATTTATCGACCAACTCTATCCAGAAAAAAAAAAGTTTGTACATGTATTCATTCAATTTTTTACCAATAACAGTCTGTATCTAAGTTTATACAATTGTACATGTATTTGTATAGGTGTATATGACCTTGTGAACAACCTGGGTTCCATGGCAGCCAGGTTTGTGTTCCAACCTATGGAGGAAAGTGGATACCTGTTCTTCTCACAGCTCTTAGTACGGGGGGAACCAGTTACCAAACAGAAACAGGTAGTATTGTAAAGAGACTTGATTGCTCTTCCCTGTCAAAATATTATCATGAAGTTTGAATTGCTTGTTTGTTATTTTTTCGTAATGAGTCAGCCGGCAGTCAGCTTGATATACTGGTCATGTATGTTTATGTGTGTGCATTGGTTGAGCTTGTCACAGATTGATATACTGGTCATGTATGTTTATGTGTGTGTGCATTCTTTGAGCTTGTCATCATGTTATCATTTATCATGCAATTATCAAATTGTCACTAATGTCAATGTTTTAGAGACAGTGGGTTGAGATTAAGACCCATGTCTTTTGCTTATGGGCAAAGGTCACACTTGGAGTTACGGTAGATGTCAAAAGATGGCATAATACAGCCTCTTAGGCTGTTAATGATAACAATCACCATGTTATTTTTAAATACTTTGAAACTTATGTTATTTGTGAGACAACAATGCTCTTAGATTTTTTTTCGGTCTTCTCAACCACTTAATAAAATATCTAATGATACATTCAAGTCTGAAGTGTTATATCATACATTATGAACAATATCCATTAATTTAAGACCCAACCAGTTTGCCCGATTTTATGTAGCAACAAAATGCTATGTCAACAAATTTGAATTAATTCACAGTTTATAAAAACAAATGTTTACCATGTGGACATTGCTAGTTGGGTGGAAGACTTAAAGGTCAAGATCATTCAGAAAGGTCATATGTAAAAAATTGCAATGATGCATTTTGTCATCACGATATCTTGGTCAATCAGTAGGCAATTTGTATTTACAACTGCAAAATGTATACACATTTAAGACATTTTTAGCATTATCATTGCCTTGTATTCCTGACTTTTATATTGCATGAACATTTTGTTAAATGATGATGTCATTTTAAGCGCTGTTCTTCATAAAACAGCACTTAAAATAGTAGTATTTTTATTTTGGCACTAATACACAAATCGCAAAATGTATCTGCATTAAAGGATATACAAGTTTGTAGTTGCTTAAAAAGACAAAAACCCATCTTACACGCATCATGTTATAAAAAGAGCTCATTTCAGTCTTAAAGTATTTAGAAATTTAGAATTAATGTTTAAATGCAAATACCAAGAATATTTCAGAGGAATTATTTAATATATTGGCCCCTTGTTAAAACTCCATCCCCTACTATTTTTGAATTGTTCAGCATATGAACTTAAAACAGCATATATAGTATTATCGCTTCAATAATCCATATTTTGAAAAGCATTTATACAATTTTAATGTAAATATACATCATTTTGTGAAATTATACAATACAAATTAGATTTTTTTTAATTTCACTTGCAAATCTTCAATATATGTGACAGTCGTGTCTGAAGAATGTTAGCTTGTTACAGGTATTGACTGATGTATTCTTTAAGTGACCTTGTGCAAGAAGCCTTATTGTGTCACACTGCTACTAGTGCCTGCCTAGAAATGTATAATTGAGACACACTGCTACTAGTGTCTGTCTAAAAATGTATAATTGTGTCACACTGCTACTAGTTCCTGTCTAGAAATGTATAATCGTGTCACACTGCTACTAGTTCCTGCCTACTAGAAATGAATAATTGTGTCACACTGTTACTAGATACTGCCTAGAAATGTATAATTGTGTCCCACTGCTACTAGTGCCTGCCTAGAAATGTATAATCGTGTCCCACTGCTACTAGTGCCTGCCTAGAAATGTTTAATTGTGTCCCACTGCTACTAGTTCCTGCCTAGAAATGTATAATTGTGTCCAACTGCTACTAGTTCCTGCCTAGAAATGTATAATTGTGTCACACTGCTACTAGTGCCTGCCTAGAAATGTATAATCATGTCACACTGCTACTAGTGCCTGCCTAGAAATGTATAATTGTGTCCCACTGCTACTAGTTCCTGCCTAGAAATGTATAATTGTGTCACACTGCTTCTAGTGCCTGCCTAGAAATGTATAATCATGTCACACTGCTACTAGTGCCTGCCTAGAAATGTATAATTGTGTCTCACTGCTACTAGTACCTGCCTAGAAATGTATAATTGTGTCACACTGCTACGAGTACCTGTCTAGAAATGTATAATTGTGTCACACTGCTACTAGTTCCTGCCTAGAAATGTATAATTGTGTCACACTGTTACTAGATACTGCCTAGAAATGTATAATTGTGCCACACTGCTACTAGTTCCTGCCTAGAAATGTCTTATCGTGTCACACTGCTACTAGTGCCTGCCTTGAAATGTATAATCGTGTCACACTGCTACTAGTGCCTGCCTAGAAATGTATAATTGTGTCACACTGCTATTAATGCCTGTCTAGAAATGTATAATTGTGGCACACTGCTACTAGTGCCTGTCTAGAAATGTATAATTGTGTCACACTGCTACTAGTTCCTGCATAGAAATGTATGATTGTGTCACACTTCTACTAGTACCTGCCTAGAAATGTATAATTGTGTCCCACTGCTACTAGTTCCTGCCTATAAATGTATAATTGTGTCACACTGCTACTAGTGCCTGTCTAGAAATGTATGATCGTGTCACACTGCTAGTAGTACCTGCCTAGAAATGTATAATTGTGTCCCACTGCTACTTGTGCCTGTCTAGAAATGTATAATCGTGTCACACTGCTACTAGTGCCTGTCTAGAAATGTATAATCATGCCACACTGCTACTAGTGTCTGCCTAGAAATGTATAATCATGCCACACTGCTACTAGTTTCTGCCTAGAAATGTCTAATCGTGTCACACTGCTACTAGTGCCTGCCTAGAAATGTATAATTGTGTCACACTGCTACTAGTGCCTGCCTAGAAATGTCTTATCGTGTCACACTGCTACTAGTTCCTGCCTAGAAATGTATAATTGTGTCACACTGCTACTATTGCCTGCCTAGAAATGTATAATTGTGTCACACTGCTACTAGTGTCTGCCTAGAAATGTATAATCGTGTCACACTGCTACTAGTGCCTGCCTAGAAATGTCTAATCATGTCACACTGCTACTAGTGTCTGCCTAGAAATGTATAATCGTGTCACACTGCTACAAGTGCCTGCCTAGAAATGTATAATTGTGTCGCACTGCTACTAGTGCCTGCCTAGAAATGAATAATTGTGTCCCACTGCTACTAGTGCCTGTCTAGAAATGTTTAATTGTGTCCAACTGCTACTAGTGCCTGCCTAGAAATGTATAATTGTGTCACACTGTTACTAGATACTGCCTAAAAATGTATAATTGTGCCACACTGCTACTAGTTCCTGCCTAGAAATGTCTTATCGTGTCACACTGCTACTAGTGCCTGCCTAGAAATGTATAATCGTGTCACACTGCTACTAGTGCCTGCCTAGAAATGTATAATTGTGTCACACTGCTATTAATGCCTGTCTAGAAATGTATAATTGTGGCACACTGCTACTAGTGCCTGTCTAGAAATGTATAATTGTGTCACACTGCTGCTAGTACCTGCATAGAAATGTATGATTGTGTCACACTGCTACTAGTACCTGCCTAGAATGTATAATTGTGTCCCACTGCTACTAGTTCCTGCCTATAAATGTATAATTGTGTCACACTGCTACTAGTGCCTGCCTAGAAATGTATAATTGTGTCACACTGCTACTAGTACCTGCCTAGAAATGTATTATTGTGTCACACTGCTACTAGTGCCTGCCTAGAAATGTATTTTTCCCCAGCTCATGTTCTCAATGGGCTTTTGATGAAAATTAATTCCTAAACCTGCATTGATGCTACGCTTTAACTGTCTACAGTTTTAACAGGCGTAATAGTCAATGATGATTTACGGATTTAATTGTTTGTTTTGAAATATGAATGCGTAAGGCATGACAGTAAATAAGATTTACATGGTGGTATGCCTATTAATAGCTCTGCTTAAGGTTGGTTTTACTTAAAAAAAATATACAGATCAGCAGCTGGTCCACCTTTAGGAAATGTCTGAATTTGTTTGATAAAATATCATTGGAAATGGCAATATGTATCTGATCTAATACATAGCATCAACTGCAATACATAGAAGTTGTTAAGCATGGCATATAAATGACAGGAATGGCATGAGGCATAGAAACAGATGACTGCGAGGCTTTCCAGGCCTTGTAATATTTTATTATTATCAGTATGATCAACTTCTTTAGCCATTATTAACTTATCTAATTATCTGCATATAGGGGAATGCAAAGAAATATGTCAACATGCACTATTCAATTAGTTTCCCAGTTCAGCGCAGGGATTTTTAATTTCGAAAAAAAAAATCATGTAGTAGTAAAAATTTAATGAATAAAAAAATACATGTGTGCCAAATATAGAGATTGTTTTAAGATAAAGTTAACACTTTTGGTTGTTATCCTATTAATTTAGCTGAAGAAATGTGGTGCAAATTACTAGATGTATTTCAATTCTTGTAGGATTCCTGCACAATGGCAGTGGAGGTGTTGGCAAGCTTCTTGAAGCTTGTCATTCTGCTAGGGGGCATCATTCTGGTGTTTGGTATGGCCTACTCCTTCCTAGCCTTAGACCTTTACGGGGGATCTATACTGTCAACAGGGGCAGGTAAAACTCATTGTGGTGTTTGGTATGGCCTTCTCCTTCCAAGCCCTAGATCTGTAGGGGTGGGAGGTGGGGGGGGGGGGGGGGGGGTAGGTCTACACTGCCCACAGGGGCAGGTAAGAAGGTATGTGTTTACTGAGAATGCTTGTACTTTTATTTTGTGGGCACAAAAAGTCATTGACATTCAAAACAATTGTTGCACATGATGACTTTGGTTCATAAAGTGTTCAAAGCTGAAGCTTTGTTTAATTGTACTAGTACAGTAAAACCTGTGGTAAGCAGGCAGCGAAGGGACATACCCATAAATGGTAAATGGTTGTTTTTACCCCCCCCCCCATCTCAAAACTACCATGTTATATACTTAATATATTATTTGTGTCAGTTTTAGGCAGAATATCAATAACAGATCTACACATACCTGAGCTTTGTGCCTTATTTTCACAATCTGTGCAGGTCCTGTGTTGCTGCGATGGTACTGCCTGTATGTGCTCATTATAGCTGTGAACGGCATGACAGAATGCTTCGTATTTGCCACCATGAGCAAGGCTCAAGTTGACATGTAAGTAGCCTTTCTTAGAAAGTCAAGTTAACATATTATTATTCCCTTCTTTTTGGATATTTGAGTGGGAGTACATGTTTATTTGAGTTAATCTGTCTGCTGGTTGGATGGTCAGCTGGTTACTCTGTCTGAATAAAATGTTATAATAAGGGTCCCCCCATTCCCTTCAAAGTAGTGAGGGTATATTGCTTTGCATTTGTCCATTAGTAAGTCTATCTGTATGGGTATTGGTAGACCTTTTGCATGATTGTTACTTGGTTGGAAACGAAGACGTTTAAGGATTTTGAGGTCAACATGTCAAAGGTCTAGGTCAAGCAGACAATTAATTTATTTCCACAAAATATCTTGGGAATGTGTTAACTGAAGAGCACAAAAAATGGTAAAGCGGCTACTTCTAACAGGGCCAAAAGTTAAAACATCAACTTTGATAAAAGGGCCACAGCCTTTTTTCGGGGGAAAAAAGACAAAATTTTCTGGCTTTGGGGAATGAAAAATACTGAGGTAGATTGGAAATTTAGTGAAAAATGCATGATTTTAAAGAAATTTGTGAAGGGGGAAAGGGCCTTTTTGGTTAAGGGGAAGAAAAAGAGGCCCATTGCGAAGAAGGTTATTTTGGCCCTGTCTAAGAAAGAGAAAAACACCAATTATTTTATGGTCACAAGGTCAAAGGTCACATGGTCTTGTTACAGGAAATTTGTTTTAGCACTATTTGTTTGAACTATTTGACAGTCAGTCATATAAATTGTTATAATGATTACATCAAAGGTAAAGAATACCCATTTTGATTTTGAGGTCATAAGGTTAAAGGCCAAGGTCAAATAAGCTTGTATAAAGAAATTTTGTTTTTCTTGATATAAAGAGAAAGCGTTGACCTCCGATTATTTTTATTGGTATACTCGTTACTTTTAAGAAAATGGTGACAACTTATGATTTTTGAGGTCAACAGTTCAAAGGTCAACGTCACAAGGACTTGTAACAACAAATTATTTTCCACGTAATAACTTGAGAATGCTTTTATCTACCATCCTACAATTTCACTCCCGCTGAACTACGTTACAATGAGAGGTGCGCCTGAACGACAACACGATACGGCGTCATAACTACAACGGTTACGGCGTCTTGACGTGTCCCTTTTTTATATTGACATTTATAGGCATACACACGCGTTGACAAGGTAAAGTCTTTGTTTAAACTTACACGTAAAAAGGGATATGGCATTTATTTCCATTTAGTAATGTTTCTTAACTCGCTACCTAAGCTATAAGAGGCATTTTCTAGCGTGACATCATAATAAAAGAAAGAAGTTAAAGTTCAAAACATAGAAACTCCAATTAATTCGTTGTTTCAGGCTTGCAGTATCTGTCACGATGATTATTTTCAATGATTTGTATCAAGTTCACTCTTTTACAAACATGTGATGCCCATGTGTATACTATTATTGGTGATTTCAATCAGATTTTGCAAAATAGTTGTAGCATGTCAACTCCGTGTACATGTTACGGTATCTTCTCTTACGACTAAGGCATGTTACGGTGTCTTCTTTACAGCGTTACAGCGCCTGCAGGAAGGCAAAATTACAAGCATGGAGATTTCCTTCCTCGATTCAAGCATTTTGGACGAGAGCATTGAGGTCGTGATTGACTTTTATGATGTGGGCTTTTTATGGGTGAATTAATTTCAATTTTCCCAGTTATGTCGTTATAATTCACTGAATCAGATGTGATATCTTTACCGCAGATGTTAAATGTCCGCTTTTTATATTTGATACTTTGTCCCTGTCGCGTTTCAATGATAAATGCCACTTTTTGGGTTGGATGTTCTGATAAACAATGGTGTATAGCCTGGCTGTGCGTTTCGGCAATCTTCCTGCAGTATGCACAGCAAAGATCCTTCAAGGCCATGCTCATCATCAGTCACATCAAGGCCCTGGGACCCTCAACTGCGATGCGCCATATGGTTGACGACGACGAATGAACTGTTAAATGATATTGAACTTAATTATATATGTGTGACAGTGAATAATGTGATAATTTTCTGCATGTACTTTTATGTTAAAAATGTGCTTGTATTGTGCTAAATGTATGTATGACAAATTATGTAAATGTTTATAACATGCAAATATTATATTAAATTTATCATATTGTTATGTGACTGACTTATATTATTGAAATGTTTCTTCACTGTTATATGGTGCATGTTGTAAATTATGTAAATGTATATATGTATAAATATAAATAAAATAAAAGAATAAAAAATATCATGGGTTTATTTTCTTTCATGCACAATTTGTAAAAAGTGCATTCCTTCAATTGAGTAAATTGAGTAAATCATTAACATAATTATTCAGTTATTAATTACCTCAATTACTGTAAATAATTTAACAGGAATGTAGAAAATATTTCACACAAGTGAGGAATTCAATAACATATTAAGGTCATTTAAAACCAAGACTTCATTTGGGTAATATTTATTTGTATTTCTTTATGGCATTTTTATAATCAATCAGTAATACATTTTTTTTAAAGATTTGGTTCAATTATTTTTAGATAAAATAATAGTAAAAATATTTAAATAAAGACTGAATTAATCTTAGAATCGCAAATTCATTCATATTTGTTTATGTTTTGTTTTTAAATAAATCAGTACTACAATATTTTACAAGACTTTGAACATTTGTTAATAGCATTAAACTAAATTGAATGTCGATACTATACCGTAACCTTAAAAATGTTGTAGTAAATGCACTGTAACACTCTCTGTAAGACGCCGTAACATTTTAATTCATCAAAATTTCTCTTGTTACACTTACATGCAGTTAATTTTGAGACAGATCTTGATAAGATTGATTCAATATTCTTTCTTGCTTACGTGTGTTTGCATTTTCTTCTGTTTAATGTCAGACTTTGAATTATATTCCAATTATTTTATGAGTTGTCTATACAGGTCTTTAAAACTTCCATTTTATCGATAATATAGCAATACATTACATGGCAAGCTATGAAAGAGATGCACAGTATCCGTATTTAAATAAACATTGGCTTACACATACAAAAACTATTCAAACTTACCGTAATTTACCATTTATTTTAACAAAATCCCGTATCGTCAACAAACTGTGTAAAGAAACCGTAACCGTTGTAGTTATGAGGCCGTATCGCGTTGTCGTACAGACGCACCTCCCATTGTAACGTAGTTCAGCGGGAGTGAATTTGGTGTAGGGTAAAAAGTAGCATTTGTATGCTGGTAAGTCTTGGCAAAGGAGGACCCCTTACAATTTTCGGATCTAGAGATCTAAAAATGTCTAGGTCACAATTCAGACTTTGCTACAAGTCACGGGGCATAACTATTTCTCAATTATCTTGTGTTTTATTAAGCAAATTGTTATGCCCCCTTTCGAAGAAAAGGGGGTATATAGTTTTCGCACTGTCCGTCCATCAGTCTGTCTGTCAGTCTGTCTGTCTGTCAGTCTGTCACACTTTTCGTGTCCGCTCTCTAATTCAAATAGTTTTCATCCGATCTTAACCAAACTTGGTCAGAAGTAGTATCTAGACAATGTCTAGATCAAGTTCGAATAGGGGTCATGCCGGGTCAAAAACTAGGTCTCGGGGTCACTTAGTGCATTTCAAGGATTTAGCATGGTGTCCGCTCTCTTATTGAAGTAGTTTTCATCTTATCTTTACCAAACTTAATCAGAAGTTGTATCCAGACAATATCTAGGTGAAGTTCGAATATGGGTCATGCCGGGTCAAAAACTAGGTCTCCAGGTCACTTAGTGCTTTTCAAGGATTTAGCATGGTGTCTGCTCTCTTATTGAAGTAGTTTTCATCTGATCTTTATCAAACTTGGTCAGAAGTTGTATCAAGACAATATCTAGGTCATGTTCGAATATGGGTCATGCCAGGTCAAAACTAGGGGTCGGGGTCACTTAGTGCATTTCAAGGATTTAGCATGGTGTCTGCTCTCTAGTTTATGTGGCTTTCTGATTTATTTTGATATTCTAAGACATTTTTATTCCCCTGAAGGAGGGCATATAGTGATCAGACTGTCTGTACGTCACACCTCGCGTTTAGATTTCGAAAAATGCTCATAACTTCTATGTCGCTTCAGATAGCAATTTCATATTTGGCATGCATGTGAATATGGACAAGGCCTTTCCATACGCACACAAATTTTGACTCCTGTGACCTTGACCTTGAACTTAGGGTCCGCATTTAGGTTTCGAAATCTGCGTTTAGGTTTCGAAAAAAGCTCATAACTTCTACCCGGTGTTTATAGGAGGCATAAGTCAGCCTATGGTGACAGCTCTTGTTTCCATATGTATTTACCAAAATATGTAGATGAAAAAGTCGCCTTTTTCATGACCGATGATGTACTTATAAAAAAGTTATTACATAGCTGACAAAGTGATGTTGGGACTATAGTCACTTTTGTGTCAAAGCTCAAGTTCTTTGATGTTAAATTTCTGTGTGTGCGTGAATTTCAAAGTTTATGAGGTCCTTTCTTGCATGAAATAATTAGGGCTTTGTGTCCAAGAACTCGTTACATATAAACTAACTTGACTCAAAAAAGTTATTTCTAAATCGTTATTCCATTGTCACCTTTTGATAAAAAGGTAGCACACCTGAAATGATTTCCCGCAATTTCTTCGAAAATTGAAGAGCCTTTTTACCTGTTTACTTATGGATATCTCATTTAAGCAGGTACTAACATTAAGTTGTTGTGGCCCAGTGGTGAAGGCAATAGACTAGAAATCTTTTGGGATCTGTGCGCAGGTTCTAATTCTGCCGACAACGCATACTTTTTGCACGCATTTTATTTCTTTTTTAACGTAATTTGATTTAATATAGCATATAAGCTATGTTTATTGTTAAATATGTTGCAATTTTTATGCACATTCTTCAATGTTTTTAAATTAAAAAAACGTTATGGCTAATTTTGGTGATTTACTGCTAAAAATACAAATCATGCATGTTGCATTTTTATTTTTATTTCAAAAAGTAAATGGTAAATCTGTCTATTTCTTGGTATTTTTGCTGTTTATAGTGTATCTAAAGTTCAACATATTACTTAAATGATACTGTTTTGAATTTTATGACACTTTGTTTATAACCAACCCAATTTGTACTTGGCAGAAACCACTTACATTTCATGGCGCTCTTCCATAGATAACAAGTTATAAAAAATAAATGTCTGTAAAAGAATACTTATTTCATCTTGTTTAAACTTTAAACACCTTTACTGCATCTGTACACACCAACTGCATGCCCATATTTGGAAATCTGGATGAATTATGGAACTTTCATATACCCCAGGGCTGGAAATAAACTGGACAAGAGCCGAGCGTGGGAGTGGTTTTGAAAAAATCTGTGTATATTTTTTTTAAAGCATGTAAAGGCTACCTAAAAATTTGCATGTAGTTCAGTGAAATGATACTGATTAAGAAAATAATACATTATATTATATTTGGAAAGGTGCCCATTTCGGGTGCGCTACCTTAAGCTCAACTTAGCATTAAGTGCTCATTGTGAGTTTATTTTGGTCTATATCTTGCCATCATTACTGCTCAAAAGTCCACATTGTTTATCCAATGGTTTTGAAAAGAGGTCAGAATTTTATCTTAACAAAAACTATGCCGAGTTTGAATATCGGGCATGTATGTCCAAAAAAACAGATAACCTTTCTAAAGGCCAAATTTATCACTAATCTTTTTGACATTTGGTCAGAATGTTAATCTTGACAATATCTAGGTAGAGTTCAAATTCGGATCATGTGCATCCAAAAATGAGGTGACCAGTTCAGTAATTAGAGTAGCCTTGTCACCACTCTAGAGGTCACCTGCTTTACTTAATCTTGATAAAACTCATTCAGAATGTTAATTTTGCCTATATTTTGGCCACTTTGAAGCTCAATCAAGTGGGATCAAACACTAGATCCCCAGATTAAATCTACCTCAAAATGTGTGTACCTTGAACTCAGGTGAATACTTCAGGCCAATCATGAACCTCTTGTTTAATGATTTTACATGTTAATATATAATATTGCTTGCAGGTATAACCAGAAGATGGTGGTATTCTCCATACTATTCTTACTGTCCTCCCTGTTCCTCACGCGCCATTTTGGCAGTGTAGGCTTCATACTTGCCAACTGCCTAAATATGACTGCCAGAATTGTGCATAGGTAAGGGAAATAGTAACTATATGTACAGTATCTTATATATGCAGACACCAGGTTGGATTACATGGATGCATGTAATTATAATGTTATGAATGGTAATAAATATCACTCCAGATATTAAAAATATTTAGAAAATTAGAGTTTTCGTGATATATTATTCAGGTCATTATCTTAAACTTTTAGCAGCGTATTTTTGTGATATGGACATATTTGCTAACTAGTTAACACTAAAAACCTATGATTTCTTTTTTGCCTAAACTTCAGTGTTGAAGTTATGAGAAAACAAGAGTGCCAAACTGTCACAAGATACGCCCGTTCTAAGGTTTTGGACACCATGCTTAATGCTTGAAATGCAATAAGTGACCTCGAGACCTAGTTATTGACCCTGCATTACCCATATTTGAACTTGACCTAGATATCATTAAGATGTAACATCTGACTAAATTTGGTGAAGATCAAATCAAAACTACTTCAATTAGAGAGCGGACACCATGCTAAATGCTTGAAATGCACCTATGTGACCTCGTGACCTCGTTTTTGACCCGGCATGACCCATTTTCGAACTTGACCTACATATCATCTAGACACAACTTCTGACCAAATTAGGTAAAGATCAGATGAAAACTACTTCAATTAGAGAGCGGACACCATGCTAAATGCTTGAAATGCACTAAGTAACCTCGTGACCTAGTTTCTGACCCGGCATGACCCATATTTGAACTTGACCTACGTATCATCTAGACACAACTTCTGAACAAATTTGGTAAAGATCGGGTGAAAACTACTTCAATTAGAGAGTGGACACCATACTTAATCCTTGAAATGCATTAAGTGACCCCGTGACCTAGTTTTTGATCCGGCATGACCCATAATTATTAGAACCTGACCTAGATATTGTCTAGACACAACTTCTGACCAAGTTTGGTGAAGATCGGATGAAAACTATTCGAATTAGAGAGCGGACGCTGCTGTGGACTCCGCCCGCTGCCCGCCAAGGGTGAAACTATAATAACATCCCTTTTTTAAAAACGGGCGTATAAAAATGTCAAATTAATTTAAAACATTGCTTGTACATTTATATTAAACTGATTAAAAGTAAGTATGATCAGTCTGGTAGATAAATATCTAAGACAGTTTCAAACCTTTCATATACTTGTAGTCTAGTTGGGACTTTAAAAGATATGGGTTGCACATCACCAATTTGTGTTTGTTGAATACAATGCAACTCTAATTTAAGGAGTTGAACAGGGTTCAAGCTGTGAACCTGCATATTTAATGGCGTTATAAGATTGGTGCTTATAATGTGCAATGTATTTTTCCAGGTTATCATATCATTCGACTATACATGTATAGAAACCCCACGTTATAGATAAACATTGTTATTTTGTTGTTGTCGTTTTTTTGTCGTCATTCTGCAAAAAAAATGCATCTTCATTTATTTGAATATTTAAACAAAGTACCAAATCTGGCTATTGGATCAGGGTATGACAGGTGGATAGGCAGGTGGTGACAAGCAGGTGGTTTCTGTAGATAACTTGAGTTTGAAGGTACCAATCATAATGAAACTATTGACATCACAAGAATGAATGGAGGCCTTGCATGGGATTGTATTTGTGGCAGGTTGGGTCAAGATCAAAGCCACTATAACTAAAAATAGAAACTCGGGCTCTTTTCAATTAATTGAGTGTGGTCTGAGTTATTGCACTGAAGATTTGTAGCTTTGTTCCAATCAGGTCAAGGTCAGTGTTTATTATTACAGAACAATTGTGGTTTCAGGTCAATTAGCTAATAAACTTATAATTGACCAATCTTGATATAACTTTGTATATAGCAAGCTTAGGCAGACCAAGCTTAGGATTGCATTTTGGGCGAGTCCCCTCAAGATAATTGATACTGCAAAACAGTGCAATTAAAAAAAAACTTCGAGTTTGGATCAAGGTATTGTAATAAAATTGTATGTGCATGTGTCTGTTTACATGCAGATCACAGGTCATAGTTCTTAAAGTAAAAAAACGGTCTCTGCTCAAAGACTTCAGTTTGAATAGAGATATTATTTTGAAATCTTGTGTGTAGGTAGCTTACATGCATACTAAGCTTGGAATTTAATTTGGGGCCCTCCCGATAACTGGACCGGCCAGCTTAGTAAGTAGAGTGCTGAACTATAAATGATTGAGGTTTGAAGCCTGGCCCTTCAACACAACTGAAATGGTCATTAAATGGTTTCTATAGCCATTTTCCCCCTGCCTCTGATGCAAGTTGGACAGTTGTCAATTACTAGCATAAGCATGTGAAATCAGTACTGGTAAACCATGGAAAGTGTGAGTAGGTCATTTCTCATAGTGATATGACTATAACACTTGTACTGAGGAAATTCCTTACCTGCTGACCTTTTTTGAGGTTGCATTTGGGGCCAGTCAAGATCATTATTAGTATTATTAAACACCGAAAAAAACTGTTCGACTCGACACCTTAAATTACCTGGGTACTGACATTGTGTGTAGGTAGATGACAGGCAGACCCAGCTTTTGATTGCCTTATTACTTTATACAAAATTGAAAAGTGAAAAGTTGAAAACCTTGTTTTGTGGAGTGCCATGTTTCTTGTTTGTATTCTACCTTCATTTCGCTTCTATGAATAATTTCAGTATATACTACATCCACAACTACTTCAAAGACAGTGAGTTTAATCCCCTCCAGAAGGTGATTCCATCTCCAATGGTGTTAGCCGCACTCATGATGGCTTTATTTGTTACTTTATTTTCTGAGGTAAACAAGTTTGGAAGATTCTTGTTGTAGCTTAAACTTTTATATTATTAACCACATCAAAAAGAACAAAAATCTGACCATCTTAAAAATGTAAGTTGCATTTCGAAAAAAAATGGGTTTTTGAAACAAACTCCTTGTTTGAATGGAACAAAATATGGTAATTTTACTTACTTGCTCTTTTAATTATTCGCATCTGATTTGATATTTATGCATCTGTCCACGTTACTGTGGGTTATTTCAGAACAAACTATTAAAGAAAAATATATTATTTGTTAAATGTAGACATTATAAACCCCTCAACAGCTGTTGTTAAGGGTTTGTTGTCACTCATTTAGCTTCACCAACTCTTTTCAAGCTTTCCAATAGGCCCTTGTGCCCCATTTAACCAAGCTACATATTGAATATTAAGATTAGCAAACTATGAGTTTTAAGCTCACCTGATTGCTCAGGTGAGCTTTTGTGATCGGTCTTTGTCCTTCGTCTGTCCGTCCGTCGTCCACATTTGGTTTGTAAACACTCTAGAGGCCACATTTCTAGTCCAATCTTTATGAAACTTGGTCAGGAGATTTGTTTCAATGATACCTCGATCGAGTTCGAAACTGGATCATGCTGGGTCAAAAACTAGGTCACTAGGTCAAAAAAAGAAAAACCTTGCAAACACTGTAGAAGTCACATTTTATTCCTAATCTTAATGTAACTTTGTCAAAAAGTTTGTCTTAATGACAACTTGGTTGAGTTCAAAAGTGGTTCCGGTCCGTTGAAAAACATGGCCGCCAGTGGGCGGGGCAGTTTTCCTTATTTGGCTATAGAGAAACCTTGTAAACACTCTAGAAGCCACATTTTTTGTCAGATTCTAATGACACTTGGACAGAAGATTTGTATCAATATAACCTAGATCAAGTTCGAAACTGGGTCAAAAACTAGGTCACTAGGTCAAACAAAAAGTAAAACCTTGTTAACACTGTAGAAGCCACATTCCATGCCAAATCTTCATGTAACTTTGTAGAAATGTTTGTCTTAATGATATGTTGGTTGAGTTCAAAAGTGGTTCTGGTCCATTGAAAAACATAGCCGCCAGTGGGCGGGGCAGTTTTCCTTATTCGGCTATAAAGAAACCTTGTAAACACTCTAGAGGCCACATTTCTTGTCCGATCTTCATGAAACTTGGTCAGAAGATTTGTCCCAAATAATACCTCAAGCGAGTTCAAAACCGGGTCATGCTGGGTCAAAAACTAGGTCACTAGGTCAAATAAGAAAAACCTTGTAAACACTGTAGAAGTCACATTTAATGCACAATCTTGATGTAACTTTGTCAAAATGTTTGTCTTAATGATATGTTGGTTGAGTTCAAAAGTGGTTCCGGTCCGTTGAAAAACATGGCATCCAGTGGGTGGGGCAGTTTTCCTTATTTGGCTATAAAGAATCCTTGTAAACACTCTAGAGGCCACATTTCTTGTCCGATCTTCATGAAACTTGGTCAGAACATTTGTCCCAATGATTCCTTGATCGAGTTCGAAACTAGGTCATGTTGGGTCAAAAACTAGACCACTAGGTCAAAAAAAAATAAAAACCTTGTAAACACTGTAGAAGTCACATTTCATGCCCAATCTTCATGTATTTTTGTCAAAATGTTTGTCTTAATGGTATGTTGGTTGAGTTCAAAATTGGTTCCGGTCCGTTGAAAAACATGGCCGCCAGAGGGCTCGGCAGTTTTCTTTATTTGGCTATAGAGAAACCTTGTAAACACTCTAGAAGCCACATTTCTTGTCCGATCTTCATGAAACTTGGACAGAAGATGTGTCCCAATGATACCTAGATCGAGATAGAAACTGGGTTATGCTGGGTCAAAAACGAGGTCAATAGGTCAAAAAAATAAAAACCTTGTAGACACTGTAGAAGTCACATTTCATGCTCAATCTTCATGTAACTTTGTCAAAATGTTTGTCTTAATGATATGTTTGTTGAGTTAAAAACGGTTCCGGTCCGTTGAAAAATATGGCCGCCAGTGGGCGGGGCAGTTTTCCTTATTCGGCTATAAAGAAACCTTGTAAACACTCTAGAGGCCACATTTCTTGTCCGATCTTTATGAAACTTGGTTAGAAGATTTGTCCCTAAGGATACCTCGATCGAGTTTAAAACTGGGTCATGCTGGGTCAAAAACTAGGTCACTAGGTCAAAAAAAAGATAAACCTTGTTAACACAGTAGAAGTCACATTTTATGCACAATCTTCAAAACACCCATGCAAATGGACAGTACTCAATCAGAATTAATCATATGCTCACACTGCAAAAGTAAACAGAAGAGAACCAATAAAATATGCTCTAGAGTACTGAATTTTCAACTACCGGTAAGCTATGAACAAGGCTTTTTAAAAAAAAGGTGAGCGAACTAGGGTCATCTTGGCCCACTTGTTTATTGGTTGTTATAGTTCATAAATATTTTAAAAACAGCTATTTAGTCTATTTATACATTTATTAAAAATATTCATAGTAACTATTTACTGAATAATTGAATGAAATGTATTTGTTATTGAATTGTAACCTGTGTGTTTGTGTTAAGAATTGTGCAGGGCACGTTGCTATATATAGTATATAGGTAAAACCTTTTGATGAGTGACTTTGAGAGCAACAATCTTCATTTAGTGTAGTTAAGGTTATTCCGGGACCTAAACAAACAGTATAGATCCATTGTTTATTTGAGGATCTGAATTAACAAGATAATAAGTTCGATGGGCATGCTTAAGTTGCAGTGTTTTATACTTATTCATACAGTAAATATTGTAAAAAAACTTATTATCATCTTTATTGCCGTAAGTAGTAACTATTGATCTGTATCTTAAGAGTGTAAAATCTACCATTTCAGACGATGTTTTGTTGCAACAGAGGACTGATTTTCCGCTTACTTCATATAGCCATTGGGGGACTGTGTTTACTCAGCGTGTTAGGAGTAATCTACATGCAAGAATTGTCTATTATCAAGTTCATTAAACAGCAGTTTAAGCAGCGTCATAAACATTGATTTTCTAACTGTATGTTATACTGTTGTTACAACTCATATTGCTCATGTGTTGGTTGAAATGCCAGTGATTCTCAAATATGATTATTATTACTTTTATTTGTATGCCCCCCTTCGAAGAAGAGGGGGTATATTGCTTTGCACATGTCGGTCGGTCTGTCGGTATGTCGGTCTGTCAGTCGGTCGGTCCACCAGGTGGTTTCCGGATGATAACTCAAGAACGCTTAGGGCTAGGATCATGAAACTGCATAGGTACATTGATCATGACTCGCAGATGACCCCTATTGATTTTGAGGTCACTAGGTCAAAGGTCAAGGTCACGGTGATCCGAAATAGTAAAATGGTTTCCGGATGATAACTCAAGAACGCTTAGGCCTAGGATCATGAAACTTGATAGGTAGATCGATCATGACTTGCAGTTGACCCCTATTGATTTTCAGGTCACTAGGTCAAAGTTCAAGGTCACAGTGACCCCAAATAGTAAAATGGTTTCCGGATGATAACTCAAGAACGCTTAGGCCTAGGATCATGAAACTTGATAGGTAGATTGATCAGGACTCTCAGATGACCCCTATTGATTTTCAGGTCACTTGGTAAAAGGTCAAGGTCAAAGTGACCCGAAATAGTAAAATGGTTTCCGGAAGATAACTCAAGAACGCTTATGCCTAGGATCATGAAACTTCGTAGGTAGATTGATAATGGTTGGCAGATGACCCGTATTGATTTTCAGATCACTAGGTCAAAGGTCAAGGTCACGGTGACCCGAAATAGTAAAATGGTTTACGGCTGATAACTCAAGAACGCTTATGCCTAGGATCATGAAACTTCATATGTACATTGATCATGACTCGCAGATGACCCCTATTGATTTTCAGGTCACTAGGTCAATGGTCAAGGTCACGGTGACCCGAAATAGTAAAATGGTTTCCGGATTATAACTTAAGAACGCTTATTCCTAGGATCATGAAACTTGATAGGTAGATTGATCATGACTCGCAGATGACCCCTATTGATTTTCAGATCACTAGGTCAAAGGTCAAGGTCACCGTGACCCGAAAAAGTAAAATGGTTTCCGGATGATAACTCAAGAACGCTTATGGCTAGTATCATGAAACTTCATAGGTACATTGATCAGGACTGTTAGATGACCCCTATTGATTTTCAGGTCACTAGGTCAAAGGTCAAGGTCACAGTGACAAAAAACATATTCACACAATGGCTGTCACTACAACGGAGAGCCCATATGGGGGGCATGCATGTTTTACAAACAGCCCTTGTTATTTTGGCAATATAGAGGTATATAATGAAAAAACATTACTATAAAACATTTGGTGTATGGAAGGGACTGTGAAATTACTGTTTGAAGTCATTCGATTATGCTAGGTAATTGTAAAAGTACATGTAAAACCTCGTGACATACATTTAAAGATAATTTATCGCATTTTCAACGCGACATTGACGGTGTAACACCTTATGAAATATACTAGCCTGTATTTAAAACTGTGGGATATACCTGTCGCGTGCACGGACTATTTTTTACTTTACCACTGAATGATGTTTCATAAGAAATAAAGTCGAGAAAACTTTAGCTTCAAAATTATACGACCTTCAACCTTTAAATCTAGTCATATGACATAATTTTTCGCCATCCGTATAATGATGAATCAGCTGAAAATGACACTTACTGCATCATTTTCCCCCCAAAAAATTTGACGATTTATCATAAACGCAACTTATTTCACATGTACATGTACTGTATATCGACATATTTGAATTGTCAATTTATCAAATTTTCCTTATTTCGTGTAATGTGCATTGTTTATAACCCATGCATATACTTTTGAGATTTAAGAATGCACAACAAGCCATACAAATATCGCACAATTCATAAATAATCTGCAATATTTGCTTTCCGATTTACTATTAATTCACGTTAGGCATAGAGCTGTGTAAAGTATAAGATGGTAAAAATAGCACCACGCTGGAATTCGGAACGTCCCATTTTGTACACGGGTATTATCCACTCATTTATTTGTTGTGTAATGGAATGTTTTCATTCTTTGTGTATTTATATATTAAATTATTGTCTTGTACAATAAGCGCATTTACCATAGATAAATAAAAAATTGTGCAAGTTTAAACATGATTATGTTTGTATGCAGAAATCTGCAAATGCAACCGAGTTTACCAACGGCTATTATTTGATAAACTGCTCCGGTTCATTTTAACAGAGTACATGACGTAGCGTGTAACGAAGTCGAAGAAGAAAGTTTATTGAGTTCGTAAACTCATTTGAATATAGTGATAGGATGGCATAAGGGTCTTTATTTAACTATGCTAAAATAATTATTAAAGACCCTAGATGCAAAATCGTCAATTATTGAGTTAAATGGATTATTAGATGGATTTTAAAGGATCATTAAAGGTAAGATACTAGTTCAAACAAGTTTTGCTTTTTTGTACTTTTGTCGTTCCCTGTTCTCGGGAAAATGATTTTAACGTGGACGCCATTGATGCATCTGATCACACAAGGCATACCCATAACATTATATAAAAAACACGTTCTGCGCGTACTTAAATTCGTCGTCCAAAGTCGGAAAACGTATTGCCCTGTATATTAGGTCAAATAAAGTGTCAGTCGCAGCAATTGTCTGCTTACTCGTCGAAATTGTCAAGGTCGTCGACGGTGTACATGTATGTTGACATCGACATCATTTTGTCAGGAGGCAATCGCCGCCATATTGGATTTTGATCATTTTCTTTCGAAAATAAAATGAATTATAGTAAAGTAAAAACTTCTTTTTGCGGTCGTAATGTGTTACAATTCGAATACTGCGTAAAATTGCATCGTCCATCGAGGCATATGGTGATATTTTTAGTTGTTTAACAGTTTGTGTGTGAATTTTTTAAGACTATTTTGCGTACCAGAACAAATACATTGATGTCACTACGCATGGTTACATTCGTTAGATTTTAAGCGCTTTTTAGAATGAATTAAAATTATTGTTAAGGTTATTAGATCTATTTATGTTAAATGCCACGTTGAAAAAAATCGAACGGGATAAATAGAATACTAGGATTAGCGTTGAATACAGAGAAGTTTATGTTGCTCGGCTCGAACACCGAAAGCGCTCGCCAAGGCTCGCGCTCCCGGCGTTCTAAGCCTCGCAACATAAACTTCTCTGTATTCAACGCTAACCTAGTAGTCTCTATGTGTGTAATGTTGTGACACAACATTATCGTTGCAAACAATTTAGTTGCTGTACTTGCCCAAAATATTTAATGAACCCATTGGTAGTCTGTTCAGTATTTATGGAAAAAAATGGATCTCAATATGGTGTATTAATTATTTTGTCAATATGTAAATATTTGCTATATTTCTTTTGAAAATATTGGTACAATAAAGGAATACAATCTTAATATATAGCTTTTAGCACGTCCCAAAATATTACTCTATGGTGGCACACACGTTCTTTTTAATTTATTTGCTGTTAAGTCATGGCCATTGTTGAAATAAAATTATAAAAATGATGCCTACATTAAAAAAAGAGAATAAAGTGACGAAATTAGTTTTAACGCCGACATTTTGGACATGCGCATTGTAATAGTCAGGACTAGATTTTTCCTCAGTCCTTCATGTCAAATGTTTGTCAGTTAAAAAAGAATTTCATCCATTCATCAGTCTTGCTGTTTGCAAAAACTGTTATATTAAAAAAGTTCATTAAATATTGTCATGAAACTTGGTATATTTAAACATTCATATAGACCAGTTGACGAGTGACGTCACGCGCACCTGCAAATAGACTCCGCCCACTTGTTGGCAATAAGAGGTGAAATTCATATAAGCGCATATATAGAGAAGGTTGAAATAATCATCGTTTTTATTGATGATCATGCACAATATCAAATATATGTTTACAAACTGTTTGAATAAAACATAAGCGTGCGAGTAAATGCATTTTTGGAACGATTATATGGTTGTTATTATTTGTTTTTACTATAAACGAACTCGGGAGTGGAACACAATATACGAGCTCGGTATGTGGTTACCATAAAAAATCTACTTGGCACATATTCGCGACCATTTTGTTGATAAAAAATTATCAGATATTAACATTCTTTCAGAATAAATCAAATTTAATGAACAAACAAATAAGGATGTAAACAAACAGCAAATAGATCGACTTTATGTACGCAACATATAGTAACTGATTTGAACATTTATGCTTGTAAAAACTTACCTTGTTACACATGAAATAAATTTTCTTGATAAATGTAATTGTTTTTATTTAATTATTCACAACAATTCTGACAGTCTTTGTTTCAGCGTTTTGAACCCGGTGTTTTATTGCACCCTTGTCCATCATAAACCGATTATCTCGTTATGATCGGATACCGCCCAAACAATTACAAAGAACACATGGTGTCATAAATCCAGAGACCTATTCTTGGGTCCCTGCATAAACCACATGTGGCATACCAGTGTCTGGTCATTAAACAAAATTTATGATACCTCCATGTTACTCTTGGCATATTGAGCGATCATCTAAGCAAAATTGTAAAGCCAAAATACGCAACAGTTGCTTTTAATTAAATATTTCAACATATTTAAAAATAATGAAGATATTAAAATTTTGTCCGAAATGGATTAACAGGAACTAGTGTGTATATATATATATATATATATATATATATATATATATATATATATATATATATATATATATATATATATATATATATATATATATATATATATATTATATATATTAGCCATTTTAATAATAATAATACAGTGTTTAATAACTATAAATTAAAAATATTGTGCAATTTCACTGCTACACAATTAACGTATTTAACGAGTACCGGCAAATGTAAACTCGGCTATTATGTGTTAAGATTGTACGTTATATACTGTTGTGTACGAAACGACATCATGAAAACAAGCAAACAACAAAAGGGTAAAAAATACTTGCGTAAAATAAATTAATATATAGATTTATTTATCATAAAATGCTAGATTGTTATCACTCCTTATCACCAGTAAAGAGAGTGAACACAAAAGACAGTTCAATTTGCATAATATGCAGTTCTTGTTTTTCATATGTATGCTAAACTTTATGATATTGTCTTTCTATGGAAACGAAACGATAATTCATTCAATGGAAAATAAAATTACTACAATGTTTAAAAATTGTAATGTATTCCGCTTTTAGGGCTTCGTTTTATAATTGATAAAATGCACCTGTTACATTTTCGTTCGCTTATGAACAAAAACAATATCTACACCACTTATAATTATTATCAAATTAATGATTGTGTTATTTTCTTTGAAATATAATTTATCAAAATCTTACTATCACAAAGAATACGAAAGAATGTGTGTTGTGTTGTTTTGCGGGATTGCCAGTTTTTAGTCTTCCGACCACGTTTACTCTGATGTTAATAACTAATTCGTATTTTTATACAGAGGCAATTATATTTATGAATATACATTTATTGGTACTAAATGTTATATTTTTGCACTTTTATTTAAGTTTTAATGTTTATTTAGGCTTTTTGCATCGTTTTATTAGATGGTCGCTTTAGCGACCGTCGAAAGTGCTTAGTGTAAATTTCAGGTCGGTACGGCCTAGGTATGATTAGCCCAATTCCCGCTTACTACGCGCGAAGAAAGAGTTGTATAATGTATGCAAGATGTTTGAGTTCTCCAATTATGTTTATTCACAAATGGAAACATTATATTAATATCGTGTTAAATGCAATAGTTTCGAATGGTGTTTTATAGAAAAGAATAAAAAAACAATGATCGTATTGTACGTGTCGCGGAGGAGATTGTTTATGAATGATTAAAATAGTCCACTTTCTGCTGCGTCTGCGTGACGTAGTATTTTCGCTCATCTCATTCATAAATCTGAGGCTGGCGATAAACAAATGGGAGTCCTGTAGTGCGTTCAGTTACAGCGAACGTTCGCCAATGATGGTTCTTTTCCGATTCGGTCTTATTGAACGATAAGTTCGGCGCGAACGTTTCAAGATGGCGGCTCCCAGAAAATTGATTGCGATTTTGATGGCGGAAATCGCTAATAACACAGAAAGTACTTAACTAACAGATATTTCAAAAAATAATAATAAAACCTATAATAATTTGATTATAATTATAAGTGGTGTGGATGCGATAGTGTTATTTTTCAATAGCGATCGAAATTTAGTGTAAGAGGTGCTTTGAATCAGTTTTAACACAAAGCCCTAAAATAGCGCAATACATTACAATCTTCAAATGTAGTTGTAATTTTCTTTTACATTGAATGAATTTTCGTTTCGTTTACATTTAATGAAAATATTAATAAATTTTAGCATTCAAATGGAAAAAAAACACCTGCATATTTTGCGAATTGAACTGTCTTTGAATGCACATCTATATTGAAAACTCTTTTGTAGTGATAATGAGCGATACAAATCTGGCATTTTATTATACCATAAATCTATACATTTATTTCACCCAAGTATTTTATATCCGTATTATGATCAAACGCGATTGCTTGTTTTCACGATGATGTTTCGAACACTGCAAAAACGCACGATCTTTACACGTTATTACATCGGAGTTTACATTTGCAGGTACCCGTTAAATACGATAATTGTGTAGCAGTAAATTTTTCTACAATATTTTAAATGTATTTTCATTATAAAACACTTAAGTGTTATGTTTAAACTGGTTAATATATATACTTAATAGTTCCTGTTAATCCATTTCGGACAAATGTACGCCTATTTTTTAAATATGTTCAAATGTTTTATTAAAGCAACTGTAAAGTTTTGGGCTTAATATGCCAAGAGATGACACGGAGGTATCATAAATTGTGTTTAATGACCAGACACATGTGGTTAATGACCCCATACTGAGTCATACAAATATAGGTCCCTGGGTTTATGACACCCTGTTTTCTTAGTAATTGTCTGGACAGTATCCGATCATATCGAGATAATCGGTTTGTGATGAACAAAGGGGCAATTAAACAATGGGTGGTTAAAAATGCTGAAATAAGGAGTGTCAAAATTGGTGTGAACAATTAAATAAAAACATTTACATGTATCAAGAGGATTTAGTTAATATGTAACAAGGTAAGTTTTTACGGACATATAGGTTCAAATAGTTTCTTTATGTTGATTACATAAAATCAATCAATTTGTTGTTTGTTTTCGTCCTTATTTGTTTTCATTCATTGGATTCTATTTAATCTGAAAGAATTTCAATTTCTGAGTATTTTGTTGTTCTTAAAAAGGGTCGCGAATATGATTGAAATCTTATTACGAGGCGGATCATCAAACGCAAACAATAGCAGAATGGCCGCAGTGTTGACGGCCAAAATTTGAGGATGCGCAAACGTGACGTCATTATCGGAATCCCCAAAACCTCCTGTACACTTTGTTTATTGTTCAATTCATTTTTGTACTACAAAAAAAGGAAACAATATCGAAGTTACACTGAACAAATACAACATATTTATTTGTCCGCCATCTTGGTTTCGCTAGCGAACTACCTCCCAAGTGGGTTCGCTTCGGTTCGCGAACGTTCGCGGCGAACCGAGCGTTCAGTAGCGAACGTTCGCGACCGTTCGCGAACTATAGCGAACGTTCGCTGTAACTGAACGCACTACTGGTGAGAATAACGCACTAGTATAAGGTTACGCTTGTTTATATTCACAGGTCTCAATTAATAATACGTTGACCACGAGTTCAACAATTATTACAGGGATACGATAGACACATACAAAACATGCCACATGATCCACACCACACCATCAGCACACGATACAGGGCACATTAAGGTCTCATTGGCCAACGTGCACTGAACTATTCAAACAAAAATATTTAAAAAAATAAATAATTATTATTATTTGGCGAACACCAAGGCAACCGGGGTAAAAATGACCTACTTTGGCTAAAAATCAATCTTTTCCCCCTGAAAGGTCACAGGAGCAGGTCCAGCTAAAATGACTCCGTGAAGGGGCGTGGGACCTGTAAATAAACTCAGAACAACAACAACAACGTTCTCAACAGATAGCGGCGATCTTTTGTATTTACGGGTGCTAGCAACGCAATAGTAGAAGGTTAGTAGAAGGTTTAGCTTGTTTATATTCACAGTTCTCAATACATAGACAGTTGGATACGAGTTCATCAATTACTACAGGCATACTATAGGCAACCTCGAAAATGCTTTATAATCGCTAACACCGAAAACAACTAAATATATATATATATATATATATATATATATATATATATATATATATATATATATATATATATATATATATATATATATATATATATATATATATATATTAAATATATTTATAACAATAAATGTCTTTTAAAATTGTAGTCGGCGTATACGCTGACTTTGAAATAAAGTTAGCAATTTACTTTTCTAAATAATTAAATACAATTAAACAAAAGTAAAACTATTGTGTTGTGTTTTTCACTTGTAAGCTGCATATTCACCGCATGAAATGTGTGTTAGCATTGTCAAACTACACATTAATGTGAGTAAATAAAAAATATACTACGGGGGAGCACTTCATATGTGTCCTCATATGCCTTGTCATGAGTATCTTTTTCCTCTATCGAAATATATCGTATGTTTATATTTGATTTAAACGCAGTTTTCTTTCGAAACATTTAAATCACACGTCAATAGCGCCGTCATGCGAAAATGGGTCTTATGCGTTTCGACAAGCGTTTGTTAAACCCAACATGTGCTCTTGCGCAGTCAGGCCATAGGCGATGCTGTTCGCTTTAAAATCACTCAATATGTTATGTTTCTCCTTACCAGAAGGAGGGATAGCTGAGTGGGCTATTTATATGATGGGCGCATATGGAATAAGACCCATTTTCACATGACGAGGGTCATTACAAATATCATTGTGAATTGAAAATGCCACATTTAAGAACAATGCTTTTTGATAAAAAATTGAATTCAAAATAGCAAACTTGTTAATTATGGCAGCCTATCCACACATTAAGGAATAATTTCCAGACGTGCTGACCAAGTACTGCAAAAATTGTGGTATGATAATTAAAAGATTTTCTCTTATCGTGACACTATACTATTTCGCTAATGATTGTTTTCTCATCTTGGAGGCGAAAGTGAAATTCTGCGAGATGGATTGTAACGCGTAATTGTAACAGGGCCACAATTTGTGTCGTTTGAGCATACAGAGAGTAGTCCGGAATTCCTTACACTGAACAGTGCTACATCCTGTGAATTGAGCACATACGCAGTGATGTAGCAAAAAATCAGAGGTTGTATCTCGAATCAGCTTATTAAATATTCGAAAATATTCATGCGTGTCTGTTGGCGTTATGTAAAAGTCACTAAGATGAAAACTGAAACAGCTTCGCCTAATAGCGCATTAGTGCTCTATATCTATGTTTATGTAAGCGTTGTTGACACCGTGTGAACTGCTTGGGTAACAAGTAAAGCATAAACAGCAATGTTTATATACTTTTATTCCTCCATATACAAGATACGAAGATTATTGTATATTTTGAATTTGTATATGGTGTCAAAAATCAAAAGTTTTGTACACGGAACTTCCATTATGAAGTTATATTCTTGGTGAGATAGTCATTTGATATTAGAAAAAAAATCCTTCAATATGATGGTGACTGCAAATTTTCTTTATATTAAGTTCTCATTACCATTTTCATCATACTTTCTATGCTTTCAGAACTTCCAAAAAGCATGCTGTTTTTATTTTGTCTTAGTTATTTCTATGAAATAATAAGGATGATAAAAAGTGCACACAAAACTCGACCCGTGCGCTATGACACACACTTTATAAAGTTGAATGGCGTGTGTTCATTTCAAACTTGCGATTGATTTTGAAAAATGAATTGCGTGTTTAATTATGCAATAGCGAACATCTTCAGTGCCTTCAGCGCTTTGATTGACTAAACAATAGACATGTATACATGTTTTACGTTACTGTAACAAGCGTTTTTGCCAACCAGTCAGTGCGCATGCGCGGAAAATCCGGAATGTAAACAATTACATTCAACTGGTCTACTCTGTTTTTCGGCATAGCTGTATACGCCAGCTTTCACCTTACCTGACCTTTGTAACTGTCCAGTAAAATTCAAATAAAATTTCCCGCGGCTAGGTCAGAATGAATACACTTCATTTATCCCATAGGCTGATTTGACAATACCGACAGAACATTGGAAACATGTCCGCGTCTTTGTAACACTGTTTTACTACGTGTTCAGCATGAAACAATGTTATCTTTAATGAAAAGGCTTAATAGATAGAACAGTTTTACACTCAATCTTTGACATCAATACAGTTTGTGCGCGCACCTTTTATTTTTAGAGGATTGCTAGCGCGATAGCGTGTTTACTTAAAGGCTATGTTCTCGTATTTAGTACTGACTTCCATATTCCTGTCAACATGCTTACATGTAAAAGTATAAAGAGCAGTGGAAGCGTGGCCTCATTTTAATGTATGCATTTCAACCCGCGAGGTATAAGGGTCAGTTCGCGGTTAGTGTTGTGAATGTAGAGTTCGTGGCCAGTAAAATAATCGTTATATAATAAAGACACTATCGCGTGAACTAGGTGAACTTGAATTTTCTTTAGACTAGAAAGATGTTCAATGAAGATATTCAGCGATATAATTATGGTATGTCAATAATAGATTCTTAATGTGTTTTCAACAATACCATGATAAATATTATTTTTAATTAATTTAACAAGAATTATTCCACCATATTGACTAATGTATTAAGCATGAGCGCGATGATTCTCGATACTGTTAATAATCGAATCAAATAGCAATGCCCGACAAACCACTAAACAGGTTTTTTCAAAGAATGCGCGTTTAAATATTTAAAATATGTACGGATACTTCGCGTGTGACCGGTTGACTCATATGTTTTAATTTCACTTCCATTCTTCTTTAGGTTTTCTGTTTTGTATCTTTAGGTTTATGACCAGCAATATGTAATAATGTAAAATAAGCCGCGAAAACTCCGCTTAACATCCCGTACTGCGTGTGATGCAGCTAAGAACTGCACAGAAAAAGACATTCGCTATCCTTGATCGCATTCATTGAACTCTTTACCTTTCACGAACTCCAACCACAATCAACACCGTATATCTTTTTTTAAAGATATTTCTTGTTCAATCTACTCCTTTCTTCGTTGGTCCATCTGTCTGTACATCCGCTAAAACTGAATAACTAGAAATGTACTTTTAGATCTCGATCATGCAATCTTTCAGAAATTGCTGAAGCTTTGACCTCTTAAGAATACCAAATGGTTTTGTAGAATTCCCACATGGCCCTTTATAAGTATACAATGGACAAAACATGGTATACTTATAAAGGGCCATGTGGGAATTCTACAAAACCATTTGGTATTCTTTAGAGGTCAAAGGTCAGGTCACTTTAAGAAAAATAGAAATTCTTATTTTTTTTTATTTTAGACCTCAACAATTAAAAAAGTAATGATCATAAAGTTGGTAGAAATATTTGGCTTTATGTAAACTTTTGACTATCTATTAATCCATTCCTATGCTCAACAATAAGAAAAGATTAACAGTTCGTCTGTCCTTCTAGAAAAAAGCAACATATATTTAAAAGTGCATAGAATGTGATCGTGAAACTTAGAATACATATTACAAGTTATAAGAGCATTACATATAATCTTTGTGTAGGCACATACTGAATGTTAACAAAAATAGAATACACAAAATGTGTAAGTAACCTTACTGTTGCTAGTCGGACACTATCAACTACGCCAAGGCAACGTGTGATGTAATTGGTGGGGGTTTCCATCCTACCGTAAGGGCGATATTGTAATTGGCTTGTCTTTACTGAGAGTATATAAGAACGATTATGAATTGTGTAATATAGATCCATTCTCTTTGCATGGGACTACAAGCAGCGCATTAGGTGACACAACTGCGCAGTGGGTGCGAAACACGTAGTATTTGCAAAGTGTTATGTGAAAACTTTAAGAATATAATAACAAGATGCACGGTATCGTATGCTTAACCGTCTTTAATAACAATTACAACGTACTGTTGATTGAACGAACCGGTATATGCGTTATTTGACCTTTTCATTTTTGTCACTTCATCGCGAAGCTTTTATTCTGGCGGTGTAATTGAATACACTTTCAATTATCACAGGCGTAACTCGATACAGCTTCGCGATATTGAAGAAAAGCGTATTTGCACAATGTAATATATTGAAAATTTATTTGCACGATAAACATTCTCTTTAATAACAAGTTATTGATTACATTAATTCATTACTCGACCTTATACGTTATTCCTTCGTTTGTGTATCGATTGGGTAGACGTTTTGCAAACAACAAAATGCCATTTAAATTTTAAAACACTTTCGGAATAGACACAATGGTCGACGCCAGCGCTGAAATACCGACGCCAGTAGCTGCCGACGACCGATGGTCGGCGTTCCAGGATCCGGACCGACCTTTTACACGCCGCGTGAAAAAGGTCGAAGACCAGGGACCAGCGCTTGAAGAGTACTTTCGGAAAGTGTTACGACAGCGATCTCCGCGCAGACGCCACGAGAAAATGTACATGGTAAGTCGCAGCTAGGGGTCTCTCTTCAGTGGAATGGAATGGCCACTGCTTAAGTCTACTAAAAACACGCTTACCTATTATTTATTTAAAAAAAACATGATTGGATTCATTTCATGTACAAATGCATTCGTACACAGTTCACTCGAAGTTTACACTTATTATCACATAAATAGAGTAAACTGCATACACAAGATCAACATGGAAACACAGCGCAATATAAATTCAGTCAAGTACGTTTGTTTATTTTCGAAGCACCGATGAATAGTGTTATTTGTTCTCTATATTTTTGTATCAATACATGTATATTTAAGTTAAATATAACAGCTGAAATATCAGCATATATTTAAGAATTCCTGTTACGTACTTCCTTTTGGGCGCATGGAAAATGCAATTATTTTCATTCGATGTTATGTATCTTTTTGGAGCGAACGCTTATATTTTCTAGTGTTTTTTACGAATACTTACATAGCTCACTCCCCACAAAATTGTCTTAAGCCAAATGTAGTAGCTAATTACATCAAACTTCTTTTCCTTCTATTTATTGTGTGTTGGTTTATGACGAACAAGTTGTGGCCAGGTGGATTTTTCTTTTGCTAAATGTGCAAAATCATAGCTATTGCCACTTTGACAAATGGAAAAGTTAGCACTGACCTAGCCATGGTCTTCTGTTGATTTCTAGTTCGCTACTCGCCTGTCTCAACTCCTAACAAGCACTGCATATGCGCTGACAGCAGAATGGAAATTGTTCTTCAAGGCCGACCGGAAGTCGGTCGTGCGCAGTGCTCCCCTGCGAACGCTTACACAGGACCGATACGAGTGCATGGTGCCCTTGATGAGGCCACTTAAACCCAATGCATTTCAGGTACTAGTAGGCTGATGAAACTACAGCGAATAGCTTTTGATGAAGTCATTTATTTAAAAAATAAAATATACTTATTGCATGTAAAACGCAGATCAGACTAAGAAAGTTTCACTTTTTAAATATATTAAAATCATATTGACATTAAGGAAAAATAACCCACTGTTTTAAGTGTTTTGTGTAAATAAATATGCGGTAATTTTGCTTTGAAACACAATTTAAATGGACTTGATCGCAGATTTTAAAATAAAAAATCTCCCAATTTTCTGTTAAATATGCAAACACATCAGGGAGCGAAACACTTATAAAACACACGCTTTTGAGAATAGTAAGAGGACCTATAGGGTACCGCAATAGGACACTGGTTTCAGCACGATAGGGATTCATCTTTTTAATTTCACATTTCTAATCATATTCTATTTTTTATAATATTCTGTTTTGTGCTTGAATATAACAGTTTAATGCATTAAATGGCACACGTCATAAAATTATCCAATCTCAGAACATGTTCGATTAATACACATTAAATGTATAATAATATATTGTATATTTCTCTAGTCCCCTTAAAAAAATAATAAGACTTAGCATACCAGTGTATTCGTCGGTTTAATAAACAGTTGCACTATAGACAAGTCTCTCATAAGATATGTTGTAATTTTAATTCGTCCATGTTCTTCATATTTCTTGGCGAGTTGGAGTTATTTTAAAATGAATTTTAGATTTTACGTCGAAGCTTCGATGAAATGCCATCCCATCGGTGCTTAATTCAGCTGTCGCCAGACTTAAGCAAAGAGGAAACGCGGTTGGTTCGCTTAGAATGGGAACCATACGTTGATAAAGATGGATCCTTGAATCCTCGGGGAATTTTGTCATGGTTTAATATGGGTATGACTGTAGTTGTTTGTGTTTATGTGTATTAAGTATTTTTTACAATACTTTATTTCCGATAATATGGGAACAACTATGTCCAGGGCAACAGATATGATTTCTTGACAATTAGTTTTCATTACAAGCTTTTTGTAACAATCAGTTTTTTTCCTTAAACTTTTTGTCAATTAGTTTATTTACAATTTGATAAAAACTCACATATATTTCTGGATCAGATTAGTGGTTTATTTAGGGCATTGATAATTCTCAGCAATTTGTATTCTGTCATTATTTATTCACAGTGTCAATGGTTGTTTGTGAATATAAGTATTAATTGTATATTTACAAATGTATGATGATTAGTCATTTTGTTTTAACCATTTACAACAAACCTGCTTTGCAGTCTCAGATCAGACTCATATTGCCAAACCCTTCATCAACGAAAAACCAGTGGAAATTACGATGTTATTAGTTTTTAAGACACGGTGTTTTGATCCGAATATTCCAGAATCTGTCACCACCTGTGCCATTAAATCTGGTACACTAGTCACAACGTCTTTTCTCGACGGTTCGGGTCGCGTAACGAATTGTAAAATATTGAACGTGAACGTCGTTTATGAAAGTTTCCTTACCCGTCCGCGTTTAACAGCAGACATTGTCCCGAATTGCTTACGTCGGAAGTAACTTTTAGTATCAAAACCACCCCGAACAGGTTTCTATATTAACTTAATGAAAACATAACGGCCGCACTAAAGGTCAAAATATACTTATTTAAATTATACAAATTATACACGGTACGGAGGAAACGGTACAACTAAAACGACGAAGATTCACATGCAATTCATTTTTCCATTAACAGAATCGTTTTCTGTACGATTGATTTGTTATTCTAATCCGTTTTCTGTCAAATACAAATCTTAAAACGATAAAACGAATCTTTTTCACATGATTACAGTACAGATTTTTTTTACATGGTCGGTTAAAATAGACTAGTGTGGGTATATTTTGACCGCGCCATTACGGTGTCCTGACGCAAAAAAACTAACAAATTGTTAGGCCAATTTTCGTTGTGTTTGTCCCATAATTGCACATTGATGTTTTTGTAGTGAAAATTTTTACACTTTACCGATGCACTCCATATTTTAGGAATCCAAAAGGCCTGCGCCATTGTTGAAAGCGAGAGCAACAATATATCCCGACTGAGGCTGTCAGAAAACGCCGACGGAACGGCGTCGGTGCACGCGACACTTTCTTGCGAACACGTGGATGAGAAGAACTTCACAGAACCAACTAACGAACAAGTGGTTACGATCATTCTGAACATCTACCCTGTTTTCATACTCGATGAACTTCCCTCGAGCGTCAAGATAAGCGCCCCAGTCCCGTGCTTTGGTCCATACAATCACGCACAAAAGGAATTGAAAGATTTGGTAAAACACGACACTGAAAACGGGACGATAGTAGCGGCTCTCGAACCAAAGGTTTGTGCAGAAATTTTCCAATGTGAATATTGGACAACATTTCATGTATGATGGGTTGCAATAGGTAACATATATAATGATACAGTATAACGTTTGACGCAAGAAACGCCGATGGTTTAACATTATAATGTTATTAGATAGATAGATAGGTAGATAGATAGATAGATAGATAGATAGATAGATAGATAGATAGATAGATAGATAGATAGGATAGATAGGATAGATGGGATAGATAGATAGATAGATAGATAGATAGATAGATAGATAGATAGATAGATAGATAGATAGATAGATAGATAGATAGATAGATAGATAGATAGATAGATAGATAGATAGATAGATTAGATAGATAGATAGATAGATAGATAGATAGATAGATAGATAGATAGATAGATAGATAGATAGATAGATAGATAGCTAGATAGATAGGCTAGATGGGATAGATAGGATAGATGGGATAGATCGATAGATAGATAGATAGATCGATAGATAGATAGATAGATAGATAGATAGATAGATAGATAGATAGATAGATAGATAGATAGATAGATAGATAGAGTAAACCCATATTTCCATTGTGGTCCTTTGTGCTGGTGGCAGGACATAGAGTGGCACTTATAAAAATGGAGAATGCATAACATTTATGGAAGATAGGATCAAAGTTGATAAAAATTGATGACTAGAAATGATTCCTTAATCCAAAAAACAACAACAAAAAAACAACAAACAATACACATAAAAAGTTACAGATTTTCTAATAAATGAGTTTTTAAAGACGACTTAATTATTAATCTGTGTTATACTGGAGGGTAAATAGTTCCATAATGAGCATACCGTGTAACAAAAGGACTTTGACCCGAAACCTTTGACTTTGGAGACAGCAAATGCACTTTTTTGAGTTGACCTGGTCCTGTATGAATGAATAGAGTCCTGCCGAATAAAATGTTCTCCCATATAGTCAGGGGCCAAACCATTTTTAATCTTAAACACATGGCCAAGAACAATCTGGTCTACACGATTATTGACTGGTAGCCAATTGAGCGATCGAAAGTGTTCTGGCCTATTATGTGTGCTTGCATCGAGACCAAGGACAAACCGCGATAACTTATTCTAGGTGGTGTAGAGCTTATTTTGTAACACTTTGGTGAGACTATGGTACCAAATAGAGCAAGCATAATCAAAATGACATTGGATCAAAGACATGACAAGAAGTTTCTTGGCTTGCTAGGTGAGATATTGTTTTTTTCTATATAGATATTTTAACCTGGAGTTGGCCTTCTGAATGACTGAACGAGCCATGGTTTCAAAGGACAAAGTTTGATTCAATGTAGCCCCTAGGTATTTGACTGAAGATGTAGATTCAATAATGGTACCATTACAAGAAATATCGAGAGAAGAGTTTGACCGGATTCTATGCCTAGAACCAAAAAGAATAGACTCCGTCTTACCTAAATGCAGAGACAACTTATTATCAACCAACCACTGACTAACTAAATATAAATCCTATTTCAATAACCTTTTAATATCAGTTTTACACTCACCAGACACGAGAATACCTGAAGAATCTGCATATAGGAGGAGCTTATTTTTAACCACAGCAGATATATCATTAACATAGATTAGGAAGAGAAGGGGACCTAGAATTGACCCTTGTGGAACTCCACATGATATTGGGGCTGTCTATCTGAAAGGTGTGATTTGAACCACCTTAAGATATCATCACCAAGACCTGCTGCACTTAATTTCATGAGAAGAATAGAGTGATTAACAGTGTCGAAGGCCTTTTGGAGGTCTAGAAGAATAATTCCTATGAGATTACCTTTATCCATTTCCAACCTGATATAATTAGTCAGATGTATGAGACAGGTGTCCGTTGAAAAACCACTTCTGAAACCAGACTGAAATTTATACAACAATTTGTTAACCTTGAAGTATGACTCAACCTGGTCATATACAACCTTTTCATATATTTTAGATATAATACTCAAAATAGAGACTGGACGGTATTTACCAACAGAGGTTTTATCACTTTTCTTAAAAATAGGAACAACCCTAGCAGACTTGAGATCCTCTGGAACAACACCCTGTATAAGAGATAGATTAATAACATGAGTAAGAGGTTGAGAAATAATCGAAGCCCCATCTTTCACAAGACGTGAGGGCACGCCGTCTAAACCTGTTGCTTTATTAGAACTAAGCTGGTTTAAATATTCGAGCACTTGGTTCTCAGAAACTAAAGAAAAAGAAAAACTGTTAACAGCTTTTACACCAAGGCTAGCATAAAAATAATGACAAATGATTTTCCAAACTTAAGAACACTAGTTGGTAATTTATCAACAAGCTTTGAGGCAACTGTAGTGTAAAAATGGTTAAAAGAATCTGCAATAATTTCCTTATCAAAGCATATATTTCCATCATTGTTAAGACAAATGGGAAGAGGAAGATAATCCTTTCTTAGATGGTAAACCAAAATTCTTAATGATCGACCAGGGTGACTTAGAGTCATTTTTGTTAGCTACAAGAGACTCTGTAAAGAAGTTTTCTTTTGCTGTATCAATTAAGCATTTACACTTATTTCTTAATAATTTAAATAGTTCAAAATTTTCAGCACTTTTATCACTTTTGTAATTACTGAAAGCCTTGCCTCTTTGGTTGATGGCCTCCAAAATGTCAGAATCTATCCATGGTTCAGTCCTTTGTTTAATTCTCATTTGTTTAATAGGAGCAATGTTGTCTATCACTGACATAAACATATGTTTTAAAAAGATCCCAATCTTCAGAAGCATTGTCACACAACAAAACCTGATTCCAATCCGTAGCCAAAAGGTTCTCTTGAAAAATCTCCCTGTTATAATTTATTATTGAACGTGCACAGTTTAAACTCAAATCAACCTAATTGGAGTGCGCATGTTGTCCGAAAGGTCTTACATTTTTGAGTTTCTCAAGGATCGAATACGAATAAGAATATTTATTTTGCAGTCAAAGGCCACCAGCCCATAATATAGTGTATTTTCATAATTATATAAAAATAAACTGAGTAGTTAATGAATACAAAGTCATATGATGCAACACACACATGCACTTTCGTAGAACTAGTACTTCTATACATTATAATTTCACAATTTTTAAATATCAAAATGCAAGTATAAACATATTTACAAGGTTAGCCACAGCGTATGATTCATTATCAATGCCAAACAATATAATTATGCAGTTTTTCAGCCAAAACATGGTTTACCTAATAACTAAATACCTATGACAAGTTATATAGCATGCACACTAGTAACATACTTATAATCTAATCTAAGAATCATTATTCATTATAAAAGATAAATAAACAATTCAATACAAGCATGCACTAATTAAAATGCAAGCTAGTTTGCATGATAATTACGTTATTGTTACATATTAGCATACACATACATATATATGTGTATATTTTATGGCAGTCAAAATACATGGGATTTACATTTTAAAGGAAAAAGGAAAAAAAGGAAAACCATGGACATATAATGCAAACGTTATAAATAATGTGTGCTAATGAAATTTCTTCGTACATTCAGACAAAAATTTGGTGATCAAAAATATGTGCTTGTCATTTTCATCGGCCATTAACATATTGAACAAACGAACAGTTTCTATTTGATTCAGCCACTGCGGAATAAACAAATCGTGTCTAAGTGTGTTATACACTGGGCACTGCATAAACATATTGTACTTATCTTCTACAATATAGACATTTCACATAAGACAAAATTTGCAATATCTATGATTATGCTGTATGTCCAAGTGTCAGCCTTTCTCAATCACGAGCTCGTGTCCGGAACATCGCATCGGAAATTTGAAAGACATCTTTTTAATGCGTAAGGCAACTCAATTGACAGATATCGTTCAACATTAAGTATTGTTTGTATTCCCGATAATATTTCGCCTTAGGCGAACTATCCATTTGAGCTTGGAGTTTTTGCAGAGCACAATCTTTAAGCCTGTTTTGCATAAGAACGTGACCATTTTAGCATTTCCGACTTCATTTGCTAACCAAATATAGCCAAAGCCATTCTCGAAAAGTACTCTTTTAACATGTGTAGCCCAATTGGTTTTGCCTGAGGAATCGAGGTTTCGAAGAAGCATGTACATTTGTCTCGGGTATCTGTTTGTTGGCATCTGAAGAATCCTGACCCAGTATGCAATGAGTTTACCCGTGTATGTCACATACAAAGGCAGCCGTCCACATTCAGACAGAGCAAAGAAATTTGACACAGATTTGTTTAACCACAAAGCCGTTTACAGTAGTTGATGTGCACACGTTCAATACACTCTGCGTACTGGAAGCCCCATATTTCGGCAGAGTAGCACAGAATCGGCGTGATCATAGCGTCAAAAAGTTCGAACGCTTGTTTTCGGCTAAAATATCCAAAATGTTTCTGGCACCTATAAATGCTTCCTAAAGCTTTCATGGCTTGTTTTGCTAGCGTCTTCTTCGTCATTGTCAATGATAACTTCGGCGTAAAGTACGCACTTAAATACTTATAGAAAGACACGAGTTCTACATTTTCTCCTTTGTATGTCCAGTGTTCATATCGGCGTAGAGGACCACCATTTCTAACGAGAGCGCCGATGGCGTTGAAAGCATAGTTGCAAGATACATGGAAGTTGCTGCTGAAGTTAATGTTTAGGTCAAAATATACTAAATAGTTTCCTTATATGTTTCAATGTAAAAGCGACAAATTTGAGCGAAAATAAATACAACATTTTGCACATAGAGACCCCCATAACCATACTTTTTCTTGACGGTCATTCTTAGCTAAATCGATTTAAGCAATAAAAAAGATATGTCAAGTTCAAACCAAAAAAGAATTCGACTCAAATCACCTTCTTTTTTCTGCCGTTTTCTAGTGGATTGTAACCTTTTGCAGTACCATTTTTTACTTTAATCTCTAACTTTATCCTATTTAATAGTAAACACCTATGCTTACCCTATCAATATCTCCAAACGATAAAACCAGAACAACAGTCTAAAGTGTAAAACATGCCTTCAAGGAAAATATGATGATTTGTTTAGACATGGACCTATACAGTATAGGTCCCTGATTTAGAGAGTACAGCCTTCATGACTCGATTATTCATGACCCTTCATGACGCGATTATTCATGACTCGATTATTTAGTTTGTTGTAACCTTAACAATTTCTGACATCACGAGTCGCCCCTCTTGTTGGTTCATGCTACCAAAATGTTCTATTTTTAGAAACGGGAATTCCAAATCGTGACGAATGTGAATGGTTACAAAATGACATAACTATGAAAATAAATACGTAGAATTACATTATTTCACGCATACCATTATGCAACCATCCGTTTTTTTCCGACTTGATACATTTACGGCATTCCATTTAATATTTTACAGACACAACACTCGTCCAGAATTTGCGCGAATTCATTAAATTCGATGCCACATTTAAACCGTTAGCTCTACTCGTAACGTTAATTTCTGGCTCAAAGTAAATCATTTTAATTTCAATTAACACATCTCTATTACTTTCAAACTCTTCTTCATTAAATACATAGAAAGGCAGGTCAGAATCCATGTCATAAATCAGAAAACATTCATCGCACTCCGTTATTTTTTTTTACACATTTACAAAGAATGAAAGTGTTTTATGCCCCACTTCCTGTTGAGAATATGTTAATTTCTATTATTATAATTAACCAATGAAATTCTTCATATCCTTAAACCAGTGCCTAATGAATTTGACCTCTCTCAGAACAGTAAACAAAGGAAATAGAAAGTAGGTGTGAGATCACTATCAACCAGAACAGGATTGTTTTACGAACGAAATTTGTTTTAGTTTCTTAGAAGGTTTTTTCACGTAAAACGGTCTTAGAAAAAATACTAAAAACGGTGTCAGCAATATTCTTGGAAGAAGACTTTAGAAAAACGTTTCTAAATAAAAAAAATGTTAGAATTACCATATACTATATTAAATAGATATTTCGTCTGATTTTTGATCAGGTAAGGCTTCATAATGGTCAACCGTTCCATGTCGGTTTTCGAAATGTAGCTCTAACATAAGCATAGTTGCGTAACCGCAACTATGCTAAAAACCATGATCCAGATTCACTTTCATTTTAACTTTATCACAGAAAACTTCGATATTGTTGATAAGTCGCTGCAATTGCACAGCTGTATCTGCTAGTCCCGAAACATCATCAGCATACATTAATACAAATAATCTATCGATTTCAGGAGAGACATATATTCCATCGCCTTCTTTTGATCTCAAAAAGTTAACCAGATCATTCATGAACATGGCAAAAATAATCGGCGACGACAGACAGCCTTGTTTTGTACCAATTTTACAGTCAATGAAGTCTGTCAAGCCATTTTTAACTTTAACACATGCTTTCATTTGACTCTACATAGATTTTAACATATTTAAAAAAACACCATTAACACCATTTCTCGATAGACATTGCCAAATCTTCATATGATTACAATTGTCAAAAGCCTTAAGGTAGTCAACATTAAATACGAAGAAACGGCCTCCATGTTTTGTACTATACTTTTGAATTATAGCGTGTAAATTGAATATGTTATCAACAGTTGAGTAACCCGACCTAAAACCAGCCTGTGATTCATCGAGGACCATGTTTTCGTCACACCATGACATAAGTCTTTTTGTTAAAATATTGACAAACACTTGGCTAATACTATTCGATAGCGAAATTGCCTATAATTGTTTGGCTCTAAGGTTGATCCTTTTTTGTGAAGTGGAGTAATGATACTGCCACTCCAGTTTTCTGGAAATACACCCGTTTCAAATATATGATTGAAAGTTCTTGTCAAAAATCGCACAATTCGTTCAACAGTGACAGTAAATATTTATATACAGAGACCATCCCTAGGTAGGACTCAAAAAATGTATTTTGTTTTCTTTAATACCGTGTTAAAATAAATGGGATTAAGCTACAGTGAAATACTTAATCAGGAGAGTATGTGTGATTATTAGTTCTAAAACGGATGCATGCACGAAAAACGTTATGGTTTTTATAACTTACATAGAACTAATATAATGCTAATCTATTAAACTCGTTATTTATATAATGCTAATCTATTAACATCGTTTTTTTTAAAGCGTATTTGTTTAATATTCCTTCGAACTCGACACACACCATCAACAAAATGTGTTTTCATTTCAGAGAGATATTCAGTACGCTGCTATTAAGAACAACTTACCCCGTAACGGTACATCGTGGCAGATCAATGCGAGTTTCCTAGAACACCACGTTTTCAATATATTGGACAAATACGGCAAAGACATGAACTTTAGAAATATTCTGGTCATACTTAACATTATTCGGGAACGACATCCTAACGAATTGGACAAACTAAACAATGACATTATCATAAATATTTTATTTATGGTCACGCATAAAAACTTAGGTCGTCTGAAAACTCTTCAGGATTGGTTCTTAGAGATTTTAAGTACAACAGCGCATTGTCTGAAAAAAGGTTTCATAAAGTCTTTCTTTTTACCGCGGATGAATCTTCTTACGCTGTACAGTTTAAATAGTCCGGAGGGAGCTGCAATCGCAGGCAAGTTGGAACAGATCGCTAGCGCGGTAAAAAAAGATCCGAAAAACATTTATCAACTTACAGGATACGTTGACAGGAAAAAGAATAAGAACGGAAACGAAAGTCAGAGCAGCGACAGCGACGCTTCAGACGACGATGATTACTCAGACGAAAAAGAACCAAACGATGAAGAAGATAAAATATTCTCTACTGAGATCGAGGGCGACACAGACAAAACAAATAATTAAAAAGGTTCACTTAAATATGAGAAATACAGTTGTATAGTAATTATAGTTTACAATTGTACATTTTAAAATGCCTTATTACATACACATTTATTATGATTAGGTTGTTTAAGAGCGGTGGGTACAGTACTGTGATATATTCGGACTCTTACAAAGCTAAAATTATATTATAAGACGACACAGGTTGGCCTATGTACCGTTAGATGTCCATGAATCTGTGGTTACGGCTCTTGTTGTGCATCCCTAGTTCTTGAACAGCAGATAATTATTTGCGCTGTCGCTGCGCGCCATGACGGTCGTCCGAGACGGCGTCTCGAACTGGGGAATCATTCGTTCCATCAGATCCAAGAAACTTAAATGATCGACATTCTTAGTGGGCACGTATGCCATGACCACCAAGTCAGCAAGGGCCTGGTTGATCGCCTTATTGAATGATGGTCGCAGGACAAACACATGGTCTGTCTGTGTCCGTTACTGGCTGGCCGTGTTGCGGTCCGCGAAAGGTTGCTTTTGTTTAATGTGATTTCGCTGATTCGAGGTTCCGCCATGAAGTTGGATCGTTGCAAAGCATAGGTGACAAGACGCACTTCTTTTGTCGACTGAAATCTTGAAGAACTTCCAAATCAAAAATTATTTTTTAACAACTTTAAAAAATATACATTTTAAACGAAATGAAAAAAGGTGTTTTTTATGATTATATTCACTTAAACGGGAAGTTTAATTAGAAAAAATTGTCTGATACATTAATTGCTTTCTTAATTCAAACTTGCCTCAGACGATGATTGTGGCATCGTTGTTGACTAATTAATAATGATATTATTAAATTATGATATATCGAATACGACGTTAACTGTTTAAGATTTTAACAACGAATGTAAATTGTGATACCGTGGACGTTTAAAATTTTATAGAAGTTGATGCAATTGACAGGCACAAATTGAGGTGCGTTATACTTTCTTTATTTTTAAGAAATAACAATATTTGGTCGATTGCTACCTAAACGAAAGATTTGACTTTGGAATTATAAACTTTTATAAATTGGATACATTTACTAGTGCAAGGGGGGTTTTCCATAAAAGTTCATTTGATTTAATTGGGTAAACAGTGTTATGTGTCATTTTTATTTTCATGAAATATAAATGTATTTTAGTATCATGGTGGATAAGTGTGTGAGGGTCTAGGTCATCCCTATTCACAACATTACATAGTTCATCAGAAATTAATGCATATTATCAGATGTATGATTTTGCTGCTTTATGAGTGAGTGTAGTTTCGTGCATTTTACAATTGTAAATAACTATTTTGATCAAAACAAATGTATAGTTAAAGGGCCCATTTGTATTTGCATGTCCCATTATAGAAGACGGCATATTTGGAAAGTTAAAAAATGATAACATCCATACAACAATCCTGTAATTAACTGATTTGCATGCTTACATTCCCAAAATATATGTAGTATAGTTTCACTTTCATTTTGTAAAAAGGTGAAGTTGGTGAAGTGGCTTACACTATTTTTAATTAGGATGCGTTTGTACCTATGATTATATGTACAAGTCAATATTGAAACCATTGTAACCACTTTTTTTTATTTTGTGTTATATGAACAGGCATACAAAATATGCAACAATTCTTTTGTTTCAATGCAAATGCATGTGTGTCTGATTACGATACTAGACTCATTTTCAAACGACTTTGACATTTGCCCCTCGATCAATGGGATATCAGTCGTCCGTTAACATTATCAATGCAGTTGCATCGTTTTAAACCAATTATTGTACATACTGGCGAGGTATACTATTGGTTTTATACGATTTTTATGTAGTAAGATAGACCGCAAGCTTTTGGGAATAAACGGCTTAATACAGCAGTTGTCAGTAGAGCTTCTCAATTTCATATTTATCGTTACTGCATATATAATTCATTGTAAAGAATAGTGGATTCTGAAGCAACAGCTGATTTTAAATGTGTTTTTTTCTACTAAGTTCAACAAATGAATTCAACTTATCTTTCAAAAATTCATGTTGAATCTAGTTTTTTTTTAATTTAAGTCTTCAATTTCTTTTTTTACACTGACATGTGTAGTTTCGCAACACGCAACATTTGTTGTCTTCTGGTTCAAGATGAATCTACTGAAAAAATCGAAATGCCGTCGCGGCTTCATGAATTGTGCACCTACAAGTGACCGGTATGCATATTCGGTGCCGTTTAAGTGTGCCACTGGCGAATCTGTGACGAAAGTTCGAAGCTCAAACGTTAGCCGAATGGGTCAAGTTCCCCTCGGGTACTACTTCCCGGTACCCCGGGTACTTTTAAGTATACTTCCCGTACACCGATTTTCAAATGATACTTTTGGGTACACTGGTATACCTACAGGTACCCTATCTTTTTAATAAAAAAAATCGTACCCAAATTTTTTTCGTACCCTAAATTTTCGTACCCACATTTTTTTTCGTACCCAAATTGTTTCTTTTGGCATATTTTTTCATACCCAAAATGTTCGAACCCAAATTTTGTTTCGTACCCAATTTTTTTTTTCGTACCCATTTTTTTTTGGCATAATTTTGTCGTCTTTGGTCTTTTTAAATATTATACCATGTTAAATGGGATAAAGTGGAGAGCCCGCTCATTCGTGAGAGTTTACTATAGGTATCATGATTTTTTTAACAAATACGTTTTTTCAGTAAAGCGCATCCGCGCGTTTGTAATATGAGGTACCCACACTGATCCGACATTTTTCTAACCGTTCAAACTTTTCGATAGGAAATTGAAGACAAACTGTGTATTTTATAGCGAACTTGCAAATTTCGGTAGCATTTCAGGCCTTCAAGACTTCCATACCGACTGAAAAGTACGGCAAACATTTGTGGTTAGATAATGTAACGATTTTCGTCTTATCATGACACTATATTTTTCTGTAGTTTTAGTTGCTCATCTTGAAAGCAATACTGTGTTATCATAGTGTATCGATAGTCCAATGTGTCTTCCCCTGACGATTTAGTACCGAGTCAAAATGCAAAGTATTATTTAAACATATATCACACACACACACTAATATCGAAAATGATCAACCCAAACGGTTTTGTTGTTTTCTGTTGAGTTTTACCGAAAGTTCATAAATTATTTCCGATTGTCACGAATTTTCCCAATTAACTGCTTTTTAATTAGAATGAAAAACAATAATGAAATGGAAAACGTTTTTCTTTTAATACTTGTTTCCTTAATTTTTCCGGTTTTCTTCCGTTCATCAGATCCCCCCCCCCCCCCCCCCCCCCCCCCCGCTTTACAACCAGAAATCTGTCAAGCGCTATCAACATGGTTACGCAAGAGTGATAGTGTATTTCAATCTGGACAGCAGTCGTTTTATTTTCAAGCAACTGGATATTTGCCAACTCCGCCTTGCAAGATATAATTGGGATAAATCTTTTGACCAAGTTCCATGAAGATCGGACAATCAATATGGTATCTTCAGTGTCAACAAGGCAAATGTTAACGCGGCACGACAGACCATGGACAAAAGGCAATCACAAAAGTTCACAATGAGCACAGTGTGCTCGGGTAAGCTAAATACACCCATTTAAATCTTACCCTGTATAATTTTCTATGCATTTAAAAAAAACTTACGGCCATTAGCGCCACCATGATTATCGATGGTCCCAATTTAAAATGACGAACCTACATTTTTGGCATTTCGCGATTTTGATACTGTGCAAAGCGTGAAATCAATGCACATATACCCCCAAAACAACAAAATAGTTAACCAATCGCAACAGCTCCATAAAGTCACGTGATGTAATGACGAACCGCAATTGCTGGAAGTCAAAATAACGAAGCTGAAAAAAATTGTTACGTCGGCATTTTGCGCGCTTATTAATATATTAAAGTATCAATATAGCCATGTATGTTAAGGCAAATTGACGAAACGTAAACGTTTGCTTATAAAAAAATTAAATGATGTACATTTTATAGCATTGATAAACGCAAAAAGATATCAAAATAATATAAAATGTTGAGGTATTAACTTAGTAACTTGAGGCCGCAACTAATAGCTTGTTCCTACAACTTATTAAGTTGAGGTTTCAACATAGTAAGTTGTTCCTTCAACTTAATAACTTCTGGCCGCAAGTTACCATGTTATAACCACAACTTAATGTGTTGTGGGAACAACTTATTAAGCTTCGACCACAACATAGTTTAAGCAATCAGATAGGCCGTTTCATCTTTACCGTTTTATCACGTTTAGTACCTGTATACGCGTAATATTGTGCGCCGATTTGAGCACTATCCCTGTAAGCTATGGATCCCGGGATTGAGTCCCTGTCTGAGCACTTGCCTTGTTTGCGACTGGGTTCAGGGTTCCATCCCCGGTCTGAGCACTAGCAACGTACGCGTCGGATCCCGGATTCGAGTCCCATGTTTTTTTGGATTTGAACCCGGGACCCTTCTTGTAAAGGGCGATTCCTCTGACCGGAGCTCGATCCCGGGAACCATCGTTTACGAGGCGAGTGCAAGATGCCTAAGTTTTCGACGGTCTGAAAATCTAATTAGGAGTTATCGACGGCCTCGGGTTTCGAATCATAGTACGAGCACTAGCCCTGAAAGCTTTGGGTCTCTAGATCAATCCTCGGTTTGAGGATTTACCCTATAAGCGACGGCTCGAATTCCGATGTGAAAATTTGCACCAACAGTGACCGGTCCCGGGTTCGAGCCCCAGTCTGAGTACTAGCCCTGAAAGCTATGGATCCCGGGTTCAAGCCTGTGTCTTTTTTTTTTTTTTTTTCATTTATTTTTCACATTTCTTTACATTGTAGTTTACATCCATAATTACTAGAATACGGAAAAACATAAGAATGTGTATGATAATAATGTACATTTTGAACTATAACATATCAAATATTTAGCGTATGCGTGATTATATTTTAAAAATTGTTTACATTGCCAATGTTAGATAAAGAGCTTTGTGATTTATAGCAAAAACATAAAACTAATAACTATGTTTACTAAACATAGAGATTTTATATCTAGAAAAAGTAAAGAAAATATTTTACAACAAGATTTGTTTCAATGGAATTGTTGTAAGTATTTGTTATTGTTTTTAGAAGGATTTGTTTTTTTATTAAATTGTTTTGCCATAAAATATGTCTGGGTAGCATTATTTGTGGTTTGTAGAATGTATGATTCACCTAAATTGAATCCATTTTTTTTGGTGTTGTTCATATTTATTTTTTACAAGGGCAATCTCAGATTCAATTTTTATTCTCGTATTTAGGTATTACCACTTGCCCAGTAAGGGAAGGATCCCGGTTGCGACCCTCAGTCTGAGCGTTCGCACCGAAAGCTAAAGGTTCACACAGGGACTTGAACCAAACAGCCGTCGCTAACATACCATACTGAGCACTCGCCTTCTAAGCGACCGGCTGCCGAAATGAGCACAAGCTTCGTAAGCAACATTTCCCGCGTTCGAGTCCCGAAATGAGAGCTAGCCTCGCAAGCTATGGGTGTTCGGGTTCTAGCGCCGGTCTGAGCACTAGCCCTGTAAGCTATAAATCCCGCATTTTTCGGGTCCGGCGCTAAGACTAGGACTTTGATCAGGGTCCGTTCGCTTAAATGGCAAGTACTTAAACCGGGATTTGAGCCCGGGGCCCATAGCATACAGGGTGAGTGCTCAAGCAGGGCATCCAAACCGGGATCCGTTACGTAGGGAGCGAATGCTAAGACTGGGATCCAAGTCGCTTACAGGGAAAGTCCTTAGACTGGGGCTAAAACCCAAAGACCCATCGTTTAAAAAGGGAGGTATCAGACCTGGATTCCCAACCGGAATCCGTCGCGTATGTGCCTAGTTTTCACACCAGGGTTCAAACCCTGAACCAAGTCGCTAACTTGGCGATCGCTCAGATAGGGGCTCAAATCTGAAATCCATGGCTTACATGGCAAGTGCTCAGATAGGGCTCGAACGGGGATCCATAGCTAACAGGGATAGTGCTCGAACCCGAGCACCTAGTAAAATAAGGGGTACTAATTGTGATAAAACGGTAAAGATAAAACGCCCGATCTTATTGGTTAAACTTAAATTAGTGGCCTCAACATAGTTAGTTGGTCCCACAAGTTATTTAGTTGAGGCAACAACTAATAAGTTGGGGGAACAAGTTATGAAGTTGTCGCCACAAGTTTCTGAGCTGAGGCCTCAAGTTAATAAATAAGTTGTTCCCACAAGTTATTTTGTTACAGGAATAACTTAATAAGTTAAATGAACAAATTACTAGGTTGAGGTCATAACTTAATAAGTTTTGGGAGCAAGTTATGAAGTTGTGGCCACAAGTTACTAAGCTGAGGTCTCAACTTAAACAGTTGTGGGGACAACGTACTTAGTTGTTTCCACAAGTTATTTTAAAAATTGTTCCCACAAGTTACTAAGTTGAGGCCACACTATAAATAAAGAATTGCGGTTGTCACCTCTGTTCCACCGTGTAAAACAGAAAAACACGCATTGCTTTGCTATATCTAACGGAAAAAATGGACAAATTTATTCTATTGAAACAAAATCTCTTACAATAAGCTGTCCAATTTGCCGAAACATCACATAAATGCAAGTCTAAATGACGAAGATACATTTTACAGCAGATTTATTAACTTAACGTCAAATTAGTTCCATACGAACATGGTCCATCATGCGACACTTTTAAAAATGTTTAAAATAGTCTTTATTTGACTTTGTGCAAGAAATGTTTAACAAAAATACGTCTCCTGAAAACTTGTGTTTTTGTAGGTTCGACATTTTAAATTGGGACCATCGTTATGTTATGAGAAAATGTGATTTATTTATTACAAGAGCTGTCTCCATAGGATGACATATGCCCCCTAAAACCGCTTTGATAGAAGTTATGAGCATTTTTCGAAACCTAAACCCAGATTTCAAACCTAAACGCGGACTTTAAGTTCAAGGTCAAGGTCAAAGAGGTCAAATTTTTTGTGCGTATGGAAAGGCCTTGTCCATATACACATGCATACCAAATATGAAAGTTACATCTGAAGCGACATAGAAGTTATGAGCATTTTTCGAAACCAAAACGCAGATTTTGATGACGGACAGTGCGATCACTATATGCCCTCCTTCAGGGGCATAACAAGCAATAGTCAGATTTAAAGGGGCCATTTCACGTTTGGGTAAATTGACAAAATTGAAAAATGTTGTTTCAGATTCGCAAATTTTCGTTTTAGTTATGATATTTGTGAGGAAACAGTATATTGAACAGTTACCATGCTCTAAAATAGCCATTATATGCATCTTTTGACGATTTAAAAACCTGAAAATTATAAAGCGTTGCAACGCGAAACGAATTAATAATTTGGAGAGCTCTGTTGTTGTCGTTATATTTTGTGAAACTACGAGGATTGGATATATAAACTTAAAGTATACAAAAGAGCCATCGGCCCTAAGGCGCTCACCTGAGACACGAAGGAAGTAGCTAAAAATGTGACTTCTAGAGTGTTCACAAGCTTTTTTACTATATAAATATAAGAAACAAGAGGGCCTGAAAGGCCCAAAGTCGCTCACCTGAGATAACAAGATATTATTGGGACAAATCTTCTGACCAAGTTTCATGAAGATCAAAAAATAAACCTCTAGAGAGTTAACAAGATTTTACTATAGCCATATAAGGAAAAATGCCCCGCCCCCTGACAGCCATGTTTTTCAACCAACCGGCATCATTTTTGAACATTTCAAAGATATTATCGGGATGAATGGTCTGACCAAGTTTCATGAAGATCGGACATTAAATGTGGCCTCTAGAGTGTTAACAAGATTTTACTATAGCCATTAAGGAAAAATGCCCCGCCCGTTGGAAGCCATTTTTTTCAAGCAAACATAATTATTTTTGAACTCATCTAAGTCATCATTGAGACCAATCTTCTGACCAAAGTTCATAAAGATTGAACAATAAATGTGGCCTCTAGAGTGTTAACAAGGTTTTACTATAATAGCCATATATAGCCATATAAGGAAAAATGCCCCGCCCCTGGTGGCCATGTTTTTAAAGCAACCAAAACCATTTTCGAACTCATCCAAGATATTATTGGGACAAATCTTCTGACCAAGTTTCATGATGATCTGAAAATAAATGTGACCTCTAGAGTGTTAACAAGGTTTAACTAGAGCCATATTAGGAAAATAGCCCCGCCCCGTGGCAGCCATCTTTTTTAACCAACCGGCATCATTTTTGAATTCGTCCAAGATATTATTGGGATGAATCTTCTGACCGAGTTTCATGAAGATCGGACTATAAATGTGGCCTCTAGAGTGTTAACAAGATTTTACTATAGCCATATATAGCCATATAAGGAAAAATGCCCTGCCCCTTAGCAGCCATGTTTTTCAAGCAAAGGTTACCATTTTTGAACTCATCCAAGATATCAGTGGGACAAATCTTCTGAGCAAGTTTCATGAAGATTGGAAAATAAATGTGGCCTCTAGAGTGTTAACAAGGTTTTACTATAGCCATATCAGGAAAAATGCCCCGCCCCCTGGCGGCCATGTTTTTCAACCAACCGGCATCATTTTCGAACTCGTCCAAGATATTATTGGGATGAATCTTCTTATTAAGTTTTATGAAGATCAGACAATAACTGTGGCCTCTAGAGTGTTAACAAGATTTTACTATAGAGATATATAGCCATATTAGGAAAAATGCGCCGCCCCTTGGCAGCCATGTTTTTCAAGCAAACGTAACCATTTTTGAACTCATCCAAGATTTCATTGAAACCAATTATCTTCTGACCAAATTTCATGAAGATTGGACAATAAATGTGGCCTCTATAGAGAGTTAACATGGCAAATGTTGAGGCGGCACAACGGACAACAGACAACGGACAAAAAGCGATCACAAATGCTCACCATGAGCACGTTGTGCTCAGGTGAGCTAATAAAAAACATATTCAAAAGTTTGCTATCTTCTAGAATGTAAAACTATCATTTATAATCAATTCCACTTTATCTTCTTGTGCTTAAAAAAAAGTATTTTAAACAGGGAGACAACTCTGTCAATTCAACATAATTTTTCAAAAGCCATTTTGCAGTTATTCCCTTGACATGCTAAACTAAAGTGTTCACAAACTGCTTTACTATATAAATACACAGACTCTAGATTACATAGATCAATATACACTCCGTGATAAATATAAGGACAAGAGGGCCATCAGGCCCTAAGGCGCTCACCTGAAAGCCAAAGGAACTAGACTATTCTGAAAAAAATGCAAGCTGATTATTTTGGACCAAAAAGGTGACTTTTAACATGTTTTTTTTATATTTGACCTTGTGACCTAGTTTTTGAGCTCATATGACCCAGCTTCAATCTCTGGCAAAATTTCATTGGGACAAATGTTCTGACCAAGTTTCATGAAGATTGGCCAATAAATGTGGCTAATATTGTGTCAACAAGTTTTCACTAAAGCCATATAAGGACAACTGCCCCCCCCCCCCTGGCGGCCATGTTTTTCAACAAACCATAACCATTTTCAAACTCACTCAAGATATTGTTAGAACAAATGTTCAGATCAAGTTTCATAAAGATTGGATAATAAATGTGACTTCTAGAGTGTTAACAAGGTTTTGTAGTAAATAGCCATTAAGGAAAAATGCCACGCCCCCTTGCGGCCATGTGTTTTTTACTGATCTCAACCATTTTTTAACTTAGCCCAGATATTATTAGTTCAAATATTCTGACCAAGTTTCATGAGCATTGGACCACAAATGTGACTACTAGAGTGTTAACAAGGTTTTACCATACAGTAAAGCCATATCAGGAAAACTGCCCCGCCCCATGGGGGCCATGTTTTTCATTCAACTGGAACCATTTTCGAACTCTTCCAAGATATTATTGGGACACATGTTTTGACCAAGTTTCATGAAGATTGGACTAAAAATGTGACTTCTAGAGTGTTAACAAGGTTTTACAATAGCCATATAAGGAAAACTGCCACGCCCCCTGGCGGCCATGTTTTTCAACCAACAGGAACCATTTTCGAATTCGTCCAATATATTATTGGCACACATGTTCTGACAAAGTTTCATGAAGATTGGACTAAAAATGTGACTTCTAGAGTGTTAACAAGGTTTTGCTATAGCCATATAAGGAAAACTGCCACGCCCCCTGGCGGCCATGTTTTTCAACCAACCGGAACCATTTTCGAACTCGTCCAATATATTATTGGGACACATGTTCTGACAAAGTTTCATGAAGATCGGACAATAAATGTAACTTCTAGAGTGTTAACAAGGTTTGCTATATATAAAACTGCCACGCCCCCTGGTGGCCATGTTGTTCAATCAACTGGAACCATTTTCGAACTCGTCCAAGATATTATTGGGACACATGTTCTGAGTAAGTTTCATGAAGATTGGACAATAAATATGGCCTCTAGAGTGTTAACAAGGTAAATGTTGACGAGGCACGACGGACAAAAGGCGATCACAATAGCTCACCATGAGCATGTTGTGCTCAGGTGAGCTAAAAATGACCCCCCCAGCGGCCATGCTTTTTTACAGATCCAAACTATTTTCAAACTCAAACGTCATATCCAGAAAACACATGTTCTAACCAAATTTCATGTGAACATTGGACCAAAAATGTGACTTCTAGAGGGTTCACATGTTTTCATTATATACATATAGAGAAAACTGCCCCGCCCCCTGGCGGCCATGTTTTTTCACCGATCTGGACCATTTTCGAACTCGTCCGAGATATCAATGAAACCAGTGTTTTGACCAAGTTTCATGATGATTGGGCAAAAATTGAGACTTCTAGAGTGTTCACAAGGTTTCTCTATAGCCATATAAGGAATACTGCCAGTCCCCCTGGTGGCCATGTTTTTCAATGGACCAGAACCATTTTTTAACTCAACCAACATATCATTTAGACAAACATTTTGACAAAGTTACATGAAGATTTGGCATCAAATGTGACTTCTACAGTGTTCACAAGGTTTTTCTTTTTTTTGACCTAGTGACCTAGTTTTTGACCCAGCATGACCCAGTTTCGAACTCAGTCAAGGTATCAATGAGACAAATGTTATGACCAAGTTTCATGAAGATCAGACAATAAATGTGGCCTCTAGAGTGTTCACAAGGCAAAATGTTGACGACGGACGACGCTCGAGGGACGACGGCGATGCACGACGGACAAAAGGCGATCACAAAAGCTCACCATGAGCACGTTGTGCTCAAGTGAGCTAAGAGGACCCCCCCACCCTGTTGACCATGTTTTCTTACTGATCCGAACCATTTTCGAACTCGACTGTCATATCCATGAAACAAATGTTCTGACCAAATTTCATGAAGATTGGGCAAAAAATGTGTCTTCTAGAATGTTCACATGTTTTCACTTTATACATATCAAGAAAACTGCCCCACCCCCTGGCGGCCATGTTTTTCAAAAGATCATGACCATTTTCGAACTCCTCCGAGATATCCACAAAACCAATGTTGTGGCCAAACTTCATGATGATTAGGCAAAAAAAGTGACTTCTAGATTGTTCACAAGCTTTTTTTACTATGTAAATATAAGGAAAATGTTTTTTATGGATCCGAACTATTTTCGAACTGAACCATCGTATCCAGGAAACAAATGTTCTGACCATATTTTATGAATATTGGGCAAAAAATGTGTCTTCTAGACTGATCACATGTTTTCACTATATACAAATAGAGAAAATTGTCTCACCCCCTGGCGGCCATGTTTTTCCACTGATCATTTCCATTTTCAAACTAGTCTGAGATATCTATAAAAATCAATGTTTAGACAAAATTTCAAGATGATAAGACAAAAAATGTGACTTCTAGAGTGTTCACAAGCTTTTTTAACTATATAAATATAAGAAAAATGACTCCCCCCCTTGGGGGCCATGTTTTTTTACCGATCCGAACCATTTTCTACCTCAACTGTCGTATCCAGGAAACAAATGTTCTGAACAAATTTCATGAAGATTGGACCAAAAATGTGACTTCTATAGTGTTTACCTGTTTTCACTATAAACATGAAGGGAAAACTGCCCCGCCCCCTGGCGGTCATGTTTTTTCACCAATCTGGACCATTTTCGAACTCATCCGAGATATCAATAAAACCAATGTTTTGACCAAGTTTCATGGAGATTGGGCAAAAATTGTAACTTCTATAGTGCTCACAAGGTTTCTCTATAGCCATATAAGGAATACTGCCCAACCCCCTGGCGGCCATGTTTTTCAACGGACCGGAACCATTTTTGAACACAACCAACATATTATTAAGACAAACATTTTGACAAAGTTACATGAAGATTGGGCATCAAATGTGACTTCTACAGTGTTCACAAGGTTTTTCTTTTTTTTGACCTAGTGACCTAGTTTTTGACCCAGCATGACCCAGTTTCGAACTCAGTTGAGGTATCATTGGGACAAATGTTCTGACCAAGTTTCATGAAGATACGACAAGAAATGTGGCCTCTAGAGTGTTCACAAGGCAAAATGTTGACATCGCACAACGGACAAAAGGCGATCGCAAAAGCTCACCATGAGCACGTTGTGCTAAAAATGCCTCCAACAGGTTAACTGGAAGGATGGTCGAGACGTCGTAATTGGAGATGTTTTACTCCAGGACTCCAGGGGTCAGTAGTTTGAGCCCTGCTGAGGGTTACCTTTTTTCTTTTTTAAATTTTATTCTTGATTTTTTACCGGAGAATTTTAGATCCAATGTTTACATTTATCAATATAAAGCATTTAATGACAAACTTTAAAAAATGCCCAAATCTGTGAAATGGCCCCTTTAATTGCTTTAATTTTCACAATGTGTATAAATAAACACAAAAGTGAACTGACACAATCAAATTGAGAATAGTGTTTACACATGTTTAATTGTATTCATTTGAATACAACAAAAATGTAAATTATAAATAACATCATAATGTTCCAAAAAAATCTGGGGCACTATCAATTAACGTAAATATTTTGAATGTTTCTGATTTTCTGAATGTTTCTGAATGTTAAACTGATTCATTATAGTATTTATTAAATGCACACGTTCTATGTTGAAAACATCAATATTTATTCTTATCCTCATTTGACACTTCCAGGTTTTGTTTGATTTGAAGTGAGTCTAGTTTCATTTAGTCCAAATTGAGTCTGTTCAACAATTGTAAGATCCTATAAATGTGTGCAGTATTTTATTCTTCTTCCTCCCCCTCTGATCCTGCTGCTAAGGCTGCATACTTCTTCTCTACGTCCTTGTACATTTTCTGAAAATCAGAAAGTATATATATATATATATATATATATATATATATATATATATATATATATATATATTCACACATAAGGCAAGTTACGGGGTCTCTGATTTAGAAATAGGTTATGGGGTTCCCACATAAAAAACCTGTATTTCCATACCCTTTTTTATCCGATATTAACACGAATTAAGGTATATAAGGGTACCTTATATATTGTTATTTATGAACACGCCATTTATTTAACGTCTTATACAAGGAAATATATAGTGAACTTATTTGCGAGGTATATACAATTTCAATTTCAGACGTGATTGTGGTTTTCGATTTAAGACCTTATTGTGAGATTTGATTGCATTACCTCCCCTACACCCCCCTCATAGTAATTAAAGGAGCCTAGAATGCGGGGTTGTATATAGACCCCGTTTTTTATATTGACCTCGTAAGTACAGTCTGAAAACTACCGAGACCGCGTAACTGGCACTATATATTGGTATATATATATATATATATATATATATATATATATTCACACCTATGGCCAGTTACGGGGTCTCTGGTTTAGAAATAGGTCATGGGGTTCCCACTTTAAACACATTTACCTCCATACCTATTTTTATCCGATATAAACACGAATAAAGGTATATAGGGGTACCTTATTTATTATTATATATAAATACGTCATTTATTTAACGTCTTATACAAGGAAATATATAGCGAAATTAATTGCGAGGTATATAAAATTTCAATTTAAGACGTGATTTTGGTTTTCGATTTAAGACCTTATTGTGACATTTGATTGCATTACCTCCCCTACACCCCCTCATAATAATTAAAGGTGCCTACAACGCGGGGTTGTATACAGACCCCGTTTCTTATATATTGACCTCATAAGTGTAGTCTGAAAACTACCGAGACTGCGTAACTGGCACTATGTATTAGTAAATATATATATATATGTATATACTAGATTAGTTCATAACAGGACATTACTATGAATTGACAATCAACAAAATGTCCGACTCCCACAAAACAAATAGCTTCATACCCATAACTTAAGTAATCCAATGACTCAAAATAGATAAATGATTGCTTTGACTATTTTAACAACTGTAAACTGCTACAAGCCTAAGTTAAGGTAAGACCAGTGGATCAAAATGCAGACTCTGCAGAAAAAGTTAAGACGTCAAAGAATAATGTTTGACAAACATTTTGGCACTCACTGACATCTTGCTGAATAGATGTTTTTGAAGTTCACTGGTAACAATTATGTTAACTTGATGAATTAACCAAATTTCTGTAAAAAGACTGACCTGATCAGACAGAGTATTGGTAATCGGCTGTTGTGCGCAATGTGGTTGCTACCCCCCCCCCCCCCCCACACACACACACAAACACACATTTATAGCATATAATCAGGGCTAGCACGCTATAACTGGTTTTGAAATATTAGTTTATACTATTAACTTTTTTTTATATTTTTTTAAATGACAACAAGGGCATATCACATATTATAATATAACATACCGTTTTCAACATAGTAAACAATGATTATGGTACTTGTCAAAACATAATTTAGTTTACACATGTACATTTAACAGCGATGTCAATTGTCCCAAATTTGAAATCCTGAAAATTAGGCCAAAAATATTGGGCTGCAGCAACCCAACAGGAATAAAGGGCAGAGCACCCCCCACCCCACCCAGAGCCCTAACTAATTGTACTTTTTTATAGTCTTTCAAATTGCAATTTATGATGATAAATGACAATATTTAATATCCCTCACTCAATGACCTAATATGATGTTTAAATATAAGGAATATAGACAACTTAGCATTATTTTACTTTAAAATGCAGTAAAACATGTTGTTTTTTCCCTCATTTTTGTTGTAATTGTCTTTTGAATTGTAGTTTTGGTATCGCCCAGTCACCTGTTTTGGTCACTCACCTGTTTCGATCGATCATAAAATTTGTACAGGCAATCTCATTTCCAAGAGACAAATCCTAGTTTGGTGTACATAGCGAAAGTCGACACCGACGCGTTTTCAAAAATGAGGGCGAAACAAGTGAGTACTCAGATTTTAATTGAAGCCATTCACATTTTTATTTTTTCCTAATATTTTTCATTCTTTTTATAAAATGAACATAAAAATACAGAAAATCCAATTTTAACAGTACTGTGACTCAATACTTTTGAGGAAAGTTTTCAAAGTGTGCTGTCAAATCATGTGACTGCCGTGGGGTAAAAATCTAAATTAGTGGTACAAAGGGCACTGAAAATACTCCACCACATTATATTTTCTGACAAGAAAAGAGCACAACTATGCAGACAGGGCACCTCAGATTTTGACAGAAAATACTTGTTGTAATCTATTAATTGTATAAAAGATTATGTAATCAAATTCAAACATTAAATTCCAACATTATTGCGCAAGTTTTTAGTTTTTCTGTTTTTTTTTGTAAGTTAGGAAAGCAGATCATCCTGTATTAAAGCCATTTAGTAGTTGTTCATATTTTATTTCTCGCTGCTTTAACTCTGAAAATGGACATTTCTTGACTGTTTAAAACTGTTTTTGTTGGAATGGTAAAATATAAATCTACAGCTGATTCGTACTTTTAACAAGGGCTGTTTGTAAAACATGCATGCCCCCCATATGGGCTGTCCGTTGTAGTGGCAGCCAATGTGTGAATACGTTTTTTGTCACTGTGACCTTGTCCTTTGACCTAGTGACCTGGAAATCAATAGGGGTCATCTGTGAGTCATGATCAATGTACCTATAAAGTGTCATGATCCTAGGCAAAAGCGTTCTTGAGTTATCATCCAGAAACCATTTTACTGTTTCGGGTCACCGTGACCTTGACCTTTGACCTAGTGACCTGAAAATCAATATGGGTAATCTGCGAGTCATGATCAATGTACCTAAGAAGTTTCATGATCCTAGGCGTAAGCATTCTTGAGTTATCATCCGGAAACCATTTAACTATTTTGGGTCACCGTGACCTTGACCTTTGACCTAGTGACCTCAAAATCAATAGGGGTCATCTGCGAGTCATGATCATTCTACCCATGAAGTTTCATGATCCTTGGCATATTTGTTCTTGAGTTATCATCCGGAAACCATTTTACTATTTCGAGTCACCGTGACCTTGACCTTTGACCTAGTGACCTCTAAATCATTAGAGGTCATCTGCGAGTCATGATCAATCTACCCATGAAGTTTCATGATCCTAGACATATGCGTTCTTGAGTTATCATCCGGAAACCATTTTACTATTTCGGGTCACCGTGACCTTGACCTTTGACCTAGTGACCTCAAAATCAATAGGGGTCATCTGCAAGTCACTATCAATCTACCTATGAAGTTTCATGATCCTAGGCATATGCGTTCTTGAGTTATCATCCGGAAACCATTTTACTATTTCAGGTCACAATGACCTTGACCTTTGACCTAGTGACCTCTAAATCATTAGGGGTCATCTGCGAGTCATGATCAATCTACCCATGAAGTTTCATGATCCTAGGCATATGCATTCTTGAGTTATCATCTGGAAACCATTTTACTATTTCGGGTCACCGTGACCTTGACCTTTGACCTAGTGACCTCAAAATCAATAGGGGTCATCTGCAAGTCACTATCAATCTACCTATGAAGTTTCATGATCCTAGGCATATGCATTCTTGAGTTATCATCCGGAAACCATTTTACTATTTCAGGTCACAATGACCTTGACCTTTGACCTAGTGACCTCTAAATCATTAGGGGTCATCTGCGAGTCATGATCTATCTACCTATGAAGTTTCATGATCCTAGGCCTAAGCGTTCTTGAGTTATCATCCGGAAACCACCCAGTGGACCGACCGACCGACATGTGCAAAGCAATATACCCCCTCTTCTTCGAAGGGGGGGCATAAAAATAGGCTTGTTACAGTAACTGACTTTTGAGAATACCATCACTGATATACATGTATTGAGGTCTGGAGTCAATGGACCGAAACAGGTTACCCAATTATATTGTGTTAGATTTAATAATATGTGAAAACATGTTAATATTTACTCTTTTTGAAAGATTTCATTAGAACTGGTTCATGTTTCACTGAAGTATATGTTATTTTAGTTCTGCATATTGTTCTAAACTTAATATAGAATGCTAATATGAGAAAATATTGTTTGACATTACTCAACCCACTTCTGACCATTTCAGAAAATGATATGTCCTTAATAAAGAACATACTGATTTGTGCTTGGTTGTTTGCATTTAACTATGATAGTAATTTACTATGGAATGCCTCGTCTGTCTCCTGTTGACTATTGATATATCGGAGGTTTCATTGAAATGATGTGGGTTTGAATCGTATGATATGTGTTTATAATAGTATGCTGTGTGCTTTGATGGTATGATGTGTGTTTGTGATGGTATGCTGTGTGTTTGTGATCAATGATTATGCTGTGTGTTTGTGATAATATGCTGTGTGTTTGCCATATCCTGCTGTGTGTCTGTCATGGTATGTTGTGTGTTTGTGATGGCATGCTGTGTGTTTGTGATGGTATGCTCAGCTCTGAGTTTTATTGAAATGATGTGGGTTTAAATCATATGATATGTGCTTATTATAGTATGCTGTGTGCTTGCCATAGTAATGTGTGTATTTGTGATGGAATGCTGTGCGTATGTGATGGTATGCTGTGTATTTGTCATGGTATGCTGTGTTTTGTCATGGTATGCTAGTTGTTTGTCATGTTATGACGTGTGTTTGTCATAATATGATGTGTTTTCGTCATGGTATGCTATGTGTTTGTCTTGGTATGCTGTGCGTTTATCATGATGTCCTTTTCATTCAATATGATTTAAGTTTGCATTATTTTCATTCGGAACACTAGGTTCTTGTCAAACGTATGTCAGTTGGTCCGTAAGCTCGTAGTTCCGTCCGTCCGTGCGTCTGTCTGTTTATCTGTGTGTCTGTCTGTTGTTCTGTCTGTCCGTCTATCTGCCCGCCCATTTGTCCGTCTGTTTGTCTGTCTTTCTGTCTGTCTGTCCCCCCCTCCATCCTACCCTCCTTCAGTCCGTGGGGTCCTTATTTCCGTATGTCAGTGCGCATGTCTGTCCATGCAGATGGAAAGAAAGATGCACGGATAGTCGGAAGTAAGGACACGCGGACGTACACACGAGCAAAAGAGCATACAGACGGACTGACAGACGGACAGAGAGACATACAACAACACAGACTGACAAACAATAAAGACTCACGGACAGACGGACAAACGGAAATAAGGACACACGGATGGACGGTAAAACGAACGGACGGAGGAACAGAGAGAAAGACAAGACACACTGACAGACAGACAACAGACAGAGAGACATACAAACAGATAGACAGAAAGACAGACACACAGAAAGAAACACAGAAAAAGAGACAGACGCACGGACGGACAGAAATACGGACCTACGGACATACGTATGACGTAACTATTAGTTCTTTAACAAGAACCGAGTGTTCCGAATGAAAATAACTTACATGATAGCGAATGAAAAGGACATCATGTTAGATAAACCCGCAGGATGGTTCAACCAATACACAGCATACCATGATCAACACACAGCATACCATGACAAAAACGCAGCATACCATGATAAACACCTAGCGTACCATGACAAAACACAGCATACCATCACAAACACACAGCATACCATCACAAACACACACCATACTATGGCAAGCACACAGCATACCATTATAAGCTAATATCATATGATTTAAACAAACACCATTTCAATTAAACTCACAGCATACCATCACAAACACACTGTGTACCATCACAAACACACAGCATTTAATGCCAAACACACAGCATGCCATGACATGATGACAAACACACAACATACCATGAAAGACACACAGCAGACTATGGCAAACACACAGCATATCATCACAAACACACAGCATATCACCACAAACACTCAGCATTAGCCATACCATCACAAACACACATCAGGCCTTACAAAAAAAATATGTTTGTTTCCACTGACATGGCCTAAAAAATTAGGGTAGGTAGGTAGGCAAATAATTTTATTTAATTTTTTTTATTTTTTTTAAATGTACATGGTGCATCTTCTCATTTTTTGTGTACAACTGTATGCACAATTAATTTGATGATGTATGTAATGCTATATGGCTTAATTAAATGCTTTATAATGAAATTTAAACTTGCTGTTCATTAATTTTGCATTTGTTGCTTTCCTTATTTCCGAGTTTAATGTTGACTTCTGGCAACGGCTTTAATAGTCCATTTTATGACCAATAAAAGGCATAACTAAAGTCGCAGTACAGGGTTTTTTTGGCCCGATTTTATAGCCGAAATTCGGCTATGTTCCCAATCCTAAAAAGTATACTTTTTTCCCAAAATGTGACAAAAAATTCCCAATTTCCAAAAAAAAAAAAACAACAAAAAATTTTTTTTTTTTTTTTTTTTTAGAAGGAAGTGTCTTATGCATATTTTATCTCAATTTTAATTCAATTACATTTACCAAAGTATTTTATGATTTTGTTCTTTTAATTTTAATGATTATATAGTGTTATATTAAATTTAGTATTTCCCTAATTAGTGGACTTTTCGTGTGGAAAAAGAAGGCTAATGAATTAATTTTCCCAATTTCATGAAAATGCCGATAAAATTCCCAATTCCAAAGCCATGGGCTATCTTCCCAAAAAGTGGAAAAAAAACCTGCAGTAAGCTTGACCCTCAGTGTCTATAGGGATTCAGTGTTGTTATACTTTCTGTTCCTTTGGGATCATGGAGTATATACTATATTATTTATAATTTATAATATATTAAATAGCCCAAAAGCCATGCTAGGGGGACGCGAGTGGTGTTGCATGTAACATTATCACCATGAACAGACCCAATCAAACTGGGTGTGCTATTATATTTCTTGGATGCAGTTTATGCTTCCAAAGGACCACATTTTCAGATTATATTATGCACTGGTGTCGTGGGGTCTATCTACCAAGGCTTATATATATAGCGCTGTCCCAAAATTTCTTTGAGCCAACCAGGTTTTGTTTTTTGATGCGCAAAAACTTGGCATGGTTTTGAAATAATTGTATATACATTTACTTGTTTATATTTCTTTTAATGACAACAAGGGAATATCACATATCATAATGTAACATACATTTTTCAATATAGAAATAATTAGTATGGTATTCGTCAAAGTACAAACACAAGTTATTTTATAGATGTTCATTTAATAGGGGTGTCGATTGTTCCAAATTTGTATTCCTGAAAATTAGGCTGGGGGTCTTGGAACCGCAGCCGCAGGAATCCAACAGGAATAAAGGGCAGATCCCCCACCCCATCCAGAGCCCTTACTAACTGGAGCCCTTACTAACTGTTCTTTTTTATAGTCTTTCCAATTGTATTTTCAGGTGAATACAATTTAAACAAGGGACAAAATTGTCACAAAACCAGGTTTTTATTGTGAAAAAAAAATCTGATAAAGGGAGAAAACTCAAACTGAACTTTTGAAATGAACAAAAAAAATTAACCCCCTTTGTATTTTTTTTTTTTAAATCTATTTTTAGTCGTGGCGACCTTGACATTAGAGATATTGACGTGATTCTTTCGTGTGACACACCGTCCCATGATGGTGAACAAATGTGCCAAATGATTTTAAAATCTCACAATGAATGACATAGTTATGGCCAGGACAAGCTAATTTATGGCCATTTTTGACCTTTGAACTCAAAGTGTGACCTTGACAATATCGACGTAATTATTTCGCGCGACACACCGTCCAATGATGGTGAACAAATGTGCCAAATGATTTTAAAATCTGACAATGAACGACATAGTTATGGCCCGGACAAGCTTGTTCCGCCCTCCCGCCAGCCAGCCCGCCCGCATTCGCCAATCTAATAACCATTTTTTTCCTTCGGAAAACCTGGTTAAATATTATAAACCACACTGTCTGTATCACCGCATGTGCATTCGTCAGTCAGACTCATTCTATTTCTTCTATAAAGAACTTCGAAAATAAATTATAATCGACAAAAAATAATGTATCCGAAAACGACAGTCCGAAAATTGTACGCGTTTGCCACATTGAATAAAATGTGCATATCGTTTTACTGCAGACATTGCAAAACCTAGCAAATATACAATTTGGTTGACATATTGCTTTACAATAGCATTTTTTGTGGGTACAAAACAAGTTAATTATAACCTTTTAATTTCAAACGATAATCGGCAAAAAGGTGTAACATCGTCAAAACAAAACTAATTATTTAATTATCATCCTTTAATTCAGATCGATAGTCGGGAGAAAGGTGTTTAGTAATCAGCTTAGAAATAATTTATTTATTGGAACGCTTCTTTTGATTTGTTAAATCTTTAAATACGACGTTTGCCATCGGCCGCTACACTGTTGGCAGACGACAAGATTAACCGACTGTGTATTCCAAGTGTACAGTGTCTGCGCATGAATGACCGAATATTATGTGTGAGCAAACTTATTGCTGATTGGCCAGCAACCACATGCGCTTCAATAACAATAAAAATGATATGCGGATAATGTAGACAAGTTTATTGAGCGTCGCCGAAATATATGTGGTCCGATTTTTTTTGAATTTTGGGCTAAAAAAAGATTAGGACCGGTGGCAAAACATTAGGTAGGGTAGGGCCACTGGCAACAAACAATTAATTTTGTTACGCTTCATACCATTACAAACACACATCATACTATGGCAAGCACACAATAGCATACTATTATAAACACATATCATATGATTTAAACCCACATCATTTCAATTAAACCTCCGATATATCAGTAGTCAACAGGAGACAGACAAGGCGTTCTATAATTTACCACTAACTGGCTATTGGCTTCGTTGTTTCAAACTTTTGTTAATGATTATCCGGTCCCACAAATCTGCTAATCAAAACAATCAATTTGTCAATGGCATACAATAATGCCTGGGCTAATTACTATCACCTGATAATAATTTAAATAAAAGAGTCATACCCATTTTGATACTCATACTTTCAAATCTATATGCATTTATATCAGGGCTCAACATTAACCTAAAAACCAACTTGCCCTGTCGGGCAAGTGCTTAGAAAATCTACTTGCCCTGAACGTAAAGCCACTTTCCCAAACATGAAATATCATATTAACTGTAAACCATTAACTGTAAACCTCATATGTTATATATATATGAAATAAAGATCAAAATTATTCACCACAAAACCTTTTTTTATTTTTGCACATTTAACAAAATTATTGCAGAATTAAAGTTTATTAAATTAAAGTCTAAATGTAGATTTGTGCCAATATTTGATTATTAAACATTGCTCCTAACGATTCATCATATCTCAACCATTCAAACTCACTTATCCATTATGGTAAAAAGTTGCGTTTTCGTTTCAATTCGCACTTTTTGGCACTTTCAGAAGATTTTTCTGTGCATTTTTAATTGGATTTTGCAGGCTTAAAGTTTCTTGTAAAGCTGAAGCTAAATAACTAGACATTTCTCGTCTGCTAACAGTACTGTAAACAACATTGAACATGTGAACCGTAACAAAAATGTCAATTTATGTAAAGAAAAAGATTGTTGAAAATGTATGTCACAAAATATGAAACATGTTTATACCGAAGCTTTAGTTGTTGTTTTTTATACAGTAATAATTTTCGTTGTTTTCTTCGTGACTGAAAAAACCAACGATGTTATTTGTAACTGAATAGTAATGAAAAAGATAAACACAATAGAAATTGAAAGCCGATGTTGGGAATCGTTAATGTTGAGCCCTGTTATATACAAGCAAATTTCTGATTTCAATACCCATATCTATACTTAGATGCTAAAAACCATACCCATATCTATAATTTTAGTCGAAAAACACACCCCATATTTTCGGCACACCCCTATATACCCGTATATAGGAAGTTACCTACCCTCCCAGGAGTTGGCAACAAAGGTAAAAAATTTATATAAAAAAATGGAGGTGGGGGGAATTTTTAGCTGAAATAGGGGAAAAAGTTTACTTTATTAAGGGGGGAAGGGGCCAATTTTCGGCCTCAAAAACGGCCAAACAAGGGCCCTGAAGACTAGTAAAATGGCATGCTACAAACAGGCCCAACCTCCTGCAAGTGACTCCAAAAAGTCCTTCCCCTTTCCCCACCACAATTTGACCCAACTGTGATAAATCACGGACATGTATAGTTCTGGCTACCATAACTTTAAATGTCGCTTTTTATGATTTTTGACAGGCGTGACTTTATAGTTATGGACCAACCCCATTAGGAAAGTCAACCAGAAATTCCCGAAAAGTTGACAGTTAACAAAGACCGGTCCAAAACAGCATTTAAATGCAGTTATTGGCCCAAATCAACCGCTTGATCGGAAAGATTGACATTTTTCACATTTAACTGATATATTCTTTCACAAAATACTATCTTAAACATTTAAAATTTATCTATTCTGCTCCTACATATCGAGAAAAACAGCGATGTGACATACTTTTTTGAAATGCAAATCTCCCGAGATTTCACGGTCATATGTCGTTATTTCTATTTTTAGTAACATACCATGTGCTCAAGTGTTTTCAAATTCAGAATGACATTTCCCGGTATTTTAGATTATTCTGGCGTGTTTTGTAAACAAATTTTAGTGTCAATAAAAACTCAAGGTAAATATTATTTAAAACTACCTGATTCACACTGAAATCAGTCTTATAATCCACCAGACGTAAGTTTTTAATCACAAATAATAGATTTCATAAAACGAAAGTTATGCTTACAATTTCAGCAAAAAATGTCAAGGTCGATCCAAAAGTATCCAAATGAAAACTCCTCATGTGACAAAGCGACAATGGCGTCAAAATTGTGAATTTCAGACTGATGGGAGTTATTTTCATCTATTGTAAGATGCATTTGAAACATTTGAACCATAAAATATTCCCCGATGCAGTAATTTATCAGGGCCCTCAATCTATTAAATCTGCCGCCGAAATTCGGCGGCAGTCCCCCACCTGAAAAGTATACTTTTTTCCCCTTTTGGAGGAAAAAAATTCCCCCTAATAGAAAGATGTGTCTCATGATTATTATATCTCAATTCTATTTCAATTTAATCTTTCCAAACATACTCAATTATGAAAAATGCAATGAATATAGTGCAAACATATACAAATGTAATAATGAGAGAGTAAGTAAAAAAATCCCCCAAAAAAGTAGTCCAAATTTTTGACGCTCTTAAATATTAAGCTACTTTTTATATGGGTGATATTTGGAGCGTACAAAGGGTGAAAGACCAATTATGTGGTGGGAAAATACAGTTTGCGTTCGTCTGTTGTGGTGCAGCGCGTTACATAGTAAACCGATGTTATACTTTTCTGGATTAATTTAGCATTTTTTTTTCTAAATTGACAATTAAAAAGTTCTGAAATAAATTACATCATTTATTTTTATACTGTACATAAATAATATTGATACAGATCGTTCAGTATACCGTCCTTTGTAACGTAGAATGTAAGTACAAAAAAACAACACAGACAGAGGTGCGAAAAAGACATGCATAAACACTTCCTGAAACTTAAAACAGTGAATAGAAACTGCACCATATCTGTTTTGAACATATGCTTATTAAATCGACAAAGTTTAGCATACTAGATCTAGTTACGTAAAAGTCGGTGTTAAAAGCTCATGTTAAATAAAATTACGCGTACACGTTACACTGTAATGCCTTCTTCTGATTGGTTCATATTTAAATCAGTTTCATGACATGGCTACAGGTCAGTGATTGTTTTGCGATTTAAGCAGAAGTTTAACTGAAGAATTTATGCCTTTCTAACTTCGAATCGACGATATTTGATGTAAAAATGAACTTCTGAATTAAAACTGAATGAGTTGGTAATGTTATTTTGCAATTTTACGCAAATTGATGAAAATTTAAACTTTCTGGTTTCCACCACAAAAAAGGTCCTTCAACGATGAGACGTTCCAAAGAATTTAGCCCATATAAAAAGTATCTCTAAATTCTTTGCGCCGAAATGCGCGTCTTATAAATGAGACTACCAAAAAAGGAAACGCCACGAAAAATCCCCCTTCTAAGGGCTGCGGACCCCTTTCCCCAAAGTAGTGTGAGGGCGCAGTTTATATTAATGTTTATATTCAATCACCAATATACGTAGAAATGTATTCAAGAAAATGAGCTTTCTTTGATTTAAAGCGTGACATAAATATGTTACGACTCTGGTTGACTTTCGATAAGGGGTTGGCTTCAGCTTACAGGTATGTCAATACTAAATAAACTGTATGCTGAAGTTTCTTTAGCTAGGACATGTATTACAAACAAATTCAATTTGAAATTGTATATCGACTGACACATTATATAAAAAATAAGTTTTTTTAAGCATTTAAATTCACCTTGAAAATAGCCGAAAATTTGGGAGTAGAGACCTCTCATGCACCCTCCCCGGCTGGTCCCACCAGAACATTTAAAACTACAAAAACAACGTTATTGGTTCGACTTTGTTGATGGACAAACAGTTCGTAACCAGCAAAAGAGCACGTCTTACCCCTGTATTAATGAATAAAAAAAGTTGATCCCCCGTAACATCGACCAATCTTTCGAAGGCAAATGCGGACACAACGCACGCGAGTACAAATGTCGACGTGCGTTGGAAAATGCCCTTGTACAATGTTTTTCGTAAGCCTTGAAGATTCATTTTTTGGAAGGTCGAGTGTTTTTAGCACACTTTTTAGTCATGAATGTTGCAAAAGGTTAAAATGCACTTATTCTTCAACCGTTCTTGCAATCGTAGCACTTCGTCGATCTCCGGAGTCTCCGTAAAGAGTGGAAATAAAAAGCCGGTTGGGTCCAGAGTACCGTTCTTGCTCATCTATGTGGTTAACTCCCAGCGGTAACAAGACGAGGTCTATCATCTAGCAACGCATCGCGCCGTAGCAATAATGAGGCACGATGAGGCATCATCATCATCATCATCGTCATCGTCATCATCATCATCATCATCATCATCATCATCATCATCATCATCATCATCATCATCATCATCATCATCATCATCATCATCATCATCATCAATCCCTTGACCGGTTAGGACGGTGGTGAGAAATGAGGAACGACGATACAGAAATCTTTCTCCAGTCAGGTCTGTTGTGTGCTGCTGAGAGTATACAATTCATCCATGGGAAGGGGTGTCCATTGGTTAACATTATCCATTCAGCTTTTTCGTCTGACGTCGGCGACCTCCTTCTAGTGTTCTTTGAATCAGTCTTGCACAGAGGGTCGTGACTGGTGACGTATCCTAACAAAGATAACTTTTGTCATTTGACAGTAGGGTTCTTGTGGACCAACAAGTGTTGCAGTCATGTTCCGCACGAACTCGTTGGTTTTGTGCTCTGTATCTATATATAGGAGATGCGGAGCAGTCTTTGGAGACATCTATGTTCAAATGCCTGTATCTTGCGTTCTGTGTGCGCGTGAAGCGTCCAGGTCTCGCAGCCGTAGAGTAGGATGGAGACAACGTGGGACATGAAGAGCCTGTTCTTGGCGGGGAACTGCTTGTCAAAAACCTGCTCAGTATGGCAATCGCTGCCTTCGCCATGGCAAGTCGTATTCGGACCTCAGCGGTACTGGTTCCATCCTTAGTCAGGGTTGCGCCCAAGTTCTTGAAGCTGGTCACTTCGTCTAGCTTCTAACCATTAATAGTGATGTCTTCTGTGCTGGTATTGGTCGTGCTGTTTAATATGATCTTCGACTTCTTCGTGCTGACCTCCATCCCTTATGATCTTGCTTTTTCATAGAGCCTGTAGGTTAGATTTTGAAGTTCACTGCTGGTGCCACCCATGAGGTCAATATCATCAGCAAATCCTCTAGTTGGAGCTGGGTCTTCCACCGATTGAGATAGAGGCGTGGTGGTCATGGCGTGTCTCCTGCATTATCTGATCAAAGAAAAGGTGGAACAGGACAGGAGAGAGAGAGAGAGAAGACATCCCTGACGGACGCCCACTGATGTCTTGAGAAAGTTCCATTGCTGTCCGTTGAGAAGTACTGCACTGGTGGCGTATCCGTTCATAAATGATTTGCACCAGCCATTCGCACTCTCATAACATGCCATTGTCAATCATGTCACACGCACTCGAAAGCTTTCTTAGCGTAAGTGAAGCTGTGAAAGAGACCACGTTGGTGTTGCATGTGTTTTCAAAATTCATTTTGCAGTTGAAGATCTGTTCCACAGTGCACCACCCAGCTATGAATCCAGCCTGTTCCCCGGCAAGCAGTTCCTGGGCCTTACTTTTCAAAAGATTAAGGGTGATGCGTAACATGACTGTTTGGATGACTGATTAGACTATTGGTGCGATAATGCTCGTACAACAGTAATTACTACAAGATGAGGCTCTTCTTAAGAGCTAAAATAATGTGATGCGAAATTAATAAGCTCCTCATAATGCTGTGTTCAGATAATATATAAACGCGTATAAAGTCCATGGGTCAAACAAGAGAACTTCGACTTTACAGTCACGTGTTGTGTTACAAAATGAAATGTTATGTGACAACTTTCAATAAATGTACAAGCTAAATAGTGTCGTTAAATTCACAAGCAAAATCAAAAAGTATTTTTTGACAATGAAAACAATATATTCGATCCAAATTGGACTCTTTTGAGAAAATATTGTACAGGTCAGTTGCAATAGTGGCTCTCCCGTAAGTGTGAAGAACGTTTGTTATGTAACACTCGCTGCGTTCTTACATGTAATAACGTTGAAGAAAGTGTTGTTTGGAATACAAACGAATTGAGAAAATTGTGATGACAATAATTCAGAACATGGGCACTTTAATTAAACCTGATTTTTATCATGCTTTACAGCATTAAGGTACCAGATTTTTCGAACCGCTAAAAACGTTGTACAGGGCAATTATTTGCTAATGCATAACTATGAGTATATTCTAAAAGATGGGGTTTAAATCCACAACAAACATTTTGAAACGACATTTACTATCACATATATTTGAAACTGAAATATTAAGATGGAAACATACAAAACAAAACATCAAACTCACACTTTCTTTTGAAGTGAAGTTTAAGAAAAGAAATAAAAATATTTCCCTTACAATTATACCATATATAAGTTAATATTAAGACTGTCCGTTTGTTTTTGTTCGTAAGAGCGCATTTTTGGTGCGCATCTAAAACTATGAAAGACGTACGTCTTAAGGATATCGCACTTATGAACGCTCAAACAAACATTCCGATCAAGCGAAAGTATGGAATTCGCCGCTTCATAGGCGTATTTCAATAGCTTTAATAAATTATAGCTTAATATGTAGAGATCTTATTTTATACGAAACAGTTTAGGGGAAGCTTTTGCTTGCAGTCGCTATTTCGCCTCTCCGACCGTCCGCACGAGTTGTTGTGTAATTATAGTATAGAGTGCACACTTTTATGTTTTAACAGGGTCATACGTTAGAACTTTTGACTGTGTGTGTGGGGGGGGGGGGGGGGCAACATGGAAATGTGCGAGGGGGTCTCCTCTCTCTATTTTTTTCAATGTGAATTCACATGCTTAAAAAACTCATTTTGTAAGGTACATTTATGGAATAAGTAAATCAGTACCTTTCTGACGTCTAAAGCTTTAAACATTGGTGTGAAATTCCCACCAATGTTAAAGCATTCAATTTAAGAAATGTATGATGTTTGATGAAGAAGGAATGCAAACTTTAAAAATCTAAATCCATTATTAAGAAATGAATCATAAAGTATGACTGACATTTAATCATAATAGCATTTTCTCTTTGATTTCAAACCTCATCTAAAGTTTCAAAATTAATTTCTAATAAAATATTCATAATCTACTTCACATTTTTTAATTTCCGCATCATCAACACAGATAAACAATCAACGTCGTCTACAACTGCGACAATATTTTGAGCCTTGAAATCGTTTCTATAATAACTGTTTTCCAAAGTTTTTTTATACGGAAACCTTTCAGATATTGCACTGGTCAGGGGTGTAGCTAGCATTATTTTAGCTGTAGGCCCGGATATGATACACGTTTTTAAAAACGGGTGGTCCGGGGGTCCTCCCCCTGAACATTTTCAAATCCTATAACGCCTGTGGTTGGATTTAAGCATATCTAGACAAATAAAAAGATAAGGAAATATAAAACTTTGGCCTGTTTTTCTTTGATATTTTACTGTTTCATCTCAATATCAACAATTTTATCTGTTTTTCGAAGTTGAAGCATTTTTATTTTTTTAATGTTTCAAAAAAATGTAGGCCCGGGCCCGCTGTGCCTAATAGCAGCTACACCCCTGCTGGTGTTTGGTATGTGAGTCTACCTACATGACCAGCAGATAAAGTCTGAAATTCGTTCAGGTCCATTGATATATGGCGAAGTTATGGGCCTTTGACTTAAGTTTTCTCTATAATTACTGTTTTACGGAGTTTTTTGTACGCAATTTTCTCCTTCAGATATTGAGCTTATATTCCCCCGGTAAGGTTGTATATTACGACATTTACAAAATACTCTTCTCTCATTGGCTGTTTGACGTCACATGCTGACCCCATATATTATATATGGTGTCAGTAGACTAATATGACGTCACATGCCAGTTAATTTGGTTCTTCGTCATGTTCATATGGTAGTTTGCCACGTATTGGTTTCGTATATTGTTTTAACTAATATTGAATTTTAGTCCTTGTAATAATGAAATCCTTCTTATTTCTATAATACTTATACATTTAAGGCGTAAAGGAAAGCACCATTAATTTAAATGAACATTACTACTATTGTTCAAGAATGTTTGTTAATAAGTTCATATTACGCATACATTTAAGTTATTAAACGTAATTATAAATGCACGAGCCTTGTATTTATAAACACGGAACTTGAAAACTTCATCACCAATGGTATACATGCATTTTAAATAACATCTTTATTAATACTAAACAAATTTAAAAGGAAATCTATGATTATTGTGTGCTAAACACGACACAAGTAGCTTTAAAATTCAGCATAGGCGGTCTTGATAAAGAAAGTCCGAATTAACGGGCGCTCTGTTGACTGCCTCGGTTGAATATTACAACACAGCTGAGTCGTATTGATACATCTTTCTTAATCAGTTTGTAATTGTTTCGAATTTAATTGACCGCAACCATTTCTGCACATATATTGTCATGTTAGCATCATTTGCATCAAAACAAAACAAAACAAATAAAAGCAAAACTTTAATGATCATCATCGCATGGTTGCAATTACAATGGATCCATAGGCATACCCGGAAAAACGAATAAGCAAGTAAAACCAGTAAAGTTCTGCGAACGACGGTTGCTAGTAAAACAAGGGAAAAAAAGATGCTGGTCGGTTTATTATATATTCAAAACTGACAAGAATACATGTACATTGTTGCCCAAATTATGGCAAATTTCTAAAACTGGGCTTTTCTTAAGGCTAGATAAACTTGAAATAGAATCAAGAACAGCATTACCAAGTAAAGTAGGCTTTTTTAACTCATAGTAAGAAAAACTTTTTAACTGTTTTATTTCTTCTTGTTTTGCCTTTTTTCGGTATATGCGCATTTATTGTTTATTACAAGGGGTTCTGTATTTCAGACATAATTAAAAAAGTATTATTCTGCTTTTGGTGATTTAAAAACCTGAAAATTATAAAGCGTTGCAATACGATACTATTGAATAATTTGGAGAGTTGTTGTCGTTACATTTTGTGAGACTACAAGGATTACTTATATACATATAAAATACATCACTCGAGAATGGTCGAGATGTCTAGGCGATTAACTTTTAATCCAGGCGTCAGTGGTTCGAGCCCAGTTGAGAGTTACTGTTTTTCTTTCTTTAATTTTATTCTTGTTTTTTTTTACTAGAGCTTTTTAGATCCAATCATTACATTTATAAATATAAAGCATTTAATGTCAAACTACAATATAGATTTGTATAAAGGTCCCTTAAAGAAATATATCATGTTATATTTTGATAAATAAACGACCCAACCGGACTTATTCGTCTTTTTTTGTTGTTTTTTTTACTCGCTGGATACTTTTTATTCTTGTGAGCCGTATGCATTGCTGTATGGATTTAATAAACGATACACAACCAGGCAAATATAGAATTCGGCTTTTGCTTCAAAACTTACAGACAGACAGACGGACGGACGGGAAGACTGACAGAGTGGAATGCCTCTGAGGATGAGAAGGTGGGGACGTAGAAATTCAGGAGGACAATTTCAGAAATTTCAGAGAGAGGAATGCAGGAAGGGATGGAGGGTGGAAGGAAGGAAGAAAGGACGAAGAATGAAGGATGGGAGGAATAAATGAAGGAAGGAAGGACATTTTTAATGAAAATTACATATACTAGTACTTCAATCAAGACGTATGACGAAGTCTATACATGTTTTTATATATAAATAAGAGTTTAGATTTCATCATAAAATAACTACTCATAAATAACCATTTTAAATCCAAACATTACAAACAATAGCAAACATACGAACATATTGTTTATCTACTACGTGATATTGTTCGTTCGCACTACTGAACATTGTAGCTGCACGATCTATTTATTCATCCTTTGGGGTAAATATGTACATTACATATACATACTGTAAATGTGTATTGCCATTTTTTCTCATATGAACGAAAAGACTAGTTAAATAAGTTAAAATATTACAATAGTACGAATACAATGAGGAATGCGTTCGTCAAATCAAAAATATGTAAGTTGATAATAATAATAATAATCATAATAATAATAATTAAAATAATAATAATAATAATAATCATCATCATCATCATAATAATGATACTAATACTGCTACTACTACTACTACTAATAATAATAATTATAATTTGTATTATAATAATTATAATTATGATAATGAGTATTATTATTATTTTTATTATTATTATTGTTATTATAAAAAGTGAAATAATTATCTTACGTAAATCTACTCAAATAATGGCTTTATGTAACAAATGTTTTAATCAAGACAAGTGTTACTTAAAAAAGCAAGAAAAAAAGACTGAGCGATAAGTCTTTTAATATTCATGTTTTATCGATCAAGAAAACAAGTATGCTAAAATGAACAATGAGGCCACGTGCAGGCAGTTGACGAGTAGCTATGATAAAACCAGTTTATTGAAAAGTTAATCAAGCTATAACGAATACAATAAATAATGGTAAATATATATATTTGAATGAATGCATGAATGCAGGAGTTAATTTTACAAATAGGATCTAACTTTGCTTCAAACAAACATAAACAACAACACTGCTGTGCTATTTGCTGTGCTATTTGCGAGAGACGCATATATTGTGACAAAATGTGCACAGAACTTCAATACAAACTTTCATTTTATAAAGCAAGTTCACTTATACAAAACTTCCTATCTATTCTGAAAAGTATATTCTGAAAAGTATAATCGATGCGCATATTTGTATTCTGTACAAAAGTGCATGCTAAGGTAAAGTCTGTAGCAAAATTTTCGTAAATTTAATCTGGTTCAAGCATATATTCATCACAAGAATGGTAGCCGCCCACCACCAACCCCAATTTCTTTTCTTTGGTGGGAACAACCGACCAAGAAAAATAAATGAATTAAAACCTTAATCCGAGCAAGTTCGTAAAATCAACCAGTATATGTATACAATGTACATATAATCTTGCATACAACACCAACAACATGAACTTTAATTTTTTTTAAATAGCCATATTCAAACAAACCGGTTTGGTTTCTCATATCCGTCAGAACAAAAGTACTCCGCTATACGATGTAACGCGGAGTACTTATGATGAGCCCATACATATATGCTGAAATATTTCTTTAAGTCTTCTGTGTTACAGTCAACTCGCCAATAGGAGGTCACACCAAAAGGGGGTCACTATCGTGCATTTCATGAAAAAGTATAATCAAATCAAAAATAATTGTTGCATAGTGTGTCCCTTGGATAAATGTACAATTTTAAAAATTTGTAAAAAGATGCTCCAACTATTGATCTGACAGGGGAGATAATGCTGTAAACAGTGATCCTTTATTGGCGATAGTGAGTGCTTTTGTGTACATCATTTTATTATAGACAATAATTATTATTAATTTTCAATGAAACCTTTTTTAATCTGACATATGGTTACATGACAGCGTTATAAACAGTTTATTTTATAGTTTTTGTAATCATATGATATTTTTTCATTGTCGTACTTTCATTGGTCATTTTTGCAAAAAATCATAAGTGTACTGCGGCAAAAAAAATCAATACAGAAAAATGATATAATAGCATTTATTTTTACATTTTGTCATATATACACAAAAGCCAAAAGGACAAAATTCTAATGGAAATACAGTATTTAACGTTATTTGGCATGTGATTCTCTATTGGCAAGTTGATAGTTACTATCGCTCGAGACTACTACCAGTAAATTAGTCTAAACTATACAGGTTGTTGATATTTTCTTACTAATCTACACCTAATTTATTAGATCAAACGAGTAAGACCCAATTTATTATCTAATGTTATAGAGTAGACTGCAACGAGCACCGAATTTAGACATTGAAGAAAACAAGGTTGATGGTTTGCTTCAAATTTCGCGCGATGAGACAGCCCGCTACGTTAATCCATGGCTGGACAGAAACAGCACGCATAGACAAGCCATTTGTCAACGTCGTCGAAGAGTTAACAGCTGTCCGTCAACAGTTACTCAAAAGGATGACAATGTTTGTTCAGCGGAGAGAAAAATGTTATCTGTAACACATACCAATGAAACTGTCCGGGTAGAAAATAACCATTTCACCGACGGTCAAAAAATCGTTGACAGTTTGGCGGGAAAATCGCCTTCCTTGTCACGAGGAAATCGTAGTGTGAATGTCAACAAGAGTTTACATTTGTCAAATGATTGCGATATCTTTACGGAGGCTTGCATTGGCACTCACAAAACGAAGTCTGAACATTTAACAAGCTGTTCATGGAGAAGAAGTACCGATACCATTCAACATGTGGTAAGCTGTTTATTCAAACTTGAGCAATATTTGATCAGTACAAACAAAGTATCATGATTCATATTCATAGAGGTGTGACGTAATCGGTTATAATCGGATAATCGGCTTATTCTGATTATGCTGTTTATTTTACTGCCTTTACTTCCATATTATCTGTTGGTGAATGCCTCAAAATTCATATTTGTTTACGTCACACTTAGTTATAATGAAATACATTCTGAATAAATGCATAAGAAATGGTGATATTTTGTCTGCTATAAATGTTTACTAATGCTTGGTATGGAGACGTTATGTTGCATAACAACAATGGAAAGTAATAATATTTGATTTGCAATAGTTAAATGATACACACTGAAAAAAATATATAAGATACAAAAATCAGTATCGCAATCAAAAACCAATATGACTAGAATAAGTAGGATTCTGAAGCTGGTAAATACACCATTCGTATTACAAGTTGATTATCAACATTCTGGTTGGTAGAACCTTGCCGACGATAAGTTTCATAAGCTGATCATCTACTGCAACCTTTCGTTCATTCATATTGTGTCGTTTCTCGCATGAAAGTTTGGGCTGGACTGGCTTCTTAAGCTGGGTGTATTTGGAGTATTGGCAGCTGGGTTGTTAGGGTGCATAACATCTATGTGTATCAGGAAATTGCTTGTGTTTCCCAAAAAATGACATTGAATGAAAACAATAGGCTTTTTTGATATAGGTTAATAATTAAATAATAATCAATACAGGGGCCTTTTCACAGATTTTGGCATGTATTGAAGCTTGTCATTAAATGCATAATATTGATAAATTAAAACATTGGGTCTAAAAATCTCTTGAAAAAAACAAGAATACAATTAAAAAAGGGGAAAAAAAAGTAACCCGCAACTGGACTCGAACCACTGATCCCGGGTGTCCTGGAGTAAAAAGTCACCCGCCTGGACCACTTGACCATCCGTGCTCATGCTTTAAGCAGATTTATTTTTAGCTCACCTGTCATGAAGTGACATGGTGAGCTTATGTGACCGTGTGATGTCCGGCGTCCGTTGTGCGTCCGTGCGTCCGTCAACAATTTGATTGTGTAGACAGTAGAGGTCACTGTTTTCATCCAATCTTTATGAAATTTGGTCAGAATGTTTATCTTGATGAAATCTGGGTTGGGATTGCATTTGGGTCATTTGGGGTCAAAAACTAGGTCACTAGGTCAAATTATAGAAAAACTTTGTGTAGACAATAAAGGTCACAGTTTTCATCTAATCTTTATGAAATTTGGTCAGAATGTTTATTTTGGTATCTTGCTTGGGAATGTATTTGGGTCATCTGGGGTCAAAAACTAGGTTAAATAATAGAAAAACCTTGTGTAGACAATAGAGGTCAAAGTTTTCATCCAATCTTTATGAAATTTGGTCAGAATGTTTATCTTGATGAAATCTGGATTGGGATTGTATTTGGGTCATCTGGGGTAGAAAATTTAATCCAATCTTTATGAAATTTGGTCAGAATGTTTATCTTGATGAAATCTGGGTTGGGATTGTATTTTGGTCATCTGGGGTCAAAAACTAGGTCACTAGGTAAAATAATAGAAAAACCTTGTGTAGACAATAGAGGTCACAGTTTTCATCCAGTCTTTATGAAATTTGGTCACAATGTTTATCTTGATGAAATCTGGATTGGGATTGTATTTGGGTCATCTGGGGTCAGAAACTAGGTCACTAGGTCATATAGAAAAACCTAGTGTAGACAGAAGAGGTCACAGTTTTCATCAGATCGTAATGAAATATGGTCAGAATGTATGTCGTGTTAAAATCTTGGTTGGGATCGAATTAGGGTCATCTAGGGTCAAAAACTAGGTCACTAGTTCAAAGTTTGAAAAAAAACTTGTGTAGACTGTAGAGGTCACAGTTTTCACCCAAACTTAATAAAATTTGGCCAGAATGTTAATCTTGCTGAAACCTGGGTTGGGATTGTATATGGGTCATCTGGGGTCAAAAACTAGGTCACTAGGTAAAATAATAGAAAAACCTTGTGTAGACACTAGAGGTCATAGTTTTCATCTGATTTTAATGAAATATGGTCAGAATGTTTATCTTGATAATATCTGATTTTGGATCCTATATGGGTCATCTGCGGTGAAAAATTAGGTCACCGGGCCAATTCTAGTAAAACCTTGTGTTGATGAAAGAGCTTACAGTTTTCATCACGTCTTAATGAAATTTTGTCAGAATGTATTAATTGATGAAATCTGGCTTGGGATTGTATATGGGTCTGATAGAATTTAAGTTGATTTAGCAAGGTTAGTCAGGTGAGTGATTCAGGGCCTTCATGGCCCTCTTGTTTACTTATACAAGCAATCCTTGTAGTTTCCCAAAACATAACAACAAGAACAGAACTTTGAAAATTTTGCAATATTTTCACGTTGCAACGCTTTATAATTTTCAGGTTTTTAAATCGTCAAAAGATGCATAAAATGGATATTTCAGAGCATGGTAAATGTTCAGTATTAGTATTTCCTCACAAATATCATAACTAAAACGAAAATTTGCGAATCTGAAACTACTTTTTTAAATTTTATTTACCAAAACGTGAAAAGGCCCCTTTAAGGTTGTGTTGTATTCTTATTTAAAATGAGATGGTTTTTTAGCTCCACTGGCCAGAGTCCAGCGGGGCTTATTTCATGGTCCTGTGTCCGTCGTGCGTGCGTGCGTTAACTTTTTCTTTAAACATCTTCTTCTCCTAAACTACAAGTCCAATTCTGATTAAACTTCTCTCAAATGTTCCTGGGATGTACCTCTTTCAAACTTGTTTCAATTATGCCCCCTGGGGTCAAATTTGATCCCGCCTCGGGGGTCAATAAATTGAACATATGCTTATATAAAGCCTATTTTGTGCAAACTTTAAAAATCTTCATGTCCATAACCATTGGGCCAAGTGCTACCACATTTGGTTTGTAGTGACATGTAATAGTTCTCTACTTTGTTTGTTCAAATTATGCCCCTGGGGTCAAATTTGACCCTGCCCCGGGGGTCACAAAAATGAACATTATTATGCTTATATAAAGCCTATTTTGTGCAAACTTTTAAAATCTTCTTGTTATAATTATAGAGCCTAGGGCTACCAAATTTGGTATGGAGTGACATCTTATAGTTCTCTACAAAGTTTGTTCAAATTATGCCCCTGGGGCCAAATTTATCACTTGAAGGCTCCCATTAAAATGTTGTTCAAGAAAAGTTGATTCGTCAAAAAACATGGCCACAGGAAGTCGTTGAACTTTGCATGTTTATGCGTTTTTTCTATTTATTCATTATGGGATGAATAAACTATTTTCTTCTCAAACTAAAAGTTTATCAAAAAACACTTGGAATAACTTTTTAATTATAAGAGATAAATGCATACATGTCGAGCATAAAAGGTAGACCAACATGTTAACTATCCATAAATATTAACCCTTTACCAAACGACACATTTTGGACTGCCCCAAATTGAAAGAGATTGCAGACGAGAAATAATATTGTAAAAGACTATTTATAAATTGGCTGGGTGGGGTAGAAATCATTGTGATAAAAGGAGAAATTGCTCATCATGAGCAATTTCTCCTTTTTGAAACCGGAAGTCCTTTTTTCAAAACGAAAACAAACTCTTCAGAAGGAGTTATGGTCTATTTGAAGGTCGAGAATGGCATTTGATACTTAATCATCCCATATCTACAAAGAAATTAAATTTATAAGCTTTTTTTGCCGTTAATATGATAACCCATCAGTTAAAAAGCACGATCCAAAACATTTCTGCATACATGTATGCGCGGACCAGTCTAAGACATTGTTTACATTATAATTAGTTCCAAGGTTGCAACAACAACAACAAACCTACATGCATGCATGGGAATCAAGTCTTTTTGCGTCTGTTTGTAGACATTATCTGTACTTTTTGAAGCATGGGAGATGTTTATCAAGAAAAAATCTATCAATACATGTAAGCAAATGCACAACTATTTTTAGAATGAGAAAGTCACATGCTTGAGTACATTTCAACCCATGCGCATTGCAGGCTTTTTTCGCATAAAAAACAGTGGAGCGATACAGGGCCATCATGGCCCTCTTGTTTACACTATCAGCTGGAACTCCAACTTATTTTTTTTCTGGCACTTAATTGTCTATAGCTGTTTACATGGCTGAACTACAAATTTAATATCACCAAAACCAAAAGGCGACGGCCAGTTGCTTTTTATTCCTGCCATGGCTAGTATGTTTGCATATTTTTTGTAGTTTTTTGTTTTGTTATAAAAATTCATTTTCTGGTAATTTGGGGGAGGGGGGGGGGTGGGGAGAGAGAGAGAACGCTAAGATATTGGTTAACAATTAAGAACATTCTCTGTTATAAATAAATTCAGATGAATACAGAACAGAATGTTAATACAGTTGGTATAGTTCGGATTCATTTAATTGCCACATACACTTATGGCTATATTACTAAATTCATTTCGACAAAGCCGGAACACTGCAACTGGCAGATCTAATGCTTTTGATGATGGTTTCCCTGGTTTAGATTTTATAAAAACCAAACAACTTCCAACATCTGGAAGACTGTTTAGACCAAGGGTGGTCATATATTTTATGCTGCGCCTGTTCTTTTTCATCATTTTGGAGCTTTTTGCTGCATGATGAGGATGCAATTTTTAACTCATCTATTTAAAAAAATAAAATGATGAGCTATTGTCATCACCTTGGCGTCGGCTTCGGCGTCCGGTTAAGTTTTGCCTTTAGGTCCACTTTTCAGTACCAATGCTATTGCATTCAAACACTTACTATCATGAGGGGACTGGGCAGGCAAAGTTAGATAACTCTGGCTTGCATTTTGACAGAATTATATGCCCTTTTTATACTTAGAAAATTGAAAATTTTGGTTAAGTTTTGTGTTTAGGTCCATTTTATTCCTTAAGTATCAAAGCTATTGCTTTCATACTTGCAACACTTAGTAACTATCATAAGGGGACTGTGCAGGCAAAGTTATGTAACTCTGACTGGCATTTTGACAGAATTATGTTCCCTTTTTATACTTATAAAGTTGAAAATTTGGTTAAGTTTTTGTGTTTAGGTCCACTTTTTCCCTAAAGTACCAAAGCTATGGCTTTCATACTTGCAACACTTAGTAACTATCATAAGGGGACTGTGCAGGCAAAGTGATGTAACTCTGACTGGCATTTTGATAGAATTATGTTCCCTTTTAATACTTATAAAGTTGAAAATTTGGTTAAGTTTTTGTGTTTAGGTCCACTTTTTCCCTAAAGTACCAAAGCTATTGCTTTCATACTTGCAACACTTACTAACTATCATAAGGGGACTGTGCAGGCAAAGTTTTGTAACTCTTACTGGCATTTTGACGGAATTATGGACCCTTTATACTTAAAAATTTATTTAAGTTTTGTGTTTTGGTCCACTTTACCCCTAAAGTATCATAGATATTGCTTTCATACTTGGAACCCTCGCAAACTATCATAAGGGGACAGTAAAGGACAAGTTGCATAACTCTGGTTGTCATTTTTATGGAATTATGGCCCTTTTATGACTTAGTAACTTTGAATATATGGTGACATTTTCTGTTTAGATCTTTACTTCTAAAGAATCAAGGCTATTGCTTTTAAACTTCAAATACTTTCATGCTATCATGAGGGTACTGTACCTGGCAAGTTGAATTTGACCTTGACCTTTGAATGACCTTGACTCTCAAGGTCAAATTATAAAATTTTGCTAAAATTGCCATAACTTCTTTATTTATGATTAGATTCGATTGATACTTTGACAAAACAACTCTTACCTGACATACCTCAATAGACTCCACCCAAACCATCCCCCCACGCCCCCCCCCCGAATTCCCCCCCCCCCCCCCCCCCCCCCCGAATCCCCCTCATTCCCCCCCAATTTTTTTTACATTAACGATCATCTAATAAATGACCACCACACCCTCACACTATACCCCCCACACCCCACCCAAAAAAAAAATTAATTTTTATGCTCCCGGTAGGGTGGCATATAGCAGTTGAAGTGTCCGTCAGTATGTCAGTCAGTCTGTACGTTCGAAAAAAACTTTAACATTGGCCATAACTTTTTCACTTTTTAAGATAGCAACTTGATATTTGGCATGCATGTGTATCTCATGGAGCTGCACATTTTGAGTGGTAAAAGGTCAAGGTCATCCTTCAAGGTCAAATGTCAAATATATGGCATCTGTCCGTACGAAAACTTTAACATATTCCATAACTTTTTTAATATTGAAGATAGCAACTTGATATTTGGCATGCATGTGTATCTCATGAAGCTGCACATTTTGAGTGGTGGAAGTTCAAGGTCAAGATCATCCTTCAAGGTCATCCTTCAAGGTCAAAAAAATAAAATAAAATTTAAAGCAGCTTTCTCATGAAGCTGCACATTTTGAGTGGTGGAAGTTAAAGGTCATCCTTCAAGGTCAAGGTCATCCTTCAAGGTCAAAGGTCAAAAACAAATAAAAAATTTCAAAGCGGCATTATCATGAAGCTGCACATTTTGAGTTGTGGAAGTTCAAGGTCATGGTCATTCTTCAAGGTCAAGGTCAACTTTCAAGGTCAAAGGTTAAATTTTTTTTAAAGCAGCGTTATCATGCGGCTGCACATTTTGAGTGGTGTAGGTTCAAGGTCAAGGTCCTCCTTCAAGGTCAAGGTCATCCTTCAAGGTCAAAGGTCAAACAAAATAAAAAAAATCAAAGCGGGGTTATCATGAAGCTGCACATTTTGAGTGGTGGAAGTTCAAGGTCAAGTTCATCCTTCAAGGTAAAAAAAATAATTTAAAAAATCAAAGCGGCGTCCTCATGAAGGTGCACATTTTGAGTGGTGGAAGTTCAAGGTCATCCTTTAAGGTCAAGATCATCCTTCAAGGTCAAAGGTCAATTTTGTTAATAAAAATTCAAAGCAGGGTTCTCATGAAGTTGCACATTTTGAGTGGTGGAAGTTCAAGGTCAAGGTCATTCTTCAAGGTCAAGGTCATCCTTCAAGGTCAAAGGTAAAACAAATAACAATTTCAAAGTGGCGTTATCATGAAGATGCACATTTTGAGTGGTGGAAGTTCAAGGTCAAGGTCATCCTTCAAGGTCAAAGGTAAAATAAATAAATATTTCAAAGCGGTCTCCTCATAAAGCTGCACATTTTGAGTGGTGCAATTTCAAGGTCAAGGTCATCCCTTAAGGTCAAAGGTAAAAAAATAATAATCAAAGCAGCGCAATAGGGGGCATCGTGTTTCTGACAAACACATCTCTTTGTTTTTTTCAAACATGGTGAAAAAACACAAATATTTATTTCTATTATTTTATTTTTGAAAGACCGTCCAACCATCCCACCCAAGAATCCCCCCCAAAAATAAAAAAAAATAAAAATTTGCATTGTTTTTGCATTTTTGGAGGATAATGTAATAAATGACCACACCCCACACTCTACACCCCTCTCCTCTCCACCTCTCCCTCCTTTGTGATTGAAATTGAGATAGGTCCCTACACCTTTAAAAAGAAAAATAGATGAGCGGTCTGCACCCTCAAGGCGAAGCTCTTGTTTAAATAATATAATCAGTATAAATCAAACAGGATTTATTTAAGGAAGATATATTGGCGAAAACGTAAGACTTTTGCATGAAATTATTAAACTAATGGATGAAAGTAACGAAAACGTTCTCCTATTTTTAGCTCACCTGTCACAAAGTGAAATGTTGAGCTTATGTGACCGTTTGATGTCCAGCGTCCGTATGTGCGTGCGTGCATGCGTGTGTGCGTGCGTTCGTCAACAATTTGTTTGTGTAGACAGTAGAGGTCACAGTTTTCATCAAATATTTATGAAACTTGGTAAACTTGATGTCCGGCGTCCATATGTGCGTGCGTGTGTGCGTGCGTTCGTCAACAATTTGTTTGTGTAGACAGTAGAGGTCACAGTTTTCATCAAATATTTATGAAACTTGGTAAGAATGTTTATCTTGATGATCTGGGTTGGGATTGTATTTGGGTCATCTAGGGTCAAAAACTAGGTCACTAGGTCAAAAACTAGTTCACATAATAGGTCAAATAATAGAAAAACCTTGTGTAGACAATAGAGGTCGCAGTTTTCATCCAATCTTTATGAAATTTGGTCAGATTGTTTATCTTGATGAAATCTGGGTTGGAATTGTATTTGGGTCATCTGGGGTTAAAAACTAGGTCACTAGGTCAAATAATTGAAAAATCATCAACATTTTGTTTGTGTAGACAGTGGAAGTCACAGTTTTTATTCAATGTTTATGAAATTTGGTCAGAATGTTAATCTTGATGAAATTTGGGTTGGGATTGTATTTGGGTCTTCTTGGGTCAAAAACTAGGTCACTAGGTCAAAAACTAGGTCAAATAATAGAAAAACCTTTTGTAGACAATAGAGGTCGCAGTATTCATCCAATCTTTATGAAATTTGGTCAGAATGTTTATCTTGATGAAATCTGGCTTGGGAATGTATTTGGGTCATCTGGAGTCAAAAACTAGGTCACTAGGTAAAAAACTAGGTCAAATAATAGAAAAACATTGTGTAGACAATAGAGGTCGCAGTTTTCATCCAATCTTCATGAAATAAAGTCAGAATGTCTATCTTGATAAAATCTTGGTTGGGATTGTATTTTGGTCATCTGAGGTCAAAACTAGGTCACTAGGTCAAATAATAGAAAAACCGTCAATTATTTGTTATTGTAGACAGTAGAGGTCACAGTTTTCATCCAATCTTCATGAAATTTGGTCAGAAAGTTTTATCTTGATAAAATCTGGGTTGGGATTGTATTTGGGTCATTTGGGGTCAAAAACTAGGTCACTAGGTCAAAAACTAGGTAACTAGGTGAAATAATAGAAAAACCTTGTATTGACAATAGAGGTCGCAGTTTTCATCAAATCTTTATGAAATTTGGTCAGAATGTTTATCTTGATGAAATCTGGGTTGGGATTGTATTTGGGTCATCTTGGGTCAAAAACTAGGTCACTAGGTCAGATAATAGAAATACCTTGTGTAGGCAATAGAGGTCACAGTTTTCATTCAATCTTTATAAAATTTGATCAGAATGTTTATCTTGATGAAATCTATGTTGGGATTGTTTTTGGGTCACCTGGGGTCAAAAACTAGGTCAAATATTAGAAAAATCTTGTGTAGACAATAGAGGTCACAGTTTTCATCCGATCTTTATGAAGTTTGGTCAGAATGTTTATCTTGGTGAAAACTGGGTTGGGATTGTATTTGGTTAGTCAGGTGAGCAATTCAGGGCCATCATGGCCCTCTTGTTGTCAGATTTTAATACAGCCTTCGACTGACTGGATCATGGATTTATGTTTAAATGCCTTCGCCATTTCGGATTTAGTGAGCATACCTTACAGTGGGTAATGCTTTTTTATAAAGATGCAACATCACGTGTTACAAATAAGGGTCATTTTTCAGATTTTTTCAGTATACAAAGAGGGGTCAGACAAGGACGTCCTTTATTTCCTTACCTTTTCATTATTTGCATTGAATTGATGTCGATAGACATGAACTTAACACACAAGTCAAAGGGATAACAATTAATAATGCAGAATTAAAACAGTCGCTTTTTGCTGCTGACGCCACTTTCATACTTGATGGTTCTCGATCATCATTCGAAACATTAATAAAAATCATAGAAGAATTTGCAGTAATAGACAGACTAACATTAAATAGGCATAAATGTAAAATCCTTAAGCTAGGAGCACTTAAAACTAGTCAAATTGAATTTTGCAAACACAATGAATTTATCTGGAGCTCCAACCATGCTTCAACCTTAGGAATAGAATATAGCAACGATCCCGTAGAAATAATGTCATTAAATATTCGGAAAAAAATCATGCTTTTGAAGCTTGTTTAAATCAATGGAAGCGGTGGAAACTATCTTTAATTGGAAAAATTACAGTTTAAAAAACTTTTGCAATACCCAAGCTTGTATATGCATTAACAGTGTTACCAAACCCATCTCAAAACATAATCTCAAATATAAAATCGGTATGTTACAAATTTCTGTGGCACAAAAAAACAGATAAAATTGCCAGAAAGCGAATCACACAAGATTCTGCCGAAGGTCACAGTTTAAAAATGTAAGATATTGACATATTCGTAAAATCCCTCAAAGCCAGTTGGATAAAAAGATTTATATTTCAACCAGATTCAAAACTGATTAAAATATACACCAATATGCTAAATAGTTATGGTGTAACGTTGATTTTTAAATCAAACTATCATGAAAAGGAAGTTAAAGACCTTAACATAGAATCCGTATTCTTAACAAGAAATATCTTTAAAAAAGATATACGGCGTAAATAGTTTAATGAATGAGATCAAGTATAGCGAATGTCTTTTTCTGTGCAGTTCTTAGCTGCATCACACGCAGTACGGGATGTTACGGGGAGTTTTCGCGGCTTATTTTACATTATAACATATTGCTGGTCATAAACCTATAGATACAAAACAGAAAACCAAAAGAAGAATGGAAGTGAAATTTAAACATATGAGTCAACCGGCCACACGAGAAGTATCCGTATTTATAGGCGCGTTCTTCGAACAAACCTGTTTTAGTGGTTTGTCGGGCATTGCTATTTGATTCGATTATTAACAGTATCAATTATCATCGTGCTAATGCTTAAAGTGATATTATGGGCATTTTGCACTGTTGAATTGAGCTGAAAAGAATTAACAGGTCAAAATAGTTAGTTAAAATGTGGTTACTGATTAATTATCTGCAACTCACCTATCTACCAGTTGTTTATAAAAATATATTTTATATTCGATATTCTTACGTGACCCACCCAGTCCTGTAAGCTGAAATGATCCGTAAAACAATTTCGTGTCTTTGTGTCGTATGAACAAATCTGCACTAAAACTAAATTTAGGTTCAACTCGTAAACGCATGATCAGTTGTCAAACGAAAGTACGGTTGATATTCAAATGCATTATTTTTCTCTTTCTGGTATATTGTTTTAGTATGATGATGCTGCATTAATTAATATAAGTGTATATGAAGTAGAAACATAAAAAATAATCAACGGTTGCAATAGACACCTATAAACTGTTACATGCTCATAATATCACTTTAGTACATTAGGCAATATGGACGAATAATTATTGTTAAATTTATCAACAATAATATTTATCATTGTATTGTTGAAAACACATTAAGAAACTATTATTTACATACCATAATTATATTGCTGAATATCTTCATTTAACATATTTCTGGTCTAAAGAAAATTCCAGGTCACCTAGTTCACGGATAGCGTCTTTATTATATAACGATTATTTTACTGGCCGCCAACTCCGGTGATGACCTGTATATAAACTCTGAATGTCCGCGAATTGACCCGATATACCTCGCGGGTTGAAATGCAATGCTTAAAAGTGAGGCCTCGCTTCCATTGCTCTTTATACTTTTACATGTTAACATGTTGACAGGAATAAGGAAGTAAGTACTAAATATGAGAACATAGCCTTTTAAGTATAAACGCTCTTGCGCTGGTAATACTCTGAAAATAAAAGGTGTACGCACAAACTGTTTTGATGTCGAGAATTGAGTGTAAAACTGTTCTATCTATTAAGCATTTTCATTCGAGATAAAATTGTTTCATACAGTAAAACAGTGTTACAAAGACGCGGATATGTTTCCAATGTTCTGGTGGTATACTCAAATCAGCCAATGGAATAAATGAAGTGTATTCATTCGTACCTAGCCGCGGGAAATTTTATTGGAATTTTATTGGACACTTACAAAGGTCAGGCTAAGGTGAAAAGCTGGCTTATGCAGCTTACGCCGAAAAAACATTCTGAGTGGTTGGCTCAGCATTGCGTTAGAAAAAGATGAAATATCTGTACAAAAACAACTTATCTGGAATAATTCATTTGTAAAAGATGAAAATAAAACTTTCTTTATAAAAACATGGTTCGACAGAGGTATTCAATTTATTGAACATATATATGATTTCAGGAAAAGATCATTTTACAGTTTTCAAGATATAATAAACCTTTATGAAATAGATAAAGCAGACTTTATAAAATACTATCAAATTGTAAAAAGTATACCTGTTGAATGGAAACATAGACTAAAAGAAAACGATATTATTTACACTACTCCGCAAAGCAAGCTTAACGAAATAACAGAAAATACAAAAGCTTGCAAAATGGTATAAAAATCACTTATACTAAAACAAAAACAAGAATGTTCAAACAATTTGATAAATGGAAAGAAACTCTGAATAATCAAAACATTAACCAAAGAACCATCTTCAACCAACCAATCAAATTAACTACCGGTATTGACACCAAACTTAGAAACTTCCGATATAAATACCTATTGCACATTTTACCAAACAATTCTTTCCTCCATAAATGCAATCTCGTTCCATCAACATTATGAGTTTTTTGTAATATGCACACAGAAACGAATATTCACTTATTAGCTCATCTATTTTTTGAAAAAAAATTATGAGCTTTTGTCATCACCTTGGCTTCGGCGTCGGCGTTTGCGTGAGGTTAAGTTTTGCGTTTAGGTCCACTTTTCTCAGAAAGTATCAATGCTATTGCATTCAAACTTGGTACACTTACTTCCTATCATTAGGGGAATGGGCAGGCAAAGTAAGATAACTCTGGCGTGCATTTTGACAGAATTATGTGCCCTTTTTATACTTAGAAAATTGAAAATTTTGGTTCAGTTTTGTGTTTAGGTCCATTTTATTCCTTAAGTATCAAAGCTATTGCTTTCATACTTGCAACACTTATTAACTATCATAAGAGGACTGTGCAGGCAAAGTTATGTAACTCTGACTGGCATTTTGACAGAATAATGTGCCCTTTTTATACTTAGAAAATTGAAAATTTGGTAAAGTTTTGTGTTTATGTCCACTTTATTCCTACAGTATCAAAGCTGTTGCTTTCATACTTGCAACACTTATTAACTATCATAAGGGGACTGTGCAGGCAAAGTGATGTAACTCTGACTGGCATTTGGATGGAAGTATGGGCCCTTTATACTTAGAAAATTGAAAATTTGGTTAAGTTTTGTGTTTTGGTCCACTGTACCCCTAAAGTTTCATAGATATTGCTTTCATACTTGGAACACTCGCAAACTATCATAAGGGTACAGTAAAAGGACAAGTTGCATAACTCTGGTTGTCATTTTTACAGAATTATGGCCCTTTTTTGACTTAGTAACTTTGAATATATGGTTAAATTTTGTGTTTCGATCCACTTTACTTCTAAAGTATCAAGGCTATTGCTTTCAAACTTCAAATACTTTCATGCTATCATGAGGTTACTGTACCTGGCAATTTGAATTTTACCTTGACCTTTGAATGAACTTGACTCTCTAGGTCAAATTATTGAATTTTGCTAAAATTGCCATAACTTTTTTATTATGCCCCCCTTCAAAGAAGAGGGGGTATATTGCTTTGCTCATGTCGGTCGGTCTGTCGGTCGGTCTGTCGGACCGTCCACGAGGTGGTTGTCAGATGATAACTCAAGAACGCTTAGGCCTAGGATCATGAAACTTCATAGGAACATTGACCATGACTCGCATATGACCCCTATTGATTTTGAGGTCACTTGGTCAAAGGTGAAGGTCACAGGTGAAGGTCACAGTTACTGGAAATAGGCATTTTAAGGATTTAGCATGGTTCAAACAAGGGAAACAACTACCGTTTATGCATGTTCTTTTTGTTACAGCATTTGCCTCCCTTGTAATTTATTTAAATTTTACCAAATGTAAGGCTTACTGCATTTTTGTAATGTATTGTATCAATAAACATTGGGCACCACCACCACCACCACCACCACCACCACCACCACAACCACCACCATCACCGTTGTTCACAGTGACAAAAAACGTATTTAGACAATGGCTGCTACTACAACTTACAGCCCATATGGGGGGCATGCATGTTTTACAAACAGCCCTTGTTTATGATTAGATTTGATTGATACTTTGACAAAACAACTCTTACCTGACATACCACAATAGACTCCACCCAAACCATCCCCCCCCTCCCCCCCGGAATCCCCAAACCCCATTTTATTTTTATTTTTTTAAGATCATCTCACAAATGACCGCCACACCCTCACACTATACCCCCCCACCCCAATCCCCCCCACCCCATCCCCCCCACCTCTTTTTTTTTTTTGAAACGGTTAAAAAACACAAATATTTATTTTTATGCCCCCCTTCGAAGAAGAGGGGGTATATTGCTTTGCTCATGTCTGTCGGTCTGTCAGTCGGTCTGTCAGTCCGTCCACCAGGTGGTTGTCAGATGATAACTGCAGAACGCTTGGGCCTAGGATCATGAAACTTCATAGGTACATTGATAATGACTCGCAGATGACCCCTATTGATTTTGAGGTCACTAGGTCAAAGGTCAAGGTCACGGTGACCCGAAATAGTAAAATGGTTTTCGGATGATAACTCAAGAACGCATACGCCTAGGATCATGAAACTTCATAGGTAGATTGATCATGACTCGCAGATGACCCCTATTGATTTTGAGGTCACAAGGTCAAAGGTCAAGAACACGGTGACCCGAAATAGTAAAATGATTTTCGGATGATAACTCAAGAACACAAATGCCTAGGATCATGAAACTTCATAGGTAGATTGATCATGACTCGCAAATGACCCCTATTGATTTTGAGGTCACAAGGTCAAAGGTCAAGGTCACGGTGACCCTAAATAGTAGAAATGGTTTCCGAATGATAACTCAAGAACGCATACGCCTAGGATCATGAAACTTCATCGTTAGATAGATCATGACTCGCAGATGACCCCTATTGATTTTGAGGTCACTAGGTCAAAGGTCAAGGCCACAGTGACCCGAATAGTAAAATGGTTTTCGGATGATAACTCAAGAACGCATACGCCTAGGATCATGAAACTTCATATATACATTGATCATGACTCGCAGATGACCCCTATTGATTTTCAGGTCACTAGGTCAAAGGTCAAGGTCACAGTGACAAAAAACGTATTCACACAATGGCTGCCACTACAACGGACAGCCCATATGGGGGGCATGCATGTTTTACAAACAGCCCTTGTTATTATTTTATTTTTGAAATACCGTCGAACCATCGCACCCTAGAATCCTCTCTCCCCCCCCCCCCCCCCCCCCCCCCCCCCCCGCCCCCCCCACCCCTGAATTTTTTTTTTTGCATTTTTTTTGCATTTTTTTTTTCTGCATTTTCGGAAGATAATGTAATAAATGACCACACCCCCACACTATACACCCCTATTCACTCCACTCCTTCCTCCTTTGTGATTGAAATTGAATGTCCCTTCACCTTTAAAAAAAAATATAGATGAGCGGTCTGCACCAGCAAGGCGTCGCTCTTGTTTTTAAACCTTCACAGTTTTGTTCCATTAATGAAAACTGCACACGGATACCAGTAAAAAAAAAAAAGGAAACCAATGTAAATAAAATGAACTATGAAATATTTGGGGGTTACAACACAAAATCATAGATAATGGTTATTTGGTGGTTATAACACAACATCATAATTAATGGTTATTTGGAGGTTATAACACAAAATCATAGATAATGGTTATACCAGTATCTTTTTCTATTTTGTTTAAGGCCAATATATTAATATTTACAGTAGAAAAAAAATCGTTCCATGTAACTTCATTGAGTGCCTTTTACACTGAAATTCCCGATGCCCTTTGATGCTTTGCATCAATACTTATCTTGTAGATGCTATGTATCACAAGTAATATAAAAAACTTTGTGAAACATTTTGCTCAATGTATGTATTTCTAGTAATATGTGCAAAATACACATGCGTTATCTACAACAATCATAGTCTTCAAAAATGCTATGTACCACGTATAGTGATACATTGTGAAACAAACATACTAATTGTGTGTATATTTGACATATTATGTATTATGTTATATGCTAGGTGTATCATGTTTACGAAGGAAATAAAAAATGGAATAAAAAAAAAAAGATCATCATCAGAAAATTAAGCATCTCAATTCAAATTGTTAAACAGTTAAAAAAAAATTCATTTGATGATACATCAACTTCTGTTTATTATCAAATTTCACAAAGTCTAAAACAACACCTATTGTTAAAAGGTTTTCGGTTAGCTGGGGCGGTTGATTTTCAGGTTCAATTAAATGAATATTTTTCACATCTATTTCTTGACAGAAAGGCCCAGGATAATTGCCACAATCCATTCTTGTTGTCTGAAATAACAAAAAACATTTTTTACAAACTATCAACAATAAATCAACACATTAATATAACTATCTTTATATGTCCGAATTGTAACAAATCCGAAATATAGTACAATGAGTGAATGACCTACTTTTGATTTCAAAATTGTTTGCATCTTAAAGGGATCTTTTCACGGTTTGGTAAATTGACAAAATTGAAAAAAGTTGTTTCAGATTTGCAAATTTTCATTTAAGTTATGATATTTGTGAGGAAACACTGTTACTGAAGATTTACCAGAGTCCAATATAGCCATTATAATCTTTTGACGATTTGATCACCTAAAAATTATAAAGCGTTGCAACGCGAAACGATTGAATAATTTGGAGAGTTCTGTTGTTGTCGTTTCAATTTACGAAACTACGAAGATTGCTTATTTAAGGTATAAAATACTAAAACTTTGTATACCCGGCGGAATAGCCCAGAGGGCAAATGCGTTTTTACTTCAGACTAATTCCAGGACTCCGGGGGTCACTGGTTTGAGCCCTGGTACCGGCTTCTTGTTTTTCCTTTTTAGCTCATCTATTTTTTGAAAAAAATTATGAGCTATTGTCATCACCTTGGCGTCTGCGTTGGCGTTGGCGTCGGCGTCCTGTTAAGTTTTGCGTTTAGGTCCACTTTTCTCAGAAAGTATCAATGCTATTGCATTCAAACTTGGTACACTTACTTACTATCATGAGGGGACTGGGCAGGCAAAGTTAGATAACTCTGGCGTGCATTTTGACTGAATTATGTGCCCTTTTTATACTTAGAATATTGAAAATTTTGGTTAAGTTTTGCGTTTAGGTCCATTTTTTTCAGAAAGTATCAATGCTATTGCATTCAAACTTGGTACACTTACTAACTATCATGAGGGGACGGTGCAGGCAAAGTAAGATAACTCTGGCGTGCATTTTTACAGAATTATGTGCCCTTTTTATACTTAGAAAATTGAAAATTTTGGTTGAGTTTTGTGTTTAGGTCCATTTTATTCCTTAAGTATCAAAGCTATTGCTTTCATACTTGCAACACTTACTAACTATCATAAGGGGACTGTGCAGGCAAAGTAATGTAACTCTGACTGGCATTTTGACAGAATTATGTGCCCTTTTTATACTTAGAAAATTGAAAATTTGGTAATGTTTTGTGTTTAGGTCCACTTTATTCCTACAGTATCAAAGCTATTGCTTTCATACTTGCAACACTTATTAACTATCGTAAGGGGACTGTGCAGGCAAAGTTATGTAACTCTGACTGGCATTTGGACGGAATTATGGGCCATTGTGTTTTGGTCCACTTTACCCCTAAAGTATCATAGATATTGCTTTCATACTTGGAACACTCGCAAACTATCATAAGGGTACAGTAAAAGGACAAGTTGCATAACTCTGGATGTCATTTTTACGGAATTATGGCCCTTTTTTGACTTAGTAACTTTGAATATATGGTTAAATTTTGTGTTTCGATCCACTTTACTTCTTAAGTATCAAGGCTATTGCTTTCAAACTTCAAATACTTTCATGCTATCATGAGGTTACTGTACCTGGCAAGTTGAATTTTACCTTGACCTTTGAATGACCTTGACTCTCAAGGTCAAATTATTAAATTTTGCTAAAATTGCCATAACTTCTTTATTTATGATTAGATTTGATTGATACTTTGACAAAACTACTCTTACCTGACATACAACAATAGACTCCACCCAAACCATCGCCCGTGCCCCCCCCTCCCCCCCCCTTTTTTTTTTTTTTTTTTTTTTTTTTTTTAAGATCATCTCACGAATGACCACCACACCCTCACACTATACCCCCCCCCCACCCCACCCCCTCCCCCCTCCCCCAATTTTTTTTTAAAGGTTAAAAAACAAAACTATTTATTTTGATTAATTAATGTTTGAAATACCATCGCACCCAAGAATCCCCCCCCCACCCCCCCCCTCCCTCCACCCTCCCCCCCCCCCCTAACTTTTTTTTTTTTTTTTTTTTTTTTAAGATCATCTCACAAATTACCACCACACCCTCACACTATACCCCCCCACCTCACCCCCCCCCCCCCCCAATTTTGTTTTTTTTGAAACGGTTAAAAACACAAATATTTATTTTTATTATTTTATGTTTGAAATACCGTCCAACCATCGCACCCAAGAATCCCCACCCCCATCCCCCCCCACCCCCCACCCCCCCCCCCCATTTTATTTTTTTTCCTTTTTTTCGCATTTTTGGAAGATAATGTAATAAATGTCCACACCCCCACACAATGCACCCCTCTTCACTCCACCCCTCCCTCCTTTGTGATTGAAAATGAGAGTCCCTTCACCTTTAAAAAGAAAATAGATGAGCGGTCTGCACCCACAAGGCGGTGCTCTTGTTTTAAATTTTATTCTTGATTTTTTACTGGAGCTTTTAAGATCCAATGTTTACATTTATAAATATAAAGCATTTAATGACAAACTTCAAAATATGCCAAAATCTGTGAAAAGGCCCCTTTAATTAAAATATATCCTCCCAATAACATTATAATAATAAAACAATTTAACAAAAATGCCTGTAAGAAACCAGTTTTCATGTTGTTTTTGTGGAAAAAATAGATGCTTTTGCTTTAATTTTATGTCAAAATTTGTCGGTCAAATCGTCAAACAGTTGAAATCGTAATTAAAAAATTCATTTCCTTATGCAAAAACAACATTTAAACTTAAATTAATCCACAAGTTAATTGTATTAATGACCTAGGTCAAAAAAAAGAAAAAACTTGTAAACACTGTAGAGGTCACATTTCATGCCCAATCTTCATGTAACTTTGTCAAAATGTTTGTCTTAATGATATGTTGGTTGAGTTGGTAACATGGCCGCCAGTGGGCGTGCAGTTTTCCTTATTTGGCTATAGAGGAACCTTGTAAACACTTTAGGAAGTCACAATTTTTGCCCAATCATCATGAAAGTTGGTCAAAACATTGGTTTTATTGATAACTCGGACGAGTTCGAAAAGGGTCCAGGTCGGTGATAAAATGGCCGCCAGAGGGCGGGGCATTTTCTCTAAATGTATATAGTGAAAACATGTGAACACTCTAGAAGTCACAATTTTGGCCCAATTTTTATGAAATTTGGTCAGAACATTTGTTTCCTTGATATGAGAGTTGCGTTTGAAAATGGTTCCGGTCAGTTAAATAACATGGCTGCTGGGGGGGGGGGGCAGTTTTCCTTATTTGGCTGTAGAGAAACCTTGTAAACACTCTAGAAGTCACAATTTTTGCCCAATCATCATGAAAGTTGGTCAATACATTGGTTTTATTGATATCTCGGACGAGTTCGAAAATGGTCCTGATCTGTGAAAAAACATGGCCGCCAGTGGGCGGGGCATTTTTCTCTATATGTATATAGTGAAAACATGTGAACACTCTGGATCACATTTTTGGCCCAATTTTCATGAAATTTGGTCAGAACATTTGTTTCCTTGATATGAAAGTTGAGTTTGAAAATGGTTCTGGTCAGTTGAATAACATGGCTGCTGGGGGGGGAAGGGCAGTTTTCCTTATTTGGCTATAGAGAAACCTTGTAAATACTCTAGAAGTCACAATTTTTGCCCAATCATCATGAAAGTTGGTCAAAACATTGGTTTTATTGGCATCTCGGACGAGTTCGAAAATGGTCCAGATCGGTGAAAAAACATGGCCGCAAGTGGGCGGGGCATTTTTTCTATATGTATATAGTGAAAACATGTGAACACTCTAGAAGTCACATTTTTGGCCCAATTATCATGAAATTTGGTCAGAACATTTGTTTCCTTGATATGAGAGTTGCGTTCGAAAATGGTTCCGGTCAGTTAAATAACATGGCTGCTGGGGGGGGGGGGCAGTTTTCCTTATTTGGCTGTTGAGAGACCTTGTAAACACTCAAGAAGTCACAATTTTTGCCCAATCATCATGAAAGTTGGTCAATACATTGGTTTTATTGATATCTCGGACGAGTTCGAAAATGGTCCTGATCTGTGAAAAAACATGGCCGCCAGTGGGCGGGGCATTTTTCTCTATATGTATATAGTGAAAACATGTGAACACTCTGGATCACATTTTTGGCCCAATTTTCATGAAATTTGGTCAGAACATTTGTTTCCTTGATATGAAAGTTGAGTTTGAAAATGGTTCCGGTCAGTTTAATAACATGGCTGCTGGGGGGGGGAAGGGCAGTTTTCCTTATTTGGCTATAGAGAAATCTTGTAAACACTCTAGAAGTCACAATTTTTGCCCAATCATCATGAAAATTGGTCAAAACATTGGTTTTATTGGTATCTCCGACGAGTTCGAAAATGGTCCAGATCGGTGAAAAAACATGGCCGCAAGTGGGCGGGGCATTTTTTTCTATATGTATATAGTGAAAACATGTGAACACTCTAGAAGTCACATTTTTGGCCCAATTTTCATGAAATTTGGTCAGAACATTTGTTTCCTTGATATGAGAGTTGAGTTCGAAAATGGTTCCGGTCAGTTGAATAACATGGCTGCTGGGGGGGGGGGCAGTTTTCCTTATTTGGCTATAGAGAAACCTTGTTAACACTCAAGAAGTCACAATTTTTGCCCAATCATCATGAAAGTTGGTCAATACATTGGTTTTATTGATATCTCGGACGAGTTTGAAAATGGTCCAGATCGGTGAAAAAACATGGCCGCCAGTGGGCGGGGCATTTTTCTCTATATGTATATAGTGAAAACATGTGAACACTCTGGATCACATTTTTTGCCAAATTTTCATGAAATTTGGTCAGAACATTTGTGTCCTTGATATGAGAGTTGAGTTTGAAAATGATTCCAGTCAGTTGAATAACATGGCTGCTTGGGGGGAGGGCAGTTTTCTCATATTTATATAGTAAAAAAAGCTTGTGAACACTCTAGAAGTAACATGTTTTGCCCAATCTTCACGAAACTTGGTGAAAAGATTGGTTTTATATATATCACATAATTAATGCCATAATTATTGCCCTTAGATCAGTCTTCGAATTAGCCTATAAGCCCGAAGCCCGAGTCGATTCTTGGGCCGGTCGGTCGATCCTAAATGCTAATAAAATAGCCCGATCGGTCGATTAAATATTTGAGCGTCATATCAATAACCTGATTTATACGCGTTTTTAAGAAGCACGTTTAAATTTGCTATTTAAATGCCTAAAATGACGTTTTAAAGCATGCGGCCGCCATTTTTCTAAACTGTCGTGTAAGCATCCGGGTATGTTGCTATTTAAAGTAATGATGCAATTGACGCCCAACCAAGATGAGGTTATTCAAACTGAACATGTGTAGATCACGTTCCGGGATGTTCGCGCATCGGGCACTTCGTAATGTTTTAAAATAATGACCAATCTAGAAGCGTATTTAATTTGAGAAGCGTTTTCCGAAAATGTATTTATAATTCATGAAAAATGGACAAGTAATTTTTTCAATAAAAATTAAAGAGTCTGTAAGGGATATTGTACGCATTGGGTTAAAACAAATTGATACTTATTACAGGTAGGTTTCCATGTGTTTTAATCAATTATTTTGCGCATTAGAATAAGTTTTTTTAATGTATTATTAATAATTGTAGTACTTTCGTTTATTCTGTAATCTCGTTCTGCTACGTGACCTATTTTGCTACTTATAATCTGTTTACAAATATACAATACTTTTCACGGTTGACACATGCTTATCAAAACATCGGGAGTAAATTAAAGAAGCAGACATTGTCACTTGTAGATTGGGCAATTAACACACCCAGTGGCCTTTTGTTCTGAAGTCACATGCCGACAATTCAGAAATTCACCGGCGATTGTCCTAGTAATAATACGATAATAATCTGTTATTTTAATAGGCTGATGTATTTTTGAAGTTTTTCGGATATTTTTTAAACATGATAATAATTCGCTTTAAAATAAAACAAAACACCGGTCAAACTGATTAATGGAATCATTGAACGAGAACATGTGTAATAATAAAGTTACAATAAACAGCATAATTATCTGGTGCATTTTGTATAAAATGCATTTCAAAAGGAAACATTATACCCTTTATTACTGTAATCACATGCATCTGTTTTTACTAATGGAAGTAGATTTTCTGATTGTTAATAACTATTTTGGTGTTCCTGGCCAAAAAAGTCATAAGATTTAAATTGACCTCCTCGGGCTATTGAACATGTCTTCGGGCTATTCAAAATTCCATCGTATTAGCCCGAAGGGCTATTTGGCTAAAATATTTAGCGTGAAGACTGCCTTAGATTGTCCAAATTTTCATTATATAATACAAAATCCTTGTGAACACTCTAGAGGTCACAATTTTGTTTCAGATTTTATGAATCTTGGTCATAATATTTATTTTTGGAAACAAAGTTTGATGTTTGGTAAGGGCGGGTCAACTCAAAATATAGGTCACCAGGTCAAATCTTACAAAAACTATATCAATCCATATGCTAGAGTTTTGGTTCAATAATGATGAAACCTGACCAGGATGTTTGTCTGGACAATATCTAGGTCAAGTTTGACGTTTGGTAAAGATTGAATGAACCGACTCCTCTCGGATGAGCGAACTAGGGCCATCTTGGCCCTCTTGTTCTGTTATTTATTGATTTTTCTGTTCAAATGTATGGAATTAACAACAAACAAAATGGCTGACACACGCTGTTGCTTTTTTAGCTCGATCACCTGAGCACAATGTGCTCATGGTGAGCTTTTGGGATCGCCTTTTGTCCGTAGTCAGTCGTGCGTCCGTCGTGCGTCGTCAACATTTTGCCTTGTGAACACTCTAGAGGCCACATTTCTTGTCCGATCTTCATGAAACTTATTCAGAACATTTGTCCCAATGATACCTCAACTGAGTTTGAAACTGGCTCATGCTAGGTCAAAAAATAGGTCACTAGGTCAAAAAAAGAAAAACTTGTGAACATTGTAGAAGTAACATTTGATGCCCAATCTTCATGTAAATTTGTCAAAATGTTTATCTTAATGATATGTTTGTTCAAAAATGGTTCTGGTCCATTGAAAAACATGGCCACCAAAGGGTGGGGCAGTTTTCCTTATATGGCTATAGAGAAACCTTGTGAACACTCTAGAAGTCACAATTTTGGCCCAATCATCATGAAACTTGGTCAAAATTTTGTTTTATTGATATTTCGGACGAGTTTGAAAATGGTTAAGATCGGTGAAAAAACATGGCCGCCAGGGGGCGGGGTAGTTTTTTCTATATGTATATAGTGAAAACATGTAAACACTAGAAGACACATTTTTGGTCCAATCTTCATGAAATTTGGTCAGAACATTTGTTTCCTGGATACAACGGTTGAGTTTGAAAATGGTTCGCATCGGTAAAACAACATGGCGGCCAGGGGGCGGGGCAGTTTTGCTTATATGGCTATAGTTAAACCTTGTTAACACTCTAGGAGTCACATTTATAGTCCAATCTTCATGAAACTTGATCAGAACATTTGTTCTTATGATAGCTATTAAGGCTGAGTTTGAAAATGGTTTCGGTCTGTTGAAAATATGGCCGCCAGGGGGGCGGGCAGTTTTGCTTATATGGCTATAGTGAAACCTTGTTAACACTCTAGAAGTCACATGTATAGTCCAATCTTCATGGAACTTAGTCCGAAGATTTGTTCTTATAATAGCTTGGCTGAGTTCGAAAATGGTTACAGTTTGTTGAAAAACATTGCCTCCAGGGAAGCGGCAGTTTTCATAATATGACTATATTAAAACCATGTTAACACTCTAGTTGTAATGCGGATGTTGGTGCACAATGATGATGATGATGATTATGATGATGATGATGATGATGATGATGATACTGGTAATGGATTCAGAAACATTAACCACAACCCAAATATTTAATTATAATTATTGCATTACTCAAATTAATTATTGCTATTACTTCAGTAATAGATAACAATCTATATTTTTGCAGACATTCAACATAGTGGTAAAACCAATAAAACAACAAGAAGTGTTACATATGAATCTTATTTGACCTTTTATTCACTTTTCCTGCACTCTAGAAAACTCATTTATACCTGTGCTTGCATTGTTGCCAGGTGGTGATTGTGTAACACTCCTGGAAATTGACCCCAATTAACTGGGCACTTTCATCAAAGACCTTTGTCTTGATGTCAGATGGAAACCATTCATAAGATAGAATAGTCATTACAGCTTGAAATGTTTTACCCCTATGATTTTCAGTTTGTGTGTGATTATGAAAGATTTGTGATTTTAGCAGGTTTTATTGTTGTTTCAATTGGAAATATCAATGCAAGGTGAGTCCTAAAATTGTTCCAGTTGTTTAAAAACACTTTGTCAAAAATTTGAACAATTTGGTAGTAAAAAAACAACAACTTATTACATCTTTTAAGAAGCACAAACAACTGTTTGGTTAAAAAGAAAAGTTGTTTTTCAGTTGTTTTTGCAAAAATAATGTATTAATTTTATGCTACAGATTTTTTGTGCATTTAAATTACAAATAGTTTTACAGTTGTTTTGATATGATACAGTTTTCAATGTATTGTGTGTGTTTACTTCTATATTTGCACACATTTGTAACTATAAGAAAGATCAAGTGATGTTTTGTACTATAAAAGAAGATCAATATTGAATTTCTAGCAGCTGTACATATTCTCATACTCATATACTTCTTTATAACTGACTTTGATAACAATTCAACATATTGTATTTAATTATGCATAAACTATTTTATAAACACACAATCTGTTGAACAAATACAGTTGTTTTCAGTATCTAAAAGTGTTCTTGCTAAACAGGTTGTAAACAGTCACCACCTATAAGATGCTGAGATGCTTATCTCATGATCTCAAAGCTGGACAACAATTTGTGCAATATATACTTCCATTTTCTTTTGCTGATGCTAATTAATAAATTACTGTCCTCATCTTACTTTTATCTAAAATATAGCTTTGTTGCAACAGGTAACAAAATGTCTATTTTTAAAAACATACACACAAAACTACTTATAACGCATAAATGTATATATCTGCCGAAACAGCAACGTTTTCTTTCCACAAAACTACGTTAACAACCCTTGCATAACGTTAATACTACTCAGGTGAGCGAACCAGGGCCACCATGGCCATCTTGTTTACAAATACCTTTGAACTTTGAACTCGCATGCAAAGTCAATTCTTATCCAATTTTAAAAAGCAAAACATCAAAATAAAGGTAAGAAAACAAGGTTTTTGACAGAAGTTGAACAAACAATATTTAACTCTAATTAATCCAATGGACTTTGAGTGATCTTTTTGAAGCCATTTTTCATCCGATTTTCACAGTTAAAAAGACACACAAAAAAATCATCTTGTCTCTGATTGGTTAACATAGTCTTGTTTATGTTGACAAGATTCACACGTGCAGCAAACACGCGCAAACAGCATGACCCTAACAAACACAGGTCAGTAAGTGAGTTATAGCTGGACTTAAAAAAAATGTGAACAATGTCATGTTCTACCAGATATTCTTGGAAGTTAGATATAAATCACCTCAACAAGTCATACACCATTAAAAAGTAAATTTAATGCACTTTCAATGCATACTAATTTGATTATTGTGAGATGAAAATAAACAATTGTTATAAGCATTTAAAAAGCATAACCCCCTATTTTGCCCATTAATTCTAATAGGGATTATCGATAATCTGGGGTTGCTTATATTAGTCAAAATCCTTGTAAACACTCACAATTTTGTTTCAGATTTTATGAATCTTGATCATAATATTTATTTTTGTAAGCAAAGATTGATGTTTGGTAAGGGGGGTCAACTCAAAATATAGATAACCAGGTCAAATCTTAAAAAACAAAAACACTCCATACGCCAGAGTTTTGGTTCAATAAGGATGAAACTTGACCAGGAAGTTTGTCTGGACAATATCTAGGTCAAGTTTGACATTTGGTAAAGATTGAATGAACTGATTCCTCTCAGGTGAGCGAACTAGGGCCATCATGGCCCTCTTGTTGTTTTAGTTATGATATTTGTTAGGAAACAGTTAAACTGAACATTTACCATGCTCTAAAATATTCATTATATGCATCTTTTGATGATTAAACATTAACATGAAAATTAAAAAGCATTGCAATGCAAAAAATTTGAATAATTTGGAGAGTTCTGTTGTTGTCGTTATATTTTATCACACCACTAGGATTGCTTTTATTAAGTATAAAATACATCTTTCATTGTATGAGCACGGATGGTTGAGTGGTCTAAGCGATAGACTTTTACTCTAGGGCTCAGTGGTTCGAGCCCAGTTGAGAGTGTTTTTATTTTCATTCTTCAATTTTTTTTTTATATTTTTTTCTGGAGCTTTTATAATGTTTACATTTATCAATATAAAGCATTTTATGTCAAACTTCAGTACATGCAAAAATCTGTGAAAAGGTCCCATAAATGTATTTCCATTTCATTTTTATTCATTTTCATGTACTGACATTAATGCTAAACTCCTCTAATCCACCTGTCACCAATATTGTTATGAACGTACCATCTACTGCAATGTTTAATTCATAAACTAACGTATTTTTCTATAGTTTGAATGGGTCAATACTTTCTCATCATATGCATTTAATTTGATTTAAATTTTTCATCTTAAAATACTTGATGTACTGAATTGCACGTCTATATTTAGTTACAGCACCGTGTCTGTTGCAACACGCATGCTTTTAATGCATGAAACTTGACAGACAACAGCAACTATTTCGAACTCTTATAAAAACACGTTTTTGTGTTTAGATGCGTACAAAGGGAATTTAATCAGCAAATATTAACAAATGACTATAACAAAGCGAAATATACATGTACTGAAATTAAATGGCTACTGTGTAGATTCTTTAAAGGTTGTTGTTTTAACAATTTACTGGCCATAAGGATTCGATTGCTCACCATTTGCTTTTAACATTTCATAAGTAACTATTGTTTAAAGTTAAAAGGTGTGAGGATGATGCCCGACATTGCAGGGCTTTTTTCAGCTTTTTGGGAAGATAGCCCATGGCTTTGAAATTGGGAATTTTATCGGCATTTTCAAGAAATTGGGAAAATAAATTGGGATTTAAAACTACATGAAAGAGTTTAACATTTGATTAGGACTAGGAGGCGCTTCATCTTCTGAAGAACTACTGCTTTCAACATGTGGAATATCAGTCAGCACTTTGCTTTCGTAAATCAACGATGACTTTGCAAAAGAGTCACTTGTTATTAAATTAATATCATTAACAATGGAACGAGTTTTGATCAGAGCTTGTACTTGTTGATGATGTTTTTTTATTTCATGACACTTGCTTAAAAAAATCATCAGTTTTCGTTAAGCCGCAAGGTTTTTGCTAAGGAATCTTTTTATGTCCCCCACTATAGTAGTGGGGGACATATTGTTTTTGCCCTGTCTGTTGGTCTGTTGGTTGGTCTGTTGGTCTGTTGGTTGGTTGGTTTGCGCCAACTTTAACAATAACTTTTGCAATATTAAAGATAGCAACTTGATATTTGGCATGCATATGTATCTCATGGAGCTGCACATTTTGAGTGGTGAAAGGTCATCCTTCAAGGTCATCCTTCAAGGTCAAAGGTCAAATATATGGGTCAAAATCGCTCATTTAATGTACACTTTTGCAGTATTTCAATATTCAAGATACCAACTTGATATTTGGCATGTATTTGTATCTCATGGAGCTGCACATTTTGAGTGGTGAAAGGTCAATGTCAAGGTCATCTTTCAAGGTCAGATGTCAAATATATGTGGCCAAAATCGCTCATTTTATGAGTACTTTTGCAATATTGAAGATAGCAACTTGATATTTGGCATGCATGTGTATCTCATGGAGCTGCACATTTTGAGTGGTGTAAGGTCAAGGTCAAGGTCATCCTTCAAGGTCAGAGGTCAAATATATGTGGCCCAAATCGCTAATTTTATGAATACTTTTGTTGCAATATTGAAGATAGAAACTTGATATTTGGCATGCATGTGTATCTCATGGAGCTGCACATTTTTAGTGGTGAAAGGTCAAGGTCATCCTTCAAGGTCAAATATATCGGTCAAAATTGCTCATGTAATGTCACTTCTGCAATATTGAAGCTAGCAATTTTATATTTGAAATGCATGTGTATCTCATGGAGCTGCACATTTTGAGTGGTGAAGGGTCAAGGTCAAGGTCATCCTTCAAGGTCAAACGTCATATAGGGGGACATTGTGTTTCACAAACACATCTTGTTTTACTTTGTAATTTGTATGCTGTTCATTGTTTAAAAATTAAATATTAATATGCAGTTTAAACTATCAGTGTGATAGCAAGCAAACAAGCATTATGTTAAGGATGAGCAATACGTGTGAGGACTTTCTATCCAGTGTTGTTTGATATATACACTCAACAAAAGTCAGTGATTTATTTTGCTTTTTTTTGTTACAGCCTGTGCCATTTGAATTGAGATAATTAGCGCAATAAACCATGACATTGTGAAAAATAGCGCGATAAACATTATAAATATGATTATAAGAACGGAATTAAAATTGTTAAGTTCATGTTTAACAGCATTTGTATATTATAAAGTGCTGCTTTAATGTCTTCTTACAATGAAGACAACCTTTAGTTAATATCCTTCCACATGCATAATAAACTAGCAATAATCTTTAGATTCTTAAATACACCATTTAATCACAACCTCTTTTATAAGAGTATTAATTTAATTCAGCATTAAAAAAAAAAAATATCATATGGTGAAAACATTAACAAATATAAAAAACACGCTTTAGTGTTCTTGGTATGTTAATGCTGTATTAAATTGAGTTAAAATAATATATTTAATTGGTTTACCTTTCAATATCTTGCACTTGACATCCTCAGTTCAATGCTATTTTAGTAAACTGTACAGCGTGACAAACATAATAAAGCAACATATGCATATGAATCTGATTATACACAGATCCACTATTCACTGACGCACATTCACTTTGCATATTTCTAATAAATTTTTGTTGTTTTTGATCTCAAACATAGCATTTTGCGTTAAATGACACATGCATTAAATTATTCCCTAATAAACATATGATATTCGTTGTCAATTTGAATGTTATTTATCATTTCCGCTGCTTATCGCAAATTTCCCGTCTGCTTGCCCCCATCTTGGACGTGTGTAAAAACATGCCATCTCAATCGAGCTACATCGACTATCGTCGGTATCCTTGGCAATATAGAGAGAGATGTGTGGATGGCAATGTAAAATCGTATTCCGCTACATCTGCAAACAATACGTAAGTCAGTTGTCGTTCGGCGATGACTCGACAAGCTCAATCAGCACTAGTTCTTGGCTAATGGCAATTGTTTTCAATAACAAGAGCTGTCTGAGGACAGTGCGCTCGACTATTCGAGTGCTTGACAGTATAACGTAAGCCATCGTGGGGAAATTGTTCATATTCAATAATTTATTAGAGGATCTTTCAAAAATGAAAAAAGGAAAAAATAAAATTTCTTTTTTTATTGGGGGGGGGGGGGGGGGTAGGGGGGGTGAGATATAATGTGGGGTGGGGTAATTTATTAGATTATGTTTAAAAAAAAAAAAATTTTTGGGGGGGGTAGGGGGGTATAATGTGGGGTGTGGTAATTTATAAGATGATGTTTAACAAAAAAAGAGCTTTTTTGGGGGGGGGGTGGGGGCTGGGGGGGGGGAGAGATTCTGGGTAGGGGCGTGGGGTATTGTTTGGGTGGAATCCATTGTGGTATTTAGGTAAGTGTTGTTTTGTCAAAGTTATAATAAAATGTGATCATAAATAAAGAAGTTATGACAATTTAAGCAAAATGTTAAATTATCTTAGTGTAAAAGAGGCCATAATTGTGTCAAATATGCTTGATACAGTGGTCTGCTCTTGTTTATCGGTTGGGGTCATGTTGGTAAACAAGTATGTAACATATAAAAGCAATATGTCAAAGGATATAGGAAATATTTGGGGTAGTACGCAACCTTTAACAAAGATTTATCAATAATATGCATATTCTAAATATAAAAGGGGCAAAAATTATGACAAAATGCTTGATAGAGTTGTCTGCTCTTGTTTATAGGTTGGGGTAATGTTGGTAAACAAGTATGCAAAATATGAAAGCAATATGCCAAGGAACAAAGAAAATAGTTTGGGTAGTACGCAAACTTTAACATTTGCTGCATATTCTAAGTGGAAAAGGGGCCATAATTATGACAAAATGCTTGATAGAGTTGTCTGCTCTTGTTTATAGGTTGGGGTCATGTTGGTAAACAAGTATGCAAAATATGAAAGCAATATGTCAAGGGAAAAAGAAAATATTTGGGGTAGTACGAAAACTTTAAACATTTGCAAGCTAACGCAGATGATAACGCTAACGGTAACGCAGACGGTCACGCTGACGCCGGGGTGAGTAGGATAGTTCCACTATATATATTTCATATATAATAGTCGAGCTAAAAACGACCAATTAAAAAGCCGATACTAAGCTAGCGTCGGGTTAAGTCCATTTTTTATCTGGGCATTTCAGGGAATAGGTAAAAAGCATTGACAAATTTTATTTGTTATGAAATTGCACGGTCGGCTGGGAAAATAAAAATAAAATTAAGGTTATTGACTTTTATTTTTATTTCATTTTGGCAACAATTAGGGTCGGCGGTCCCGTAAAACAGAACATATAACAATGATGGCCTTGTTGTCTGATCTTCATGAAACTTGGTCAAAACATTTGTCCCATTGATACCACGACTGAGTTCAAAACTGGGTCATGCTGGGTCAAAAACTAGGTAACCAGTTCAAAAAAAAAGAAAAACGTTGTGAACACTGTAGAAGTCACATTTGATGCCTAATCTTTATGTAACTTTGTCAAAATGTTTGTCTAAATGATATGTTGGTTGAGTTCAAAAATGGTTCCAGTCCATTGACAAACATAGCCGTCAGGGGGCGGGGCAGTATTCCTTATATGGCTATAGAGAAACCTTGTGAACACTCTAGAAGTCCCAATTATTTCCCAATCATCATGAAACTTGGTCAAAACATTGGTTTCATTGATATCTTAGACGAGTTCAAAAATGGTCATGATGGGTGGAAAAACATGGCCGCCAGGGGGTGGGGCAGTTTTCTCTATATGTATATAGTGAAAACATGTGAACAGTTTATAAGACACATTTTTTGCCCAATCTTCATGAAATTTGGTAAGAACATTTGTTTCCTGTGTAGTAAAGTTTGGTTTTATTATGTAATTATTATGTAACATTAACTGTATTATGTCATATTTCATAACACAGAATTCTCATAATTAACATATCTGTTTTAGTCATTAGCACTTATGATAAGCCTATCAACTAAGAGATAGCTGAAAGAAAGACAACAAGTACATAATTTTGCAGTATTTATCTCCCTTGTTTAACCTGGTTCAGTTATCTATTTTAATGCCCCTGGTAGGGTGGCATATAGCAGTTGAACGGTCAGTCAGTCAGTATATGTCAGTCTGTCCGTCCGTCCGAAAACTTTAATGGTCATATTTTTTTCAATATTTTACATAGCAACTTGATATTTGGCATGCATGTGCATCTCATTGAGCTGCACATTTTGAGTGGTGAAAGGTGAAGGTCAAGGTCATCCTTCAAGGTCAAATGTCTAATATATGATGTCTGTCCATCCCACCAAAAACTTTAATATTTGCCATTACTTGTTCACTATTGAAGATAGCAATTTGATATTTGGCATGCATGTGTATCTCCTGGAGCTGAACATTTTGAGTGGTGAAAGGTGAAGGTGAAGGTCATCCTTCAAGGTCAAATGTCAAATATTCCGTCCGTCTAAAAACTTTAACATTGGTCATAACTTTTTAAATATTGAAGATAGCAACTTGATATTTGGCATGCATGTGTATCTCATGGAGCTGCACATTTTGAAAGGTGAAAGGTCAAGGTCATCCTTCAAGGTCAAAGGTCAAAATATGGCATCTGTCCGTCCGAAAACTTCAACATTTGCCATAACTTTTTTATGCCCCTTAAGGGTGGCATATAGTTTTTAAACTGTCCATTAGTCCGTCCGTCTGTCTGTTCATCAGTCAGTCTGCCCGTCTGTCAGTCAGTCTGTCCGTCCGTCCGAAAACAGTAACATTGCCCATATTTTTTGCAATATTGAAGATAGGAACTTGATATTTGGCATTCATGCATATCTCATGGAGCTGCACATTTTGAGTGGTGAAAGGTCAAGATCATCCTTCAAGGTCAAGGTCAAAGGTCAAATTTTGCAATATTCAAGATAGCAACTCGATATTTGGCATGCATGCAACTCTCATGGAGCTGCACATTTTGAGTGGTAAAGGGTCAAGGTCATCCTTCAAGGTCAAGGTCAAAGGTCAAATTTTGCAATATTGAAGATAGCAACTCCATATTTGGCATGCATGTGTATCTCATGGAGCTGCACATTTTGAGTGGTGAAAGGTCAAGGTCATCCTTCAATTTCAAAGGTCAAAATATGGCTTCAAAGCGGTGCAGTAGGGGGCATTGTGTTTCACAAACACAGCTCTTGTTAGTTCTGCTCTGGATTTTGGGAAGATATTGATCATTGAAAAATGGACTGTTCTGAGGGAAAATAGACTCTTCTGCCAGTGCTCTCAGAACTGTATAAAATAAGCTGTTTTGGCTGATTTAATCACCTCTTGATGCTTTCTTTAAAATGGGAACAGCTCTTGAAAAAGGTTGGAATTTTGAAGTAATTAAACTCTAAATTATTGTAACACCAGCATCAAGACATTTTGGCATTATTTTCTAAATTATTCTTATTATTTAGATTATTTTTATTTGGTATTTTCAAAATAAGACTCTATTTTATTTCAATAACTTTAGTACATTCTTCTTATTTTTACATTTGATTCACTGAAGTTTCCTAAACTCCATAAATTGTGTTCTTTAGATTAAGTTAGACCTATTTTCTAAACTAGATTTTTGAAGCAACTTCTAGACTTACAGTAACTAATATTTATATCAGTTTTTTTGACAGATTGTGAACTTCTTTTTACATTCATTAAGGTATTTGCTGTATTTTGTTCATTTAACGGTACTTAGATTCTTTAGACTTGGCTTGTACCTGTTCATAATTCTCTGTCATTGTTATTCATTTTCCCAGTTCTTTGAATAAAATTTAGTTATTTTCGTTAAAGCTGCTTTGGTTTTCACTTATAGATTAATTCTTTGAGTGTATTCAGGCATATCTGACTGGATGCCTTTAGTTAATTGAATTACAACCAGTCAGTGGTGTCATCCTGACTGGAAATAAGCGTCGAATAAATATTTCCGCGTTACATAAGTGCTCACAAAGTTACATAACTCGTAACCGTCCCGTGACCGGTTCACTTTCGTAAGCGAACGAGACCACACTACCACACTTGGATACGACAGTTGAGTTCGAAAATGGTTTTGATCGATAAAAAACATGTCTTCCAGGGGGGGTCTTCAACCTTAAATTTATATAGTAAAAAAGCTTGTGAACACTCTAGAAGTCACATATTTTGCCTAATCATCCTGAAATTTTCTCAAAACATTAGTTATGTGGATGTCTTGGACAAGTTTAAAAATGGTTGTGATCAGTGAAAAAACATGGCCCCCAGGGGGTGGGGCAGTTTTCTTTATATGTATATAGTGAAAACATGTGAACAGTCTAGAAGACACATTTTTTTATCCAATCTTCATGAAATTTGGACATATCTTGGAAGATTTCAAAAATGGTTCAGGTCTGTTAAAAAAACATGGCCGCCAGGGGAAGCCATTTGTTCATTTTTCATGAAACTTTGTTAGAACATTTGTTCCATTAATATCTTGGGCTGCAAAGAACAGGTCATTTTTTTATCTCAGGTGAGCGACTTTGGACCTTTCAGGCCCTGTTGTTTTCTTTCACTACCAAAATTAATGTGCACAACAAAATGTTACCAATCTGAAACTTTGTTGACTTTTGAAAATCTTGATAATTTTCCTATTTTATAACCCTTGATGGATGTTAAAACCATCCTAAACTTTCAAGTTACAATTTAATGGCACTTTTCTGTAAATTTTAAAGACAAAATAAAAGAGTGACTGCTTCTTTCATTGACATTTTTATGCCCCCGAAGGAGGGCATAAAGTGATCGCACTGTCTGTCTGTCTGTCTTTCAGTCACACTTTGCGTTAAGGTTTCGAAAAATGCTCATAACTTCTATGTCCCTTAAGATAGCAACTTTATATTTGGCATGCATGTATATCTTGTGGAGCTGCACATTTTGAGTGGTGGAAAGTCAAGGTCAAGATCATCCTTCAAGGTCAAAGGTAAAAAAAACAAATCCAAGGCAAGTAATAAGCTTTAAAGGGAGATAATTATCTGAACCTGCCAAATGATTTTTTAGCTCACCTGAGCACAACGTGCTCATGGTGAGTTTTTGTGATCGCCTTTTGTCCGTTGTGCGTTGTCCGTTGTGCGTTGTCAACATTTTGCCTTGTGAACACTCTAGAGGCCACATTTATTGTGTGATCTTCATGAAATTTGGTCAGAACATTTGTCCCATTGATAACTCTATTGAGTACGAAACTGGGTCATGCTGGGTCAAGAACTAGGTCACAAGGTCAATAAAAAGAAAATCCTTGTGAACACTGTAGAAGTCACATTAATTCCCAATCTTCATGTAACTTTGTCAAAATGTTTGTCTAAATGATATGCTTGTTGAGTTTAAAAATGGTTCCAGTCCGTTGAAAAACATGGCCGCCACAGGGCGGGGCAGTATTCCTTATATGGCTATAAAGAAACCTTGTGAACACTCTAGAAGTCATAATTTTTGCCCAATCATCATGAAACTTGGTCAAAACATTGGTTTCATTGATATCTCAGACGAGTTCAAAAATGGTCCAGATCGGTGAAAAAACATTGCCACCAGGGGGCGGGGCAGTTTTCCTTATATGGCTATAGTAAAACCTTGTTAACACTCTAGAGGCCACATTTATTGTTCAATCTTCATGAAATTTGGCCAGAAGATTGGTCTGTATGATATTTTGGATGAGTTTGAAAATGGTTACGTTTGCTAGAAAAACATGGCTGCCAAGGGGCGGGGCATTTTTCCTTATATGGCTATATATGGCCATAGTAAAATCTTTTTAACACTCTAGAGTCCACATTTATTGTTCGATCTTCATGAAACTTGGTCAGAAGATTCATCCCAATAATATCTTGGACAAGTTAAAAAATGATGCCCATTGGTTGAAAAACATGGCTGCCAGGGGGCGGGGCATGTTTCCTTATATGGCTATAGTAAAACCTTGTTAACACTCTAGAGGCCACATTTATTGTCCGATCTTCATGAAACTTGCTCAGAAGATTTGTCCTAAAGATATCTTGGATGAGTTCGAAAATAGTCTTGGTTGCTTAAAAAACATGGTCACCAGGGGGCGGGGCATTTTTCCTAATATAGCTTTATATCTTGCTTTTGTAAAACCTTTTTAACACTCTAGAGGCCACATTTATTGTCCGATCATCATGAAACTTGGTCAGATGATTTGTCCCAATGATATCTTGGATGAGTTTGAAAATGGTTCCGGTTGGTGGAAAAACATGGCCGCCAAGGGGGCGTGGCATTTTTATGTCCCCCACTATAGTAGTGGGGGACATATTGTTTTTGCCCTGTCTGTCTGTTGGTCTGTTGGTCTGTTGGTCTGTCGGTCCGTTGGTCTGTTGGTCTGTTGGTCTGTTTGCGCCAACTTTAACATTTTGCAATAACTTTTGCTATATTGAAGATAGCAACTTCATATTTGGCATGCATATGTATCTCATGAAGCTGCACATTTTGAGTAGTGAAAGGTCAAGGTCAAGGTCATCCTTCAAGGTCAGAGGTCAAATATATGTGGCCAAAATCGCTCATTTTATGAATACTTTTGCAATATTGAAGATAGCAACTTGATATTTGGCATGCATGTGTATCTCATGGAGCTGCACATTTTGAGTGGTGAAAGGTCAAGGTCAAGGTCATCCTTCAAGGTCAGAGGTCAAATATATGTGGCCCAAATCGCTTATTTTATAAATACTTTTGCAATATTGAAGATAGCAACTTGATATTTGGCATGCATGTGCATCTCATGGAGCTGCACATTTTGAGTGGGGAAAGGTCAAGGTCATCCTTCAAGGTCAGAGGTCAAATATATGTGGCCCGAATAGCTTATTTTATGAATTCTTTTGCAATATTGAAGATAGCAACTTGATATTTGGCATGCATGTGTATCTCATGGAGCTGCACATTTTGAGTGGTGAAAGGTCAAGGTCAAGGTCATCCTTCACAAGGTCAAGGTCATCCTTCAAGGTCAAGCATCATATAGGGGGACATTGTGTTTCACAAACACATCTTGTTCCTTATATAGCTATAGTTAAACCTTGTTAACACTCTAGAACAAGGATCATATTTTTTCGGTTTTGTCGGTCCTAGACCGATTGAGGTCATGAAAGACTGATTGAAAATCCCAAACAGTCGGTCCGATTCTGTTTGCTAAAATTCCCATAAAATCGATTGCAAGTTACACAATATACACGTCAACGCACACCCTAATTACAGTCTTGTCTCGATTAGGTGAGATAAATCAATCGCTGCAGTCTCTAACCGGTCTGGACCGGTTTATTGCACATCCGACCAAGAATAAAAAACTTGTGAATAGGGGATTAAAGACGTGTCCGAAATTAATGAGGGTGTTTTAAAATTTCTCAAACTGTAAAAACCGCAAAACAATTAAAGAGACTTAAGGCCTGTGATGTACGTATTGATCGATTATCGGTATCATTGTGTGTCTATTGATAGTAATTATTGGTATAGAGGCTAAGGTGACAGCGCGCACTGGTATATAATCTGTCTTTGATGTTAATTGACGTGAATGTGAAACAAAACAATTTGTTGCCATTGTAATTGCATTAAAAAGAAATGTCTGTAGCTCATATGCGCGAATAAGTAATCTATTTGTTTACTGATGTGTATGTTTATCATACCAAGATATTACTTATAGATCTTAAATCTTAGATTTTTCGTCATTCTCATTGTAAAATGGCACAACGCAAGATTGTTGCTTGGTTTCAAACTCAATTGAAACCGAATGAAAACCGAAGTGGCGAACCGGTGTTACGTACAGATTCAGTTACTGGGAGTAGCGACCCAAGTTCACATGAGAACCGGTCTGGCAAACCGGATTCTCAAACAGACTGTCGGCTTGAGCAACCGATTAGTCTGCAACTAAGAAATGAAAGTTGCATAAACGAAAATCGGATTGTCGATTCGAATTCCGAGATTTTCTCTAGCGGGTGTGGCAATGGTACAGATTCGGTTGTTTTAAGTGCCAACCCATTATCAAAGCCCAAGCTGGACAAGTCCCCTGCGCATGGTTCCAAAAAGGCAAGGCATGACAGTAGTAGTGAAAGTAAAAATTTCACATCTAGTTGGCTGGGCAAATTTAGTTGGCTACAGTATGACAATAGAGCCATGTTGTGCACTATGTGCGTAAAACACAACAACCTGTCCAAATTTACGTCAGGTTCTACCAACTTTCGCAAATCTACATTGAAAGACCACGAGAATAGTAGTGGTCACAAAACGTCCATGCAAATGGAATCAGACATGTTAGCACAAAGGATGTCGTCTGTTGACAAAAGTATGTGCAAAAATGCTGACAACATTAGACTGGCGGTGTGTAGATTGATTCGCACAGCGTTTACAGTTGCTAAGTCAAACATGCCTATCGAAAAGTATCCAATACTTTGTGAGTTACAAGTCAGCAACGACATGCCTCTTACAAGATCTTTGTACCATGATGCAAATGCTTGCGTGGAGTTCATACAGATAATATCAAACCACATAGACGACACCTTGTTACAAAAAGTGAAAAGTAGCCCTGCTCTCGGTATCATGATTGACGAGAGCACAGACATTGGTTTGGAGAAACACTTGATTGTGTATGTGAACTATTTGCACGATGGAGACATGCACACTAGTTTCCTTACGTAGATAAAACTCAGTGCTGCAGATTCTGGCGTGGTATACAACTCGCTTGTGGGTGTTCTCAAGGCCCGTGGCATAAACCTAGAACGTGTGTATGGGTTTAGCTCTGATGGGGCCGCAGTCATGACCGGAAAACAAAATGGTGTGTCTGTTCGCTTGAAATCGGACAACCCATTCATGCTTGACATGCATTGTGCTGCCCACAGACTGGCATTTAGTAGCCTTGATGCAGCGAAGTCTGTGAAAGAAGTCGCATATTACGAAGGCATGCTTCATTCACTTTACTCTTTTTTTGTCGATCCAGTAAAAGACTTGAGCATTTGAAAGTTTGGCAAGATGTTCTTGAAGACCGACAAGTCAAACCTACAGCTGTGCACCAAGTTCGCTGGTTAAGTTTTGCTAACAGTGTAACAAATGTGAGAAAAACACTGCACTCGCTTTTGAAGTCAATGGAAAGCGATTCCGATGATGATGTCATGGCATTGTCATTGTTTCAAGTTTGCAGAACATACAAGTTTCTGTTTCTGACACACTTCTTTTCTGACATCGTGTCGGAACTTGCTTTGGTTTCAAAGGCATTGCAATTATAGAGAAGCTTTCATACAGTCAACTTACTGGTACTATCCAAACTGCATGTTGTTCCAATGAACAGCAGTATTTGGTTGAGAACCTATGGACCAAACCTGCGTGAATTTTTGAGAACATACGAGACGCAAGAGACGTTGCATGGGGAGTTAATAAAACGATCCCACAAAGACACACGACTGCCTGTTGCAGTATCGGAGTTTGCAGAAATACTGTTGAACAGCATTCAGGAGCGTTTCCCAAAAATTGAAATATGGGAAGCAATGATGCTGTTCAACCCGGCCGACTTTCTAAGCTCCACTAAAGACAAGGCCGATTATGGCAATAAGCAAATCTCTGTGCTTTTGAAGCATTTCGGAAAAGAGATCAGTGGCAAATCGCCGCCCGTTTGTGAAAAGGGAGCCCTCCGAGAATTTTCTCTGTTCAAAAATCACATGTTCAACCTCAAAGTGTCATCATTCGAGGGGCTTGCTGACAAAATACTTTCTCAAGAAGAGATGTGGGCAAAGTTCCCAAACATGACGGGGCTTCTTGCCATTTGCAGGGTGCTCCCTGTCAGTACAGTAGACTGTGAACGTGGGTTTTCAGCTCAAAACCTCATAAAAACTCGTCTAAGATGCAGAATGGGTTTGGAAAATCTTGACAATTTAATGCGTGTGCCATCAATGGCCCTGACTTGTCTGCATTCGAGCCCGAGGTTATTTACCAGAAGTGGCGTTCAGTGAAGAATCGGCAAATATTTTGCATCAACAACAAGCTTGATAAGTTAATAAACATGTAATCCCATATTGTTCATCGTGTTGAAGATGTGCAGACAATGACAGGATTGTGTACATTTGCTATTCATTATTTGTTCATGCTTTTTGTGCTTTTGATGCTTTTTGCGTTTTTTAAACGTTTTGTGCTTTTGTATTGCATTTCAACATTATCTTGCTGAGTTTTGTTGTTTAAATATTTTGTATTGCCTGTTGCTTGTGCTGAAATGCATATATGTACTTGCAACCTTTTATTGTGAGGAAGCTGCTGACCAGTTCACTCCGAAATTGATTCGATCTGATACTTAAATAATTCGTTTTTACCCACTTTATTAGCGGTACCACATTTTGTGTTTCGTTTCTTCTTAGTTTTATGCTCGCAAATTTTATGGCAATTTTTTAGATCTCTGTATAGACCCAGGTCAGCGGCTTCATGCACAACATTTTTAAATTATATAAAAACTAGTAGAAATAAATCTTATCTTTATCTTATCTCATTATTAATGACATTCATGTATGATTGTACTATATCCTGTTGCCTTGTCCTAAATATTTATTTGTATTTTTGTATTTATGTATTAAGCACACGATTACTATTGCGTTGTTTCGTTTTGTTTTATAAATATAGTGTTATCACTTTGAACGGTAATAAATTTGATAATATCAGAGATAAAAGTAAAAAACGATTATTTGGTTTTGTTGTTGTCAGTAGCCAACCTCCGCACAGACGTGTATTTCCAAGCATGTTTGTAAGCTATTATCAAGTTGAAAACGATTTAAAACATCGTTTACGACTTACGCAGATTTATAATAGTTGACAACGATGAATAAAATGTTTGTTGAAAACGACACACGAAAAAACAATGATATAGCAAATGATAAAACCAATTGAGAAAACTCGTATGTTCCGTTTAAAACAAATGCCAAAGGGAATTTAACATGTACATTTATTACGTGTATTAAGTGCATGGCAAAATCAATGGTATGTATAATAACGTATTATTCATGATTTCGGATGTAAACTTTTCGGATACTTTTTCCCCATTTTAATCCGGACCGATTGGGGTTGCGGGAAAATATGATCCCTGCTCTAGAAGCCGTATTTATTGTACGTTCATCATGAAACTTTGTCAGAAGATTTGTCCAAATGATATTTTAGACAAATTTGAAAATGGTTCCAGTTGCTTGAAAAACATGGCCACCAGTGGGCGGGGCATTTTTCCTTATATGGTCTTATGAATCTTCATGAAACTTAGTCAGTATATTTGTTTAAATGATATCTTGGATGTGTATGAAAATGGTTTTGGTCTGTTGAAAAAGGTGGCTGCCAGGGTATTCACTTGTCATGAAAGTTGGTAAGAGCATTTTGTACTAATGACATATTGGGCTGCACAGAATAGGTCAGTTCCTTTGAATCTCAGGTGAGCAACTTTGGGCCTTTCAGGCCCTCTTGTTTTTTAATAAATCAAAGCGGCGCAGTAGGGGGCATTGTGTTATTGATAAACACATCTCTTGTCATTTCACCATTTGGCACATGGTTTCAAACTGTGTATTATTTTATAGCTTTCTTTTCCTTCCAAGCACACTGTTAGGACACATTTGTACACATTATGGTAGATGCTTTACCAATATATTGTTACATTACATCACAGCACTCTTATTAATGTATTGAACTTTCATGGGGTATGGAATTTTGAGTGTTATCAGTGAAGTTGACAGTTTAGCCTTCTAATCAAACAGAATGAAATCTTTTGATATAATTATGCTAGTTACAAATGATGGACATTATGGAATTTATGTAAAGCAATAGAGAGTGGTTGTTTGTGTTTAAAAATAATGTTGTTATAAACTGTTCATGACTTTGGTGTTTTTAATTGATGATTATATAAATCATTAAGTTCTTAATTTTTTTCACTTTGATGAATAAGTGTTTGAATTTAAATAAAAATTGTTTTGAACATAAACTACATAATTTGGATTTTTTGAATTCAGAAATTAAGTTTAGAAAATTAAGTAAAAAAAAAAAGTTTTATAACAGATTCAGGGAGATTTTTGTCATCCTTGTCAGGTAATATCATCATAATTGCATCATAATGGAAGAGTGTTCTTACAAAACGTCAAGATCAAAATCGTTGCCATCAGTATCAGTCAACTTGCTTATGCTGCCAACATGCAACAGTTTTGATGAGGTAGAAATATTTAAACAATCAGAACGTGACAAAAACACATTTGGTGCCAAATTACGACGGAAGCTATTGCGTGTTATGAAAAAAAGTTTGGGCTTTAAAGAGGGGTGTCAAACAGAAGCAGAATTAGAGCTACAACAACTTAGGCGAAGAAGTTTTGATAGATTTTGTCCGAAAGAGTGTTTCCCAAAACAGAATGACATAGAGGTAAACAAAATGATCTGAATGCATTGTATGTGCCCCCGTACCATGCAAGGTATTCAACCTGTTTGTAGCAAAGGGACCTTTTCACAGATTTTGGCAGATTTTGAAGACTTTAGTTCTTTATATTGATAAATGCAAAATTTTGATAAAAAAAAGCTCAAATAAAAACAAGAATGAAACTTAAAAATGAAAAAAAAGTAACCGTCAACTGGACTCTAACCACTGACCCCTGGAGTAAAAGTCAAACACGTAAACCACTCGGCCATTCTTACTCATACAATGAGTGATGTATTTTATACTTTATATAAGCAATCCTCATAGCGTCACAAAATATAACAACAACAGAACTTTCAAAATTATACAACGCTTGATAATTTTCTGGTTTTTAAAAAGTCAAAGATGCATATAATGGATATTTAAGACCATGGTAAATACTCAGTATTACTGTTTCATCACAATTCTAACACTACACAGGACTTGTTTTCTATAGACAAAAAAGGAAATCAAGTATGGTTTATTTTGCAATAATTAATGGGCGGAGCTTAATGTTTCGAAAATTGTTCCGAATAAATAAAGAAAATATTGCAGTAAAATGCACGTGCTAAAACCCGCTCTAAAAGACATTTAATAAATGTAGCATGTATATAAATGTAATGAAACAACAAATTGTATATTCGGTGATAAGTGGCATAAGCATACCTACGAAGAATGTTATTTGTTAGGAAACGTAATTAAGAAAACATTTATAGCAATAAACGTGACGTCATTTAGTTTCTACGATTTTGTTCTCAATGAAAGTGACGTCATTTGCAGTATATTTATGAATGAAAACGTCATAAAATTTTTTGTACAATTCAATGATGTCACTAAATAATGAACTTTGTACTTTATAAGAAGGGCAGAGTATTGAAAAATATAGTTAAAGTCCAAAAGCTTGAACCAAATCAATCAGAATTGTGTTAGAATCAAAATAATAATTTTCTATGATGGTTTGTTGTCGAATAACCCAAAGTAAGGAGAAAATTTTGAACATTTTTAGCTCATCTATTTTTTGAAAAAAAATTATGAGCTATTGTCATCACCTTGGCGTCGGCGTTGGCGTTGGCGTTGGCGTTGGCGTTGGCGTTGGCGTCGGCGTCCGGTTAAGTTTTGCGTTTAGGTCCACTTTTCTCAGAAAGTATCAATGCTATTGCATTCAAACTTGGTACACTTACTTACTATCATGAGGGGACTAGGCAGGCAAAGTTAGATAACTCTGGCGTGCATTTTGACAGAATTATGTGCCCTTTTTATACTTAAAAAATTGCAAATTTTGGTTAAGTTTTGCGTTTAGTTCCACTTTTCTCAGTAAGTATCAATGCTATTGCATTCAAACTTGGTACACTTACTTACTATCATGAGGGGACTGGGCAGGCAAAGTTAGATAACTCTGGCATGCATTTTGACAGAATTATGTGCCCTTTTTATACTTAGAAAATTGACAATTTTGGTTAAGTTTTGTGTTTAGGTCCATTTTATTCCTTAAGCATCAAAGCTATTGCTTTCATACTTGCAACACTTACTAACTATCATAAGGGGACTGTGCAGGCAAAGTAATGTAACTCTGACTGGCATTTTGACAGAATTATGTGCCCTTTTTATACTTAGAAAATTGAAAATTTGATTAAGTTTTGTGTTTAGGTCCACTTTATTCCTACAGTATCAAAGCTATTGCTTTCATACTTGCAAGATTTATGAACTATCATAAGGGGACGGTGCAGGCAAAGTTATGTAACTCTGACTGGCATTTGGACGGAATTATGGGCCCTTTATACTTAGAAAATTGAAAATTTGGTTAAGATTTATGTTTTGGTCACTTTACCCCTAAAGTATCATAGATATTGCTTTCATACTTGGAACACTCACAAACTATCATAAGGGTACAGTAAAAGGACAAGTTGCATAACTCTGGTTGTCATTGTTACGGAATTATGGCCCTTTTTTGACTTAGTAACTTTTAATATATGGTTAAATTTTGTGTTTCGATCCACTCGAAGTATCAAGGCTATTGCTTTCAAACTTCAAATACTTACATGCTATCATGAGGTTACTGTACCTGGCAACTTGAATTTTACTTTGACCTTTGAATGACCTTGACTCTCAAGGTCAAATTATTAAATTTTGCTAAAATTGCCATAACTTCTTTATTTATGATTAGATTTGATTGATACTTTGATGAAACTACTCTTACCTGACATACCACAATAGACTTCACCCAAACCATCCCCCGTGCCCTCCCCCCCCCTCCCCCCCTCCCCCCCCCCCCCTAATTTTTTTTTTTTTTTTTTTTTTTTTTATAAGATCATCTCACAAATGACCACCACACCCTCACACTATACCCCCACCCCACCCCCCCCATCCCCCCCCCCCCCAAATTTTTTTTTTGATTTTTTTTTTTTTTTTTTTTTTTTTTAAGATCATCTCACAAATTATCACCACACCCTCACACTATACCCCCCCCCCCCGATTTTTTTATTTTATTTTTTTTTTTCGCTTTTTTGGAAGATAATGTAATAAATGTCCACAACCCCACACTATACACCCCTCTTCACTCCACTCCTCCCTCCTTTGTGATTGAAAATGAGAGTCCCTTCACCTTTAAAAAGAAAATAGATGAGCGGTCTGCACCCGCAAGGCGGTGCTCTTGTTTTAAATTGTGTCTACTTACCAAAACATTAAAAGGTCCCTTTAAATCTTGGAAAAAAATTGTTAGAGGCAATTTATTTTGTATTCGATGGAGAATGAATGTGGAGGTAGGAAGTAGGTGGAGGAAGTTAAAATACCATTTAAAATGCAACATTTATTTTTCATCAAGGTCTAAATATATAAATAAACAAAAATGTCTACAGAATAATATAAGTCATGTCACTGACGTTTTTGTCCCCTACCGATTTCACCGGAGGGGACTTATAATTTGCGCTCTGTGTGTCTGTTTGTCCGTCAGTCTGTGAGTCTGTCACACTTTTCTGGATCCTGCGATAACTTAAAAAGTTCTTAATATTTTTAATGAAACTTGAAACATGGATAGATGGCAATAAGGACATTATGCACTTCATTTAATTTTGTTCCAACGTCGAAAATTCTGGTTGCTGTGGCAACAAATATATATATTTTTTTTTCTGACCATGGTTGAGCCAGACTAGGGGACATATATTGCTTGGCAATAGTCTTGTTTTATTTATTTATTTTTTTATTTTTGTGTTTATACAGGTTAAATATTAAGACAACTTTTTTGGTAAAAATATTGTTTATACCAAATGTTCACACAAACACGTTTTTTTGAATTTAAAAGTAGTGCAACTGACATTTTGTAGAATTTTGAGGAGAAGCAAAAACCTGTTTAATTAAAATCATAAACATTTTTCAGTATTCCAATTTTCAAACTAGTATTATAACAAAATTTGAAAAACGAAACAAAACTCCAAATTGAGATGTCTTTTTAAAGGCAATGAATAATTAAGAAAGCAGCAGTTAACATAATTTAAACACTAAATTATTTTGAATGTAAAAAATAACATATGTGCTCTAAATGTATTTTGAAAATATATATCCTGAAAAATTACAAAATGTCGGTAATACTAGTTATAACATTCAGTAGAGGATAAGTTGTCTTAAAAAACTAACTAAAGATGGTTTCCTAAGTAATCTATTAAGCCAACCAATTTGCCAATGTCTACTGCGCAACTACAAATATATGTTCAAAGTCATTAGATCTGATTGGAGAACTTTAACTAAAAGCAATTATGGAAATAGTTTTTAACTGCACAAATTTGCATATATAATTTAACAAGAGTTCCGCGGTTGGAGACATATGCCCCCCAAACAGGGCTTTGAACTAGTGACCCCGATTTCAATAGGGGTCATCTATATATACTGTCAAAGGCCAATATGAATGTGAAGTATCAAGCCAATCGGTCAATTTTTTGACTAGTTATTGATCGGAAACAAATTTCACACTTATTGTGACAGTTCCCTTAACTTTTGACCTAGTGACCCCAATTTTAATAGGGGTAATCTACTTTCCAAGGCCAATGCACATGGAAAGTATCAAGCTAATCAGTTGATTTGTTGAGGAGTTGTTGATCAGAAATGATTTTCCCACTTATTGTGACAGTGACCATGACCTTTAAACTAGTGGCCCCAATTTAAATAGGGGTCATCTACTGCCCAAGTCCTATGCACATGGGAAGTATCAAGCCAATTGGTCAATTTGTTGACCAAATATTGATCTGAAACAATTTTCACAAAAATGGTCTTAGAACAAATCTAAGAAGAAAAGTGTCAAATGTTAAGAATAAGAAAATTATCAGTAAAATATCTTATCTATTTTGTCTGCCAACATCCCGCATCTGGGCATTTTACCCCTTGATAAACATGCAAGCAATTGCAAAACTTGTTTCTGATTTTTGGAAATAAGTTACTTGGCTTAAGCCAATGAACTAAAAATAAAAATTACGCTTTTATTGATGATTGTGCCTATGCTTGTATTGATGATAAATGTGCCTAAACATGTCATTATGACTAAAGTTTTCCATTGTTGGGAAGTACAAGTAAAGTGCATTCGGACATAAATCATATCACTTTTAATATTCATGTTGACATTTTTGGTTATTGCTATGGTTTTTTTTTTTTAAATGTTTCTGACAATTTATTTAATGCTTGCCAGTAAATAGGCAGCAGTGGACATTTTTACCATTGGTGGATTTTTAAACCAAAAAAGGAAAAATGTTGCCTGACTTGCAGTATAATTTCTCTTTGATACTGTACAGAAATTTAAGAATTAATTTATATTGATGTAATTTACAAAGATTTTGCAAAATTTGAACAAAAACACAGTGACAAAATATAGAATGGTTGTTAATGTTATATATGTGATTAAAGCATGTTTTTGTTATTGTATGTTTTGTATGAAGATTAAATTTAATTATCTATGGAATTTTCAGTTGGTTTACTCTGAAATACTAGTTCTATTTGTCTTCTTTTGAGGTCTAGAGATCTGTTGAACAATTATTAAGTGAATGTTGGACCTTAGCCCTAGTCTCAGCATTCTATGTACATTCGTTGGGCCAAGTGTGAATGCCTGGACTTGTACCAGTCATATATTAATTACAATTGTCATAATATGAAACTATTGAATCAGATGTATACATGTTTCTAAGTAAGATACTACAGTTTTGCAAGCAACTCATGCTTGGCTGATGCTGTCTACACCAAACACATTTTATTGACATCAACATCTAAACACTTGTCATTATCAGCTGTTGGGTTGATCATAGTTCAGGAAGTGCTGCTGCTCAGCTAGAGCTGATGTATTTTGTAAGCATTAATTGGCATTTAATGTGTCTTAAAATGTTGCTTATTATGCCCCCCTTCGAAGAAGAGGAGGTATATTGCTTTGCTCATGTCGGTCTGTCGGTCGGTCTGTTGGTCGGTCCGTCCACCAGGTGGTTGTCAGACGATAACTCAAGAACGCTTGGGCCTAGGATCATGAAACTTCATAGGTACATTGATCATGACTAGCAGATGACCCCTATTGATTTTGAGGTCACTAGGTCAAAGGTCACGGTGACCAGAAATAGTAAAATGGTTTTTGAATGATAACTCAAGAACGCATACGCCTAGGATCATGAAACTTCATGGGTAGATTGATCATGACTTGCAGATAACCCCTATTGATTTTGAGGTCACTAGGTCAAAGGTCAAGGTCACGGTGACCCGAAATAGTAAAATGGTTTCCGGATGATAACTCAAGAAAGCATACGCCTAGGATCATGAAACTTCATGGGTAGATTGATCATGACTCGCAGATGACCCCTATTGATTTTGAGGTCACTAGGTCAAAGGTCAAGGTCACGGTGACCCGAAATAGTAAAATGGTTTTTGGATGATAACTCAAGAACGCATACACCTAGGATCATGAGACTTCATAGGTAAATTGATCATGACTTGCAGATGACCCCTATTGATTTTTAATATCTTACTTTTAAAATTGACAGAACATCAGATCACAGATTGGCAAACTGACAGTTACAAAAAAAAATGAAATATTGTTAAAAGAGACAGTGCACATTAAATTCAGACTAGGACTGGAATTAACATAAATAGTATGTCCTCGCTCTATTTTAAGAATACCACATTTAACAACTTTCAAAAATGTGAAAGATGCCTGCAAAACAGCAACTTTTTTAGCTCACCTGAGCACAACGTGCTCATGGTGAGCTTTTGTGATCGCCTGTTGTCCGGCGTCCGGCGTCAACATTTGCCTTGTTAACACTCTAGAGACCACATTTATTGTCCAATCTTCATGAAATTTAGTCAGAAGATTGGTCTCAATGATATCTTGGATGAGATAGAAAATGGTTATGATTGCTTGAAAAACATGGCTTCCAAGGGGCGGGGCATTTTCCTTATATGGCTCTAGTAAAACCTTGTTAACACTCTAGAGGCCACATTTATTGTCCGATCTTCATGACACTTGGTTTGAAGCTTCATCCTAATAATATCTTGGACAAGTTCGAAAATGATGCCCGTTGGTTGAAAAACATGGCCGCCAGGGTGCGGAGCATTTTTCCTTATATGGCTATAGTAAAACCTTGTTAACACTCTATAGAAGCCACATTTATTGTCCGATCTTCATAAAACTTGGTCAGAAGATTCATCCCTATAATATCTTGGACTAGTTTGAAAATGATGCTGGTTGGTTGAATAACATGGCTGCCAGGGGGCGGGGCATTTTTCCTTATATGGCTATATTAAAACCTTGTTAACACTCTAGAGGTCACATTTATTTTCCGATCATCATGAAACTTGCTCAGAAAATTCGCCCCAATGATATCTTGAATGAGTTCAAAAATGGTAACCTTTGCTTGAAAAACATGGCTGCCAAGGGGCGGGGCATTTTTCCTTATATGGCTATATATGGCTATGGTAAAATCTTGTTAACACTATAGAGGCCACATTTATTGTCTGATCTTTATGAAACTTGGTCAGAAGATTCATCCCATTTATATCTTAGACAAGTTCGAAAAAGGATGCCGGTTGGTTGAAAAACATGGCTGCCAGGGGGCGGGGCATTTTTTCTTGTACGACCATAGTAAAACCTTGTCAACACTCTAGTAATGTTATAAAGTGCTGCTTTAATGTATTCTTACAATGAAGACAATGTTAAGTTAATATCCTTCATATTTTGCATATTAAACTTGCAATAATTTATAGATTCTTAAAATAAAATATCACCATTTATTCAAAACGTCTTTATATTTTTTATTAGCTCACCTGATTTCTCAGGTGAGCTTTTGTGACCGGTCTTTGTCCGTCGTTCGTCCGTCGTCCGTCCACATTTGTTCGTAAACACTCTAGATGCCACATTTATTGTCCGATCTTCATGAAACTTGGTCAGAAGCTTTGTCCCAATAAAATCTCTGTCTAATTAGAAACTGGGTTGTGCCGGGTCAAAAACTAGGTCACTAGGTAAAAAAAAAGAAAAATCTTGTAAACACTGTAGAAGTCACATTTTATGCCCAATCTTCATGTAAATTTGTCAAAATGTTTGTCTTAATGATATGTCAGTTGAGTTCAAAAGTGGTTCCGATCCGTTGAAAAACATGGCCGCCAGTGGGCGGGCGGTTTTCCTTATTTTGCTATAGAGAAACACTCTAGAAGTCACAATTTTTGCCCAATCATCATGAAAGTTGGTCAAAACATTGATTTTATTGATATCCAGGACGAGTTAGAAAATGGTCCAGATCTGTGAAAAAACATGGCCACCAGTGGGCGGGGCAATTTTCTCTATATGTATATCAGGGATCATATTTTCCAGCAACATCAATCGGTCTGGATTTAAATGGGGAAAAAGTGTCCGAATTTTTTTTCCCGAAATTATGACAAATTACGTTAAAATATATACCATTAATTTTGCCATTTATGAAGAGGGTATAATAATGTACAAGTTAAATCGCCTTAAGCATTTTTTTAAATGGAACATACGAGTTTTCTCAATTGGTTTTATCATTAGCTTTTTCATTGTTGTTTCGGTAACTGTTTTATCTGACTTTTGATTGTTGTCAATATTATTTATTTGTGTACATGCAAGTCTATACCGATGTTTTAAATCATTGTCGACTCAATAATAGCTTATACACATGATGTATATAGTGAAAACATGTGAACACTCTAGAATTCACATTTTTGGCCCAATTTTCATGAAATTTGGTCAGAGCATTTGTTTCCTTGATATGAGAGTTGAGTTCGAAAATGGTTCCAGTCAGTTGAATAACATGGCTGCCAGGGGGAGGGGGGGGGCAGTTTTCCTTATTTGGTTAGAGAAACCTTGTAAACCTTCTAGAAGTCACAATTTTTGCCCAATCATCATGAAAGTTGGTCAAAACATTTGTTTTATTGATATCTAGGATGAGTTAGAAAATGGTTCATATTGGTGAAAAAACATGGACGCCAGTGGGCCGGGCATTTTTCTCTATATGTATATAGTGAAAACATATGTGAACACTCTAGAAGTCACATTTTTGGCCCAATTTTCATGAACTTTGGTCAGAACATTTGTTTCCTTGATATGAGAGTTGAGTTCGAAAATGGTTCCGGTAAGTTGAATAATATGGCTGCCGGGGGGGGGGGGGCAGTTTTCCTTATTTGGCTGAAGAGAAACCTTGTAAACACTCTAGTAGTCACAATTTTTGCCCAATCATCATGAAAGATGGTCAAAACATTGGTTTTATTGATATCTCGGACGAGTTTGAAAAAGGTCCATATCGGTGAAAAAAAACATGGCCACCAGTGGGCGGTTCATTTTTCTCTATATGTATAAAGTGAAAACATGTGAACATTCTAGAAGTCACATTTTTGGCCCAATTTTCATGAAATTTGGTCAGAACATTTGTTTGCTTGATATAAGAGTTGAGTTTGAAAATGGTTCTGGTCAGTTGAATAACATGGCTGCCGGGGGGGCAGTTTTCTCATATTTTTATAGTAAAAAAAACTTGTGAACATTCTAGAAGTCACATTTTTTGCCCAATCATCATGAAACTTGGTGAAAAGATTGGTTTTATATATATCACATAATCAATGCCATAATTATTGCCTTAAGATTGTCCAAAGTTTCATTATATTATACAAAATCCTTGTAAACACTCTAGAGGTCACAATTTTGTTTCAGATTTTATGAATGTTGGTTATAATATTTATTTTTGTAAGGAAAGTTTGATGTTTGGTAAGGGGGGGGGTCAACTCAAAATGTAGGTCACCAGGTCAAATTTTACAAAAACAAAATCACTCCATATGCCAGAATTTTGGTTTAATAATGATGAAACTTGACCAGGATGTTTGTCTTGACCATGGTGTGAATGCCTGATAAAATCAATAATTAGCCAATAAATCGCTCATAAGGTGAACACTGGTACACACGAGAAGTAGAATCAGATTGTTAATTGGGGGCAATAAAGGGATTAGCGGTAAGTGTTAGCGAAACAGAGCTTGAATAGCAAATTTTATTGGGAACATATAGACCTTACATCGTTTTTTACGAATGTTGGGACAAATCATCTCATATCGGGATGCCGGGACAAAGGGCCCAAAAGCGCGACTGTCCCGCCGAGATCGGGACGTCTGGCATGTATGTTTATCAAGATTAATCATTTTCAGGCTTTATGTATTTAAACGATGTCAGAAAATTGAAAATAAAACGGTTATGAATGATACACAATATTAATGAAATGAAATATAAAATTGATACATTTTTATATTTCTAAATTGTTTCGTGTTAAACAGCCTACTGTTGAATAATATGTTTATAAATGATTCAAGTAAACTGCAATACCTTTACTTAATTGAATTTCAACCAGTCAGCAGTGTCATCCTGACCGGAAATAAGCCATTGTGGAATAAATATTTCCGCATTACATATTAAGTGCTCACAAAGTTACATAACTCTTAACCATCCCGTGACCAGTTCACTTGCATAAGTAAACAAAACTGCACTAGCACACCTGGATAAGACAGTTGAGTTCGAAAATGGTTTGGATCTATAAAATAAACATGGCCGCCAGGGGGAGGGGGGGGGGGGTCTTTTTCCTTATATTTATATAGTAAAAAAACTTGTGAACTCTCTAGAAGTTATATTTTGTGCATAATCATCATAAAATTTTGTCAAAACATTAGTTATGTGGATGTCTCGGACGAGTTTGAAAATGGTCGTGATAAGTGGAAAAACATGGGCACCAGGCAGTGGGGCAGTTTTCTTTATATGTATATAGTGAAAACATGTGAACAGTCTAGAAGACATTATCTTCATGAAATTTGGACATATCTTGGAAGAGTTCAAAAATGGTTCAGTTCTGTTAAAAAAAACATGGCCGCCAGGGGGCCATTTGTTGTTCATTCTTCATGAAATTTGGTTAGAACATTTGTTTCATTGATATCTTGGGCCGAAAGAACACGTCATTTCTTTTTATCTCAGGTGAGCGACTTTGGGCCTTTCAGGCCCTGTTGTATGGCTATATATGGCTATTGTAAAACCTTGTTAACACTCTAGAGGCCACATTTATTTCCAATCTTCATGAAATTTGGTCAGAAGATTGGTCTCATTGATATCTTGGATGAGTTCGAAAATAATTATGTTTGCTTGAAAAACATGGCTTCCAAGGGGTGGGGCATTTTTCTTTATATGGCTATAGTAAAATCTTGTTAACACTCTAGAGGCCACATTTACTGTCAGATCTTCATGAAACTTGATCAGAAGATTAATCCAGATAATATCTTGGACAAGTTAAAAAATGATGCCGGTTGGTTGATAAACATGGCTGCCAGCGGGCGGGGCATTTTTCCTTATATGGCTATAGTAAAACCTTGTTAACACTCTAGAGGCCACATTTATTTTCCGATCTTCATGAAACTTGGTCGGAAGATTTGTCCCAATAATATATTGTTATCTCAGGTGAGAAACTTTGGGCATTGAGGCCCTCTTGTAATATATTTTTTTAATATTGCACATACTGAACTTTGTCACTTACTGAGGAGTTCACTTGTCTTGATATCCACTGATCATATCCATCAATTTCCAATCATTTAACATAATATAACTGAAAAATTATGTTTGCAAATAGAATTTGAACTAATAAGACTATTTTAATGATTTGTGTTTGCATTTTATTTCAGTTTAATACATGTAATATAAATAAACAATTAAAAGAGTTTGTGATTGGCCAAGCAGCTTTGATATGGGATTATTCTGATTGAAATGTTTTAATATTACTAGATGAGACTTATAAATAAAGAAGAAACAGACATTTGATGAGATAAGAACTCAATGTTTGGGCAGCTTTGTTGATTTAGGTATAAGTGAGACACCTGACTTAGGACTATGACGTGCAAGCATACATCGTCATACAATAACCTACTTACCTTGTGTCTACCTTGTGTCTTCTAGGGAATTTTAATAGCACTTACAGTTAGTTGATCACTTTAAACTTCTTCAATTTTAATATCTCCTCTCTGGTTTAAATTGTTATTTGTTGTAAATGTCACTAATTAATTAAATTTACTCGTATTAATACACTTGTGATATATCAAAATGCTTATTAACCCAAAATTTGTCTAGTTGAGTCTTAAAAAAGATTACTGTCCCACATGTTCTTACATTGAGTATTAATGCTAATTGTAAATTGGCTTGAAGCCGACTGATTTAAAAAAAACACAACAGGTGATTTGAAACTCACCATGTTGTCTTGAACATAAAACATGTTTGCCGTTTTTAGAACATGTTCATTTGAAATCAGAGCTACAGATAAGCTGCGTATTAGCGTAAATACGCAATAAAAAATATGTGGATACGCAATTTTTTCAAAATATTAGTGTACCGGTACGCAAAACAAATCGCCAATACCCAATTCGAGCCGCCTTCTATGCGTAATAAAAAATCCCGTTTTGATTTTGCCGTTTTTACTCGAGTCTTAATGGACAAGAGCTTGTTTTATATTTGTACGTATTTCCCCAAGCATTTCGACGATAACACATGCGAGTAAAAAAAAATGGCGCTTCAAGGCATACAAAAAGTTCCGCAAAAAAATACAAAAAACCCGTATAGATTCCTTTGTCGTGGTAAATAAATTTGATGGCGAAACAATTTTAAGGGGTGTAAAAATAACTATGATTTACTGACTACAACTTGTTTATAATGTTAAATATTAGTTTTATTCAGTTAAGAACAGTTACTGTTGAAACAACACAAGGAATGTGATTTAACATTTATTGTTTGTTAAATTGTTATAATGAGCAAATGACTGTTTTGTCACAGAAAGATGGAACAACCTGTACTTCAATTGAATACATAACTATATGCAGGTAAGTTTTTGAGAAGCTAAATGAATGTTTTATTGCAATTACCATATTCAATTGTTTGTTTTGGTACAAATACCCAATTATTTTTAATATGAGTAGGTATCATACTTTTGGATACCCACTTTTTATTACCCAATTCATTCTTATTTTGAAGGGTATTGCCCAATTACCCCAAAAAGCTTATCTGTAGCTCTGTTTGAAATTGAAAATTCAAAGTGATACTAGAAATCTTTGTCTTGGCTATTGAAAGAATATTTATTATATAATTCTACATTTCACTTATACCTTGGTTAACATTTAATGCATGTTAATTTTTTGATAGATTTTATAATTGATTGTTTATGAACATGATTTATTTTATAATTGATAGTTTATTAACATTATCAAGTGGTTATCCTTTTTTGAAAAAATAATTATGTAAAGCCAAAACAAATTGAACTGTTGGGTTTTGCCCCCAACCATTTGGATATAATTAAGCAAGTGAAGTAAAGTTTTTATCCCCCAAATAGAATGATCGGGGGTATATTGTTTTTGGCCTGTCTGTCTGTCTTTGTGTGTGTCTGTCCCAAAACTTTAAATTAACCGTGGTCATAACTTTTGCAATATTGAAGGAAGAAACTTGATATTTGGCATGCATGTGTATATCATGGAGCTGCACATTTTGAGTGGTGAAAGGTCAAGGTCATCCTTCAAGGTCAAAAGTCAAATATATGGCTTCAAAGCGCAGTAGGGGGCATTGTATTTCTCAAAAACAGCTCTTGTTTTATTCTTTTTCGGCGTAAGCTGTATTAAGCCAGCTTTTCACCCTGACTTGACCTTTGTAAGTGTCCAATAATACTCAAATAAAATTTCCCGCGGCTAGGTACGAATGAATACACTTCATTTATTCCATTGGCTGATTTGAGTATAACACCAGAACATTGGAAACATATCCGCGTCTTTGAAACACTGTTTTACTGCATGAAACAATTTTATCTCTAATGAAAAGGCTCAATAGATAGAACAGTTTTACAATCAATTTTCGACATAAATACAGTTTGTGCGTTGACCTTTTATTTTCAGAGAATTACCAGCGCAAAAGCGTTTATACTAAAGGCTATGTTGTCATATTTAGTACTTACTTGCATTGCATTTCAACCCGCGAGGTTTCGGGTCAATTCGCGGCCATTTGTGAAAGTCAGAGTTTATATACAGTTCATCACTGGAGTTCGCAGAAGGGGTTGCGATCATTGTGTTACACCGGTCTTACTGACAATAACGTAGTGACTGAAATGCATTGCATTCCAATCCGCAAGGTATCAAAGGTCAGTTTGCGGTCAGTAGCAGAAATCTTTATATAAACGCCGTCTCGTAAACTTTGTGCACTTGAAGTCTGTTTTGATCAGAAAGATACTAAATAATGATATTCGGCGATATTATTGTGGTATGTCAATCATCGATTTTTAATATGGTTTCAACATTTGCATGATAAGGACCAATTTTGATAAAATTAATTAGAAATATTTATCCATTTAGACCAGTTTATTAAGCATGAGCACAATAATTCGCTTTACTATAATTATGCAATTAAATAAGATTCGAGTATTGCCAGCTGACCTATATGCACTCGTTTATTTTCCTGTTTCTTGTGTTTTTCTATTCTGTAAATATAGATATCTGAGTAATAATATCACATAAAGCAAAATAAGCCACGAAATCTGGCGCAACACCCCGTAGTTGATTTGCTTATGATGTAGCTAAGAACTGCGCAGAAAAAAGGCATCCGCTACTTTTTATCTCATAGAGATAACTTTTGATCGTTCATAAACATCGACCACAATCAACGCCGTATATCTTTTTTAAAGATATTTCTTGTTTCAATTTAATCAGAGGGAAGAAAAAAATGCAGAATAAAAAATACCAATTTTATCAATATTAACAAAACATTTTAAAAATTCAAAGCTTCATACAATTCTTATATTGATCACTTAATACCATCATCTTGACCAGTGCTTTTCCTTAAATGTTGTGGAAAAACTATGTATGAATTGTGGCCGTGTGTACTTTCTATTTTCACCCATGAATAAAAAAGTAACGGCAGAGTATTTGATGCCCTCAGTATAGTGGCATAGAACAGTCACACTGTTACATCAGTCTGTCTGTCTGTCAGTCTGTCTGTCCGGAATCCAATTCTGGAGTTTTAACTTAACGCTTTCAGATGTTTACCTAATTTTAGGTATGTGAGTCTACCTGCATGACTTACAGATTAAATTTGAGTTTCGCATTGGTCTTTTGATTTTTTTGCCAAGTTACATTCCTTGGACTTGGACATTTTCTCTAGAATAACAGTTCTCTGGACTTTTTTCCAAAAAAATTGCAGATAGTGACCTGATTTTTGGCGTGTGAGTCTACTTACATGACTTTCAAATAAGTTTAGGTTTCATTCCGATTCATGAGTTAAATCAACAATTTTCTATTAAATGACACTTCAGGATTTTCTTCTGAAAAGCTTTTAGATACTTATTTTATTTTTTGCTGTGTGAGTCTACCTACATGTCATAAAGATAAAGTTTCATTCGGGTCCTTTGATTTTTTTTTACAAGTTAACGGCCTTGGGCTGAACAATTTTCTCAAATAGCTGCTGTGCGACATTAAAGCGCAGTAGGGGGCACAGTGTGTGTTATAAATACAGCTCTAGTTGAACCGGTCAGCAGATGGGGTATAATCACGTGATAGTTAAGATGGCAACGATCATGCAGAGGGAGGTATTTTTCAGTTTTGTATCCTTTATTACTTTTATTAATTAGCTCACCTATGCACAACATGCTCATGGTGAGCTTTTGTGATCGCCTTTTGTCCGTCGTCCGTCAGGCGTTGTGCGTTGTCCGTTGTGGGACGGGATGTCAACATTTACCTTGTTCACTCTCTAGAGGCTACATTTATTGGCCAATCTTCATGAAATTTGGTCAGAAGATTGGTTTCAATGATATCTTGGATGACTTCAAAAATGGTTATGTTTGCTTGAAAAACATGGCTGCAAAGGGGCGGGGCATTTTTCCTTATATGGCTATATATGGCTATAGTAAAATCTTGTTAACACTCTAGAGGCCACATTTATTGTCTGATCTTTATGAAACTTGGTCAGAAGATAGATCCCAATAATATCTGGGAAGAGTTTGAAAATGATGCCGGCTGGTTGAAAAACATGGCAGCCAGGGGGCGGGGCATTTTTCCTTAAATGGCTATACTAAAACCTTGTAAACACTCTAGAGGCCACATTTATTTTCCAATCTTCATGAAACTTGTTCAAAAGATTTGTCCCACTGATATCTTTGATGAGTTCAAAAATGGTAACCTTTGCTTGAAAAACATGGCTGCCAAGGGGCAGGGCATTTTTTCTTATATGGCTATAATGGCTATAGTAAAATCTTCTTAACACTCTAGAGGCCACATTTATTGTCCAAAATAAATGAAACTTGGTCAGAAGGTTCATCCCAATAATATCTTGGACGAGTTCTGAAATGATGCCGGTTGGTTGAAAAACATGGCCGCCAGGGGGCGGGGCAGTTTTCCTTATACGGCTTTAGTAAAACCTTGTTAACACTCTAGAGGCCACATTTATTGTCCAATCTTGATGAAATATGGTCAGAAGATTTGTCTTAATGATATCTTGAATGAGTTCGAAAATGGTTACGTTTGCTTGAATAACATGGCCGCCAAGGGGTGGGCATTTTTCTTATATGGCTATACAGTACAGCCAACGTGGAACAAATGTATTTGGCGATCCGCGGCTGCAAGGCGAAACGAGTTGATGCCGCGTCAGTCGTTGAAGCCGCGTCAGTATGCGGCGGCAAGTTGCATTTTGTTGCGAAGCTTCGCATCTGTCCGCCGAGGCATGCCGCGATCCGCGACATGATGCCGAGTCGATGTGCATCATGAAATAAAAAATATTTTTCAAATTATTAGTTACATGTAGTTAACAAATTTTGAAAGAACAATTATAATAATAATTAAAATCATAATAAATTTATTGTGCGCGGATTGTATTAGCATATACATGTAAGCATAGTTAATGTGTCTGGCCAATTAAGTTTGTTTCCCGCCCGTAGAGTATGTATTTCACTCATAAACAAGGTCACGTAATTATGTTTTCGCACATACAAGTGGTCAAGGCTCTAGCATATGGTGGATTTATAAATTAATTGCATGTTGATTTTGCTATTATATTTAAGCTGAGAAAATTAGCAGTTTGAAGCCACACCAATAATCAAAACGGTGAAGACGTATTTGTTGTTTTGTTAATTATCAGCTTATTATAACTATTGTTTGAATATGCGTATGTAAACACGTTTTATTTTGTTCATATTGTTTAGTTAATATCGCTACTAATTACCCGATAATCCCGTATATTCCAGTTTTAAAGCAAATGCTGGTAAATATTTACGATACACAAACATTCTCCATATTTCCTTAAGTATCAAATACATTTTGGCATTTGTTACTATTTAAAGAGATGATGAAATAACGTCTAATCGGGGCGTTTTTTTTTTCCACTGAACACGCGATTTACGCCTGACGTGATGTTCATGTATTTATACAACACAAAATACACCCACACTTTCCAAACGACGTTCTACATGTCTGCATAATTTTCGCGTGCTTTTTGTGAAACAAAGGATATTTTAGCACGGTTTATTTGACGCTAGAATTTGCCAAAGGTCGCGTTAGCATTTAAATTTTGAAGTGTGTTTCGGATTACAAATTTAATAGCGATAATTTGATAATCGAACGAAACATTAACAGTTGCGCGTAATTAATTCAACGATAATTTGTTAAAGCGCATTACGTGTCATATATATCGCTTATTAAAACGTGAAAATAATAATTATGAAACCAGCGTAAATCTTGGTTTCTACGCTACACATACATGTATGTACATGTAGGTTGATGTCTTTTCACTCGATCCGCCGCGTACGTATGCGGCGGATTTACTCCGCAAAAGTACGCGAGGTTAATACAGACTCGGCGTTGTTAAAACCTTGTTTACTCTCTAGAGGCCACATTTATTGTCCAATCTTTATGAAATTTGGTCAGAAGATTGGTCCCAATGATATCTTGGATGAGTTCGAAAATAATTATGTTTGCTTGAACAAAAATGGCTTCAAAGGGGTGGGGCATTTTTCCTAATATGACTATAGTAAAATCTTGTTAACACTCTAGAGGCCACATTTATTTTCTGATCTTCGTAAAACTTGGTCAGAAGATTCATCCCAATAATATCTTGTTATCTCAGGTGTGCGACTTTCGGCCTTTCAGGCCCTCTTGTTGTTTAAATGCAGCTCACTTCCCAGCCATATCAGCAAGAAAGTTACTAGCGTTGAATTTGTGTTGATATTCGTCTTTGTCTCGACTATACTGGCTGCCATATTTCTAAGAGGGATAACCTAATAAAAGCTCCGCTAAAAAAATTTGAGAGGAGTAATGTGGAGATATAAAGCGATTTTTAATACGAAATAAAAGCTAATCACATGTTTACTGATATGGATGGAAAGTGAGTGTCATTTAAAAATTAAACAAAAGTAACAAAAAGTGGGAAACAGCAAAAAATGACTGTCTTTGCATGGACGTCGCCGTCTTAACTATCACTTGATTACCCCCTCTGCTAACCAGTCCACATTATGCCCCCTACTGCCATAAAACTGGGTCAGAACAATGACAGTCTTATAATATCCCAGAGTTTGACAATAAAGATGAGCCTAGAAATTAAATATATATCAGACATGATGAAAGCCCGTCTGCCCGTCGGACATTACCGACGAACAATTAAAAGGGCTGACGTTGCAATGCAAGATTCACGGACTTACTGTCTGGTAATGTTTGCTTTAAAAAATTGTAACCCACTTGCAGTTTTCACAACAACATTACTTTGTTGTAACCGTATTATGATATTTGAAGATAAAAAGTTCCTTTTCGCGAAATTGCATAAGTCAGTTGTACAATGCAACATCGATAAATTACAATTATTATTCCTAAGGTGAACGGAGCATCTTGCATAGTCGCAAAAGTAGTAGGACATTTAAGATTTTTCATTGCGCTCCACGCATGTCAAAAATATTTCAAGATGGCGGACAATAAAAAGAAATTACGTTGCTCAGCAAAAATGACAATTAAAAATTAAATTAACGATGGACATCATATAATTAGCATGGTGTAATGAAAAGCTTTTTGTCATTGAACGATTGGGATTTTTTTTTAGATACATGATTAACGCGTACCCATATACATGTATGAATAACACAGAATTAGTGTACATAATTTGGAGTTTAGTCTACTCGCGTAAAGAAATCTAACAAGATTATCGTTCGAAAATGGAAACAGACACATGATTTGATTTATATGTTCATGAATCTGTGTATAATCAGATTCATGTGCATATTCTGCTTTATTATGTTTGTCACTCTATACAGTTTACTGTTATAGCATTTGAGTGAAATGGAAGATTAAAAAAAGGTAAAAATATTTAATATATTAATAGATCTGTGTTAAATACATCAATACAACTTAATTATGTATGTTTATATGATTAAATATTTTTCCTAAACTGAAAAAAACACTTTAGCTCATCAATTTTTTTGAAAAAAAATTATGAGCTATTGTCATCACCTTGGCGTAGGCGTCCGGTTTAGTTTTGCGTTTAGGTCCACTTTTCTCATAAAGTATCAATGCTATTGCATTCAAACTTGGTACACTTACTTACTATCATGAGGGGACTGGGCAGGCAAAGTTAGATAACTCTGGCTTGCATTTTGACATAATTATGTGCCCTTTTTATACTTAGAAAATTGAAAATTTTGGTTAAGTTTTGTGTTTAGGTCCATTATATTCCTTAAGTATCAAAGCTATTGCTTTCTTACTTGCAACACTTACTAACTATCATAAGAGGACTGTGCAGGCAAAGTTATGTAACTCTAACTGGCATTTTGATAGAATTATGTGCCCTTTTTATACTTAGAATATTGAAAATTTGGTTAAGTTTTGTGTTTAGGTCCTCTTTTTTAAGTATCAAATCTATTGCTTTCATACTTGCAACACTTACTAACTATCATAAGGGGACTGTGCAGGCAAAGTTATGTAACTCTGACTGGCATTTTGACGGAATTATGGGCCCTTTATACTTTAAAATTTGGTTAAGTTTTGTGTTTTGGTCCACTTTACCCCTAAAGTATCATAGATATTGCTTTCATACATGTACTTGGAACACTCGCAAACTATCATAAGGGGACAGTAAAGGACAAGTTGCATAATTCTGGTTGTTATTTTTACGGAATTGTGGCCCTTTTTTGACTTAGTAACTTTGAATACATGGTTACATGTTGTGTTTAGATCCACTTTACTTCTTAAGTATCAAGGCTATTGCTTTTAAACTTCAAATACTTTCATGCTATCATGAGGGTACTGTACCTGGCAAGTTGAATTTTACCTTGACCTTTGAATGACCTTGACTCTCAAGGACAAATTATTAAATTTTGCTAAAATTGCTATAACTTCTTTATTTATGATTAGATTTTATTGATACTTTGACAAAACAACTCTTACCTGACATACCACAATGGACTCCACCAAAAGCATCCCTCATGCCCCCCGAATCCCCCCTTAATCTCCCCCATTATTATGCCCCCCTTCGAAGAAGAGGGGGTATATTGCTTTGCACATGTCGGTCAGTCGGTCGGTCTGTCGGTCGGTCCGTCCACCAGGTGGTTTCCAGATGATAACTCAAGAACGCTTGGGCCTAGGATCATGAAACTTCATAGGTACATTGATCATGACTCGCAGATGACCCCTATTGATTTTGAGGTCACTAGGTCAAAGGTCAAGGTCACGGTGCCCGAAATAGTAAAATGGTTTCCGGATGATAACTCAAGAAGGCTTAGGCCTAGGATCATGAAACTTGATAGGTAGATTGATCATGACTCGCAGATGACCCCTATGGATTTTCAGGTCACTAGGTTAAAGGTCAAGGTCACAGTGACCCGAATTAGTACAATGCTTTCTGGATGATAACTCAAGAACGCTTGGGCCTAGGATCATGAAACTTGATAGGTAGATTGATCATGACTCGCAGTTGACCCCTATTGATTTTCAGGTCACTAGGTCAAAGGTCAAGGTCACAGTGACCCGAAATAGTAAAATGGTTTCCGGATGATAACTCAAGAAGGCTTATGCCTAGGATCATGAAACTTCGTAGGTAGATTGATAATGGCTGGCAGATGACCCCTATTGATTTTCAGATCACTAGGTCAAAGGTCAAGGTCACGGTGACCCGATATAGTAAAATGGTTTCCGGATGATAACTCAAGAACGCTTATGCCTAGGATCATGAAATTTCATAGGTACATTGATCATGACTCGCAGATGACCCCTATTGATTTTCAGGTCACTAGGTCAAAGGTCAAGGTCACAGTGATTATGGCGTCTGTCCGTCCGAAAAATTTAACATTGGCCATTACTTTTATAATATTGAAGATAGTAACTTGATATTTGGCATGCATGTGTATGTCATGAAGCTGCACATTTTGAGTGGTGAAAGTTAAAGGTCAAGGTCATCCTTCAAGGTAAAAAAATAAATTTAAAAAATCAAAGCGGCTTTCTCATGAAGCTGCACATTTTGAGTGGTGGAAGGTAAAAGTCAAGGTCATCCTTCAAGGTCAAAGGTCATTTTTAGCTCATCTATTTTTTGAAAAAAAAATATGAGCTATTGTCATCACCTTGGCGTCGGTGTCGGCGTCGGCGTTGGCGTTGGCGTCCGGTTAAGTTTTGCGTTTAGGTCCACTTTTCTCAGAAAGTATCAATGCTATTGCATTCAAACTTGGTACACTTACTTACTATCATGAGGGGACTGGGCAGGCAAAGTTAGATAACTCTGGCGTGCATTTTGACAGAATTATGTGCCCTTTTTATACTTAGAAAATTGAAAATTTTGGTTAAATTTTGCGTTTAGGTCCACTTTTCTCAGTGAGTATCAATGCTATTGCATTCAAACTTGTTACACTTACTTACTATCATGAGGGGACTGGGCAGGCAAAGTTAGATAACTCTGGCATGCATTTTGACAGAATTATGTGCCCTTTTTATACTTAGAAAATTGAAAATTTTGGTTAAGTTTTGTGTTTAGGTCCATTTTATTCCTTAAGCATCAAAGCTATTGCTTTCATACTTGCAACACTTACTAACTTTCATAAGGGGACTGTGCAGGCAAAGTAATGTAACTCTGACTGGCATTTGGACAGAATTATGGGCCCTTTATACTTAGAAAATTGAAAATTTGGTTAAGATTTATGTTTTGGTCCACTTTACCCCTAAAGTATCATAGATATTGCTTTCATACTTGGAACACTCAAAAACTATCATAAGGGTACAGTAAAAGGACAAGTTGCATAACTCTGGTTGTCATTGTTACGGAATTATGGCCCTTTTTTGACTTAGTAACTTTTAATATATGGTTAAATTTTGTGTTTCAATCCACTTTACTTCTTAAGTATCAAGGCTATTGCTTTCAAACTTCAAATACTTTCATGCTATCATGAGGTTACTGTACCTGGCAAGTTGAATTTTACCTTGACCTTTGAATGACCTTGACTCTCAAGGTCAAATTATTAAATTTTGCTAAAATTGCCATAACTTCTTTATTTATGATTAGATTTGATTGATACTTTGACGAAACTACTCTTACCTGACATACCACAATAGACTCCATCCAAACCGTCCCCCGTGCCCTCCCCCCCCTCCCCCCTCCCCCCCACCTCCCCTCTCCCCCCCCCCCCTATTTGTTTTTTTTTTTTAAAGATCATCTCACAAATGACCACCACACCCTCACACTATACCCCCACCCCACCCCCCCCACCCAACCCCCCCCCCAATTTTTTTTTTTTTATTTAAGATCATCTCACAAATTACCACCACACCCTCACACTATACCCCCCCCCCCCCCCCCCCCCCAATTTTTTTTTTTAAATGGTTATGTTTGAAATACCGTCCAACCATCGCACCCAAAAAATCCCCCCCCCCCCCCATCGCCCTTCCCCCCACCCCCACCCCCCCCCCCCCCGCTTTTTTGGAAGATAATGTAATAAATGTCCACAACCCCACACTATACACCCCTCTTCACTCCACCCCTCCCTCCTTTGTGATTGAAAATGAGAGTCCCTTCACCTTTAAAAAGAAAATAGATGAGCGGTCTGCACCCGCAAGGCGGTGCTCTTGTTTTTTTATATTTCAAAGCGGCGTTCTGATGAAGCTGCACATTTTGAGTGGTTGAAGTTCAATGTCAAGGTCATTCGTCAAGGTCATCCGTCAAGGTCAAAGGTAAAAAAAAATGATTTCAAAGTGTCGTTTTTATGAAGCTGCACATTTTGAGTGGTGGAACTTCAAGGTCAAGGTCATCCTTCAAGGTCAAGGTCATCCTCCAAGGTCAAAGGTAAAAAAAAAGTATTTCAAAGCGGCGTTCTCATAAAGCTGCACATTTTTAGTGGTGGTAATTCAAGGTCAAGGTCATCCTTCAAGGTCAAAGGTAAAAAAAAAAAAAAAAAAATTTCAAAGCGGCGCAATAGGGGCCATTTTGTTTCTGACAAACACATCTCTTGTTTTTTTCAAACATGGTTAAAAAACACAAATATTTATTTTTATTGTTTTATTTTTAGCTCACCTGAGCGATAGCTCGAGGTGAGCTATTGTGATCACTCAGCGTCCGGCGTCCGTCCGTCCGTCCGTCCGTCTGTAAACAATTTGTAAACATCTTCTTCTACTAAACCATTGAGCCAATTTCAACTAAATTTCATGTGGAGCATCCCTAGGTCATGGGACAAAAGAATTGTTAAAAAAAATTTGATCACATAACCAAGATGGCCGCCATGACCATATATGGTAAAAACCTTAAAAAATCTTCTTGTCAGAAACCGCTCATCAGATTTTCAAAAAATTTCACAGGGATGACCTTTGAGGGCTCCCCTGAAAAAGTTGTTCAAAGAAATTTGATTCGTTAAAAAACATGGCCGCAGGAGCTTGTTGAACTTTGCATGTTTATTCGTTTTTGCCTATTTTGTGAAAACTTTCAAAAATCTTCCACATTTTTTGTCCGATCCTTTCCAAATTTGCACAGTGTCTTTATATCAATGAGGACACGAACCCTACAAAAAATGAGCGTTATTGGTCCATGAAGTACAGAATTACCTCCCCTTGAATTGAGAAAATGGTGTTTATGCAATAAAGTCCAAATTTTTCATCCAATTCTTTCCAAACTTGTAAGGATTTAGCATGGTTCAAACAAGGGAAACAACTACGGTTTATGCATGTTCTTTTTATTACAGATTTGCCTCCTTTTAATTCATTCAAAATCTCATTTTACAGCAGAGATTCCAAATCTGACCTGTAAATGAGCCCCATATTTACTGCCGGTGCTATGTTACCTTTTCCCATTTGATCATTCTTAAGTATTGGTCTTGTAATGCTGCTACTGCTACTGCTACTGCTACTACTACTACTACTACTACTACTACTACTACTACTACTACTACTACTTCTACTACTACTACTACTAATACTACTTCTACTACTACTACCACTACTACTACTACTACTACTACTACTACTACTACACTACTACTACTACTACTACTACTAGTACTACTACTACTAGTACTACTAACCACCACCACCACCACCACCACCACCACCACTACGTCTACTATTACTACTTCTACTACTACTACTGCCACTACTACTACTACTTTTACCACTACTACTACTACTACTACTACTACCACTACTACTACTACTACTACTACCACTACTACTTCTACTTCTACTTCTACTACTACTACTACTACTACTTCTACTACTACTACAACTACTACTACTACTACTACTACTACTACTACTACTACAACTACTATTACTACTACTACTACTACTACTACTACTACTACTACTACTACTACTACTACTACTACACCACCACCACCACCACCACCACCACCATTCACAGTGACAAAAAACGTATTCACACAATGGCTGCTACTACAACTTATAGCCCATATAGGGGGGCATGCATGTTTTACAAACAGCCCTTGTTTCTATGGGATTTTAACCACAACTGTTCATGTTTATCTCCGACACATATTTTTAGGTCACCTGTCATGAAGTGACACGGTGAGCTTATGTGATCGTGTGATGTCCGGCGTCCGTTGTGCGTGCCTGCGTGTGTCCGTGCGTCCGTCCGTCAACAATTTGTTTGTGTAGACAGTAGAGGTCACAGTTTGCATCCAATCTTGATGAAATTTGGTCAAAATGTTTATCTTGATGAAATCCGGTTTGGGATTGTATTTGGGTCATCTGGGGTCAAAAACAAGGTCACTAGGTCAAATAATAGAACAACCTTCTGTAGACAATAGAGGTCACAGTTTTCATCCAATCTTTATGAAATTTGGTCAGAATGTTTATCTTGATGAATTCTGGGTTGTGATTTTATTTGAGTTATCTGGGGTCAAAAACTAGGTCACTAGGTCAAATAATAGAAAAACCTTGTGTAGACATTAGAGATCACAGTTTTCATCCAACCTTTATGAAATTTGGTCAGAATTCTTGATGAAATCTGGGTGGGATTGTATTTGGGTCATCTGGGGTAAAAATCTAGGTCAAATAAATAGAAAAACCTTGTGTTGACAATAGAGGTCACAGTTTTCATCCAATATTTATGAACTGTGGTCAGAATGTTTATCTTGATGAAATCTGGATTGGGATTGTATTTGGGTCATCTAGAGTCAGGAACTAGGTCACTAGGTCAAATCATAGAAAAACATTGTGTAGACAATAGAGGTCATAGTTTTCATCTGATCTTAATGAGTCAGGTGAGCGATTCAGGGCCATCATGGCCCTCTTGTTGTAATACCGTCCAACCATCCCACCCAAGAATCCCCCCCCCCAAAAAAATAATTTGTTTTATTTTATTTTGCATTTTTTTTGCATTTTTGGAAGATAATGTAATAAATGACCACACTCCCACACTATACACCCCTCTCCACTCCACCACTCCCTCCTTTGTGATTGAAATTGAGATAGGTCCCTACACCTTTAAAAAGAAAAATAGATGAGCAGTCTGCACCCGCAAGGCGGTTCTCTTGTTATTTCTTCGAATCAGTTTGTTCATACTTTTTTTGCTCTTTCATAATTCAACCAAATTTTAACATTTACTTTTTAATTTACTATGCAATGTTTCTTCAGGATTAAATGCTTAAAATTTAGGCATGTGAAATTAAAAACTGGCCTGTAAATAATTTTTGCCCGGTAGGCCAGTCTGGCCTGTAAATTGTGACGGTCTTTCGCCATATCTGATATATGTATGTTTCATAAAGTACTTATCATTTGGAACTGCACCTTCTCAAACAGTCAACTTCCTTTGGGTTTCTAGTGTGCCTTTCATACCAATGGTCTTCTTGTTTTAAGTGTATAGTATATCATTGATACTGTATCAGACCATATCAAATATGTGTCATACCAAAAAAAGCTTTGATTCATTGCTGTGATAGAGAGGAGATCCTACTCAAGAACGCAGTTTAAAACACGCCTTGTGAAAGAGTGAACTTTTTTATTTTGGCTGTGTGTGAGAACAGTTTGTTTAAAAAAAAGTGCATGTTTATCATATTTTTTTTGTATGTATATATTATGGATATTTTTGTTGTATGTCTTTAAAAGCTATCTCAAAAGTATCATCGCAATGCAGAACTAAAATGCGAACAATTTCCGCATAAGCTTCTTATTTTTTGTGACTGCGGAAAAATGCATGATTTTGGCATTAGTTTCGCATTTGCAGAAGTATAAATTTCCTCATTTAATGAAGAAGAAAAAAGTTCCGCGTCCAATTCTCTGCATTCCACAGTTTTTCCGCAATCTGGGATTTCTCCGCATTTCTGCACTCTGGGTTTTTGATGCAGATCTCCGCGTTCAATACTCCGAGTCTGTTCTGCACAAATTGTGGATAAAGTTATGCTGAAAAATTGCGGAATTCCGCATTTGTTTGGGAAATTTTAGCTAAGGGTGATCTATCTTTTTAAAATGTTTTATCTTTAAATAAATATAAAGATACTATGATAAAAATATTTTGTCATAATTTTGATTAGTTTTTAGCTTACCTGAGCATAAAGTGCTCATGGTGAGCTTTTGCGATTGCCTTTTGTTTTTTTAACCAGGTTTTCCGAAGGAAAAAACTGGTTATTAGATTCGCGAATGCGGGCGGGCTGGCTGGCTGGCTGGCTGGCGGGCTGGCGGGCGGGCGGAACAAGCTTGTCCGGGCCATAACTATGTCGTTCATTGTCAGATTTTAAAATCATTTGGCACATTTGTTCACCATCATTGGACGGTGTGTCGCGCGAAATAATTACGTCGATATCTCCAAGGTCAAGGTCACACTTTGAGTTCAAAGGTCAAAAATGGCCATAAATGAGCTTGTCCGAGCTATAACTATGTCGTTCATTGTCAGATTTTAAAATCATTTGGCACATTTGTTCACCACCATGGGACGGTGCGTCGCATGAAAGAATCGCGTCGATATCTCCAATGTCAAGGTTGCCACGACTAAAAATAGATTAATTTTCAAACAAACTTACAAAGGGGGTTAATTTTGTTTGTTCATTTCAAAAGTTCAGTTTGAGTTGTCTCCCTTTATCAGATTTTTTTTCACAATGAAAACCTGGTTTTGTGACAATTTTGTCCCTTGTTTCAAATGGCCTGCCCTTGTATGGGTAAATTTACAAAATGCATGTAATCCGATTTCCGCCCGGTATCTTAATTACGCCTGTTATCTAAGTTTCGCCCGTAATTGTAAAATTCCGCCTGTAATCTGAATTACCCCCGTAAACTGCTTTCTGCCCGTAATTTAAATTACCGTCCCACCTCATTTACATATTTCGCCCCTGTTTTCCGCCAGGATTATGCCCGGAATCCGCCTCTCTTCTTAAATTAATATAAAGAAAAATACGCCAGGAAATATTTTTTACGCCCGGAATTTAGTTTGATATTCTGTGCCAACTCCGGGCAGAACATTTCGTACAGGAACTACATTTATTACACCAGCATCACAAAATCTGCACATATCAGTTTAGTACCAACATTTTTCAAATGAGTAACATGTCAATGTTACATCAGTTTAGAAAACAAATCAACAAACCCTTCTTTTATAAGGTTATGTAATTGATAAATAAAGAGGGACATTCAAGCCTTGAACCACTTTACAGGGGTTAATTGCAATTTAGAGCAGTTGTACAAAAATTCACTTATACTGTTTTGGAAGTTTTTCAAAATATTTTTGTACGATTTTAAAATATTAATATACATTTTAAAATATAATGAATAAAAAAGTGATTAAATGTGAAACCTCTTGGAACACCACTTTCTGTTAGAATAATCAACCTACTAAATATGATTGCAATTGTGTTACAAATTGCTTTACATGGCATTCAATCTTCCATGCCATTAATTTTGAAAGGCTTTCATCACCATGGAAACGAAGTGTTGGATTGTTGCTAATCAGCAGACTAGTGCCTGTATTGGCATGTTATGGTTTACCGCTAATCATTTGTTAGAACAATCAGAATAAGTGAGAAAAAGATGACGTCTACGAGCAAAACATCTTCAAAACATCTTCAGGAACAAATAATTCAAGCAATTAGCGCTGCCATTCTTGTAAATATAAAACCTGATATGCATGTACTCAGTCATGTTTTTGTTTTTCTTTCTCTGACTTCCATCTCTGTATCCATCTGTCTCATAGTCACGGTGCCTATTCCACGTGACTTTTTAAGACCTGTGTTGGGAGAATAAAGCGCAACCCAGTTAACATTTTTTTATGATGTCTTTTTAAATATTTCACCATTTTAATGGGATTAAGTTGAGAGCCCGCTCATTTGTAAGGGTTTTCTATAGGTATCATGATCTTTTTAAACAAATAAGTTTTTTTTCAGTAAAGTGCAACTGCGCGTTTGTAATATGAAGTCCGCACACTGATCCGACATTGTTCTTACCGTTCAAACGCGCGATTGCACTTTACTGAAAAAATACTATGGAAAGCTCTTACAAATGAGCCGGCTCTCCACTTAATCCCATTAAAATGGTGAAATATTTAATAAGACATCATTAAAAATGTTAACTGGTTGCTATATAGCCAGGTGACTTTATGTGTAATATAGAATAACAATGATCTAGGGAAATCTAGACTTACCGCTGAAGCTTAATACTCAGGTTACCCCTATGTCAGAACTTTAGTATCAGTATATTTTTAATAAAAACATTTGAACATTTATGTCTGTTAAAAAAAAACTTTGTTTTGTTATTTGTTTGTTTCTTGTCATCTATGAAAATATGTAGTTTGTCTCTTTGTGTATCAGTGGGCACTTGTTTGCAACATTTCCATTTGAAACCATGGGAACTATATTGGCTGATAATGAAAAAGATGGTAGTTTTAGCAGTCGTTGCAAAAATGGGAGTGTTTTTGTAAATATTCTATTAACTCTCAAGTCTATAATCACAAGGTGCTTTCTTTGACATGGATAACACAGGGCATGTTTTGGGAGCATTTTTTTCTGATGACAAGGTACCTTTCATTTTTTCTGAAGTTTGCCTCATTTGATATTTAAAATGTATGTTATTTATAACTACATTTGAAACCAATCTTATCAGTTGTTTCTTAGCAGACTCCAATAGTTCAGAAATTATAATGTTCAGGAACATTATAGACCCTTTTCACATTACAGATATTGAGTTATGTAAAAGTTGCATAATGTCAGATAAAAATAATTAAGAACAAGGCTGACATTGTGGAAGCCTATGAAGACTTATTATAGTGTTCCGAAATAAAATTTCAATGAAATAAGAAAATAAAGTTGTTTTTTTTTGGTACTTTTTCACAGATGAAGTAACTTAAATAAGTTTATTGGAATATGTTTCCAATTCTTAGTTTTTAATTCAAAATTTATTTAAGGATGCCAATATAGCCACTTTTGATAATATAACTGTAGGTTATTATGATTGTGCTAATTGAAAAAGAAACTTTTAAGATTTTAATTGCATGATTGTGAAGAAAAATGAGTGTGTCTAATTTTTTTAAGTTTAGATTGTCAATCAATAAAATCAATCAGAAGGACTTGGGCACTTGTGGATCAGGTCAGATTTGGCATTTTTAAGCATAACTGTTATAACAATTATGTCATTGTCAATCAAACTGTGTGCTACACAAACATACTGTAGATGCATTTAATTAGATATTCACTTTGGTTCATTAAAACAAGAGTATTAATAAATATTGTTTATGAACTTTTTGATGTGTAAAAATAAAAATAAATAAAGTTATGGATAAGATGATTTTTTGTAAAATCTAGTAAAACTTGATATGATAACAGACAGCAATCATTTACAATACATCAAACACATATTTGTCACAGTGGTCATGCATTAATACAAGATTATGATTTTACAATTTGTTAGGCCAGGTTTGACAGCAGTGCGTTAACTGCCAGTCTCACTAATAGAACACTGTGTGATGCCTGTAAATAAATGGTTTCTCATACTAAGGGACGCTTTATTAGTATAATAACTCTAATCATCATATTTTAAGTAAAAGTTAATTGTGTTCATTACGGAGTAAATTCAATGATTACTTCAAGAAGAAATACGTAAAATGACTGCTATATAAATGCAGCCTGTATTGACCACAATAAAACAGTACTAAGAACTGCACATTGCAAGCCTGATTTTGGAATCATTGAAATATTAATGTGTTGTGATGTGTAACTCGTTTTAGCTCACATGAGCACTATGTGCTCATGGTCAGCTTTTGTGATCGCTATTTGTCCTGCGTCACCGTGCAGCATCAAAATTTACCTTGTTAACACTCTAGAGGCCACATTTATTGTCCAATCTTAATGAAATTTGGTAAGAAGATTTGTGCCAATGATATCTTGGAGTTCAAAATTGGTTTTTTTTAGTTGAAAAACATTTGCACGAGGGGGTGGGGAATTTGTACTAATCTGGCTGTAGTAAAACCTTGTTAACACTCTAGGGGCCATATTTATTGTCTGATCATCATGAAACTTGGTCACAAGATATTTTCCGATGAAATCTTGGACTAGTTAAAAAACGGTTTGGTTGATTGAAAAAATTGCCACCAGGGGGTGGGGCATTTTTCGTTATATGGCTTTAGTTAAACCTTGTTAACACTCCAGAGGCCACATTTATTTTCCGATCATCATGAAATTTGGTCAAAAGATTTGTCCCCATGATATCTTGGACTAGTTTGAAAATGGTTCCAGTTGCTTGAAAAACATGGCCACCATGGGGTGGGTCATTTTTATGTCCCCTTTCGAAGAAAAGGGGGCATACAGTGATCGGACTGTCCGTCCATCTGTCTGTCTGTCCGTCTTTCCGTCACACTTTGCGTTTAGGTTTCGAAAAATGCTCATAACTTCTATGTCCCTTGAGATATATAACCTTAATATTTGGTATGCATGTGTATATGGACAAGGCCTTTCCATACGCACAAAAAATTTTACCCCTGTGACCTTGACCTTGAAGTTAGGGTCTGCGTTCAGGTTTCAAAATCTGCGTTTAGGTTTCACCGATGGTGGACTTATGGTTTTTGCTCTGTGAGTTTGTCTGCACACTTTTCTGGATCCTGGGATAACTTTAAAAGTTCTTCATATTTTTTCATGAAACTTGAAACATGGATAGATGGCAATATGGACATTATGCACGTCATTTCATTTTGTTCCTATGTCAAACATTCTGGTTGCTATGGAAACAAATATATATAAAAAATAATTTGACAATGGTGGAATTTCTGACAATGGTGGAGCCTGTAGGGGACATACATTGCTTGGCAATAGTCTTGTTTATGACTATTCCAAATATTATACTGTTTTTATGCCCCCAGTAGGGTGGCATATAGCAGTTGAACTGTTCGTCTGTCAGTCAGTCTGTCCATCCGAAAACTTGAACATTGCCCATAACTTTTTCAATATTGAAGATAGCAACTTGATATTAGCATGCTTGTGCATCTCATATAGCTGCACATTTTGAGAGTTGAAAGTTCAAGGTGAAGGTCATCCTTCAGGGTCAAAGTTCAAATATATGGCTTCAAAGCGGCCCAGTAGGGGGCATTGTGTTTCTGGCAAACACATCTCTTGTTTGTAGATACCTTTGATTATATTAAAAATACAACAACATGAAAATCTGTGAACAAGTCTCTAAAATATTAAGACAAAGAGGAAGCTCACAAATGGGAACCATTGGGCCTCAGAAGTAAGTTAATTGTTCAATTATGTTAAATGAGGATTCGGCACTAAAAGCATTTACTTTAATTGGTTCCTTTTCAAAACAGAAATGAAAGCAATGCAAAATTAGTTGACTGTAAAATTACCACTACCGTAATTATGTCCCCCACTATAGTAGTGGGGGACATATTGTTTTTGCCCTGTCCGTTGGTCTGTTGGTCTGTCTGTTGGTCTGTCTGTCTGTTTGCGCCAACTTTAACATTTTGCAATAACTTTTGCTATATTGAAGATAGCAACTTCATATTTGGCATGCATGTGTATCTCATGAAGTTGCACATTTTTAGTGGTGAAAGGTCAAGGTCATCCTTCAAGGTCAGAGGTCAAATATATATGGCCAAAATCGCTCATTTTATGAATACTTTTGCAATATTGAAGATAGCAACTTGATATTTGGCATGCAAGTGTATCTAATGGAGCTGCACATCTTGAGTGGTGAAAGGTCAAGGTCAGTTTGCGCCAACTTTAACATTTTGCAATAACTTTTGCTATATTGAAGATAGCAACTTCATATTTGGCATGCATGTGTATCTCATGAAGCTGCACATTTTGAGTGGTGAAAGGTCAAGGTCAAGGTCATCCTTCAAGGTCAGAGGTCAAATATATATGGCCAAAATCGCTCATTTTATGAGTACTTTTGCAATATTGAAGATAGCAACTTGATATTTGGCATGCATGTGTATCTCATGGAGCTGCACATCTTGAGTGGTGAAAGGTCAAGGTCATCCTTCAAGGTCAGAGGTCAAATATATGTGGCCCAACTTCAAGGTCAGAGGTCAAATATATATGGCCAAAATCGCTCATTTTATGAATACTTTACAATATTGAAGATAGCAACTTGATATTTGGCATGCATGTGTATCTCATGGAGCTGCACATCTTGAGTGGTGAAAGGTCAAGGTCAAGGTCATCCTTCAAGGTCAGAGGTCAAATATATGTGGCCCAAATCGCTTATTTTATAAATACTTTTGCAATATTGAAGATAGCAACTTGTTATTTGGCATGCATGTGCATCTCATTGAGCTGCACATTTTGAGTGGTGAAAGGTCAAGGTCAAGGTCATCCTTCAAGGTCAGAGGTCAAATATATGTGGCCCAAATCGCTTATTTTATGAATACTTTTGCAATATTGAATATAGCAACTTGACATTTAGCATGCATGTGTATCTCATGGAGCTGCACATTTTGAGTGGTGAAAGGTCAAGGTCATCCTTCACAAGGTCAAGGTCATCCTTCAAAGTCAAAAGTCATATAGGGGGACATTGTGTTTCACAAGCGCATCTTGTTATGCCCCCCTTCGAAAAAGAGGGGGTATATTGCTTTGCTCATGTCGGTCGGTCTGTCGGTCCGTCCACCAGGTGGTTGTCAGACGATAACTCAAGAACGCTTGGGCCTAGGATCATGAAACTTCATAGGTACATTGATCATGACTTGCAGATGACCCCTATTGATTTTGAGGTCACTAGGTCAAAGGTCAAGGTCACGGTGACCAGAAATAGTAAAATGGTTTTTGAATGATAACTCAAGAACGCATATTCCTAGGATCATGAAACTTCATGGGTAGATTGATCATGACTTGCAGATGACCTCTACAGATTTTGAGGTCACTAGGTCAAAGGTCAAGGTCACGGTGACCCGAAATAGTAAAATGGTTTCCGGATGATAACTCAAGAACGCATATGCCTAGGATCATGAAACTTCATGGGTAGATTGATCATGACTCGCAGATGACCCCTATTGATTTTGAGGTCACTAGGTCAAAGGTCAAGGTCACGGTGACCCGAAATAGTAAAATGGTTTTCGGATGATAACTCAAGAATGCATACGCCTAGGATCATGAAACTTCATAGGTAGATTGAACATGACTTGCAGATGACCCCTATTGATTTTGAGGTCACAAGGTCAAAGGTCAAGGTCATGGTGACCCGAAATAGTAAAATGATTTTCGGATGATAACTCAAGAACGCTTTTGCCTAGGATCATGACACTTCATAGGTACATTGATCGTGACCCGCAGATGACCCCTATTGATTTTTAGCCGGATTTTTTTCGAAAAAATCTCGGCTTATAGATTGATGTTGTCGGGCGGGCGGGGGGGCGGGCGGGCGGGCGGGGTGGCGGCGTGCTCGAAAATGTTAAAGTTCTTATTTCATGGTATAACTTTGGTATGCTTGGACCTAGAGTCTTCAAACTTGACATGAAGGTTGGCCAGGATTAACAGATGACCACTGGTCATTTCAAGGTCATTCATTTGAAGGTCAAGGTCACTGTGACCTTCAATATAAAAAATGTTAAAGTTCTTATAACTTTGGTATGCTTGGACCTAGAGTCTTGAAACTTGACATGAAGGTTGGCCATAACTAGTTAGTAACCACTGGTCATTTCAAGGTCATTCATTTGAAGGTCAAGGTCACTGTGACCTTGAATGTAAAAATGTTAAAGTTCTTATTTCATGGTATAACTTTGGTATGCTTGGACCTAGAGTCTTCAAACTTGACATGAAGGTTGGCCAGGATTAACAGATGACCACTGGTCATTTCAAGGTCATTCATTTGAAGGTGAAGGTCACTGTGACCTTCAATATAAAAATGTTAAAGTTGTTATAACTTTGGTATGCTTGGACCTAGAGTCTTGAAACTTGACATGAAGGTTGGCCAGAACTAGTAAGTAACCACTGGACATTTCAAGGTCATTCATTTGAAGGTCAAGGTCACTGTGACCTTGAATGTAAAAATGTTAAAGTTGTTATAACTTTGGTATGCTTGGACCTAGAGTCTTGAAACTTGACATGAAGGTTGGCCAGAACTAGTAAGTAACCACTGGACATTTCAAGGTCATTCATTTGAAGGTCAAGGTCACTGTGACCTTGAATGTAAAAATGTTAAAGTTCTTATTTCATGTTATAACTTTGGTATGCTTGTACCTAGAGTCTTCAAACTTGAAATAAAGATTGGCCAGTACTAGAAGATGACCACTGGTCATTTCAATGTCATTCATTTGAAGGTCAAGGTCACTGTGACCTTAAATGTTAAAATGTTAAAATTGTTATAACTTTGGTATGCTTGGACATAGAGTCTTCAAACTTGACATGAAGGTTTGCAAGCACACTTAGATGACCACTGGTCATTTCAAGGTCATTTGATAATGAAATTGATGGAAACTTCAAACAATATCTTACTAATTTGCTAATAAAAAAATTGAGATCAAACTTTCCTAATTGTCAATTCAAGTTCATATTTGTGACCTTAAATGTTATTGTTGTTCATGTATATGCATGCATTCAAAACATAACACAAGGTTTGCTCATGCCTTGAAAAGTACTTACATTTCATTTTGACCTTTGAACAATATTTCAGTAATTTAAGTATTGCATTGACAAAAACACGAAAGGTACTTTCCTGTCATTTAAATCAAAAATCCGGCTTCAATGCGGTCATCTCCGACCGCGGAACTCTTGTCAGGTCACTAGGTCAAAGGTCAAGGTCACAGTGACAAAAATCATATTCACACAATGGCTGCCACTACAACGGACAGCCCATATGGGGGGCATGCATGTTTTACAAACAGCCCTTGTTACTCTATGTTTTTTCGGACACCCTTGTTTTTAGCAAAAATAATTATTTTTCGTGACTCTTAATTTTCGCACACACGAGTTTTCGTCCATAATTAATGTCTCTAAGTTTTCGGACAGTATATTTTATAGCGCTATTTTACCAAATGTCTGTCCTGTTTTCGATATCTAATGACACTTTGATCACAGGGTTTTACAACCGGATTTACATCATAAAACATTAGAGGTGCATGCCTGAGGGCAACGGACCATTACATTTGCGTTATAGGGTAAATAACCTTGTAAACCGGTATTAAACAATGGTTTCGCCCGATAGCATAAGCCTTATGACAATTACCAAGGGTAGGGCCAATTAGCAGTTCAACTATCTACCGCAATGGTACAACCCATTCTCAGTAAAATAACTGTGACAAATACTTAACGTTTCAAAGTTTGGTGCACCCTATTGCAAGTTTTACAAACAATGGAAGGTGTTAGACAAGAAATATTGGAAATGAAAAAACAAAGAATTCATAGTTTGCTTTTTTATTGCGTTAATTACAGGTTTGTACTAGCGAGTATCGGTACATCACATGCTCATCTTTGAACTTGTTGGTCAAAGTACAACCTTGTAGTTACTATCTGTCAAATAAATCAAGCGTTTAAAATTATTTGAAATGCAGTGCACACATATATAACTGTAATTTATACTATACAGCGTGGTATTTTACAAGTGCGTGCTATTACCGGTAGTGGTTGATACAATTGACGCTATTTTCGGACACTTCAATTTCGACTCTTAAGTTTTCGGACAACTGCATTTTGTGAATATTTTTCGTATCTAAGTTTTCACACATGAAAAAAATTAATTATTTTTAAGTGTCCGAAAACATAGAGTAACTAGAAATGGCGCGGCAGAGGCTGACGCGTATCCCCACGCCGAATGTTTGACCTAGGTGTGCCCCAGGGTTGGTAATGGGGCCATGCATAGCTGAGATTGACCGTATTGTCATAAGAGAAGTTCATCATCAATTAGAAGTGAATTGGTGTAGAAATGAAGAAGTTATAGTAAAAGGCAATTTTTGGTGGGTGTGACATATGTGGGCAGGGCGCCCCAGGGTTGGTAATTGTGCCATGCATAGTTGAGATTGACCGTATTGTCATAAGAGAAGTTCAGTATCAATTTGAAGTGAATCGGTGTAGAAATGAAGAAATTATAGTAAAAGGCAATTTTGGGCGGGTGTGGTCTATTTGGGCGGGGCCCCAGGATTGGTAATGGGGCCATGCATAGTTGAGATTGACCCTAATGTCATAAGAGAAGTTCAGTATCAATTTGAAGTGAATCGGTGTAGAAATAAAGAAATTATAGTAAATGGAATTTTTTGGTGGGTGTGGCCTATGTGGGCGGGCGCCCCAGGGTTGGGATTGGGGCCATGCATAGTTGAGATTGACCCTAATGTCATAACAAAAGTTCAGTATCAATTTGAAGTGAATCCGTGTAGAAATGAAAAAATTATAGTAAATGGAAATTTTTGGTGGGTGTGGCCTATGTGGGCCCCAGGGTTGGGAATGGGGCCATGCATGGTTGAGATTGACCGTATTGTCATAAGAGAGGTCCAGTATCAATTTGAAGTGAATCGGTGTAGAAATAAAGAAGTAAATGTAAAATAACCTAAAAAAATGAGTGATAATTTCTGACGCAGCCCCACCCCAACCGCTATAACTTTTGACCCAGGGGTCAGATCAAAATTCCAAATAATGCAGGGTCGCACATATGCTCATAGCTACCATGTGTGTAAGTTTCAAGGTTCTAGTGCTTTTAGTGTAGGAGGAGATAGTGGCCAGGACGGACAGACAGACAGACAGACGGACGGACGGACGGCGGAGATAACCACAATATCCCCACCTTTTTTTCAAAAAGCGTGGGGATAATTAAGGTAAGTGGCATAAATGTTTGTTGTCAGAATGAGAACATCTATCGAGGATTGCTACGCTGTTTATTGCATCCGCTGGGGACCCCAGATAACTCCACACAAGGCCTCAAGCATGGTGACCTCATCGACTACGTCAGAGAGGTGAGTAACATATCTACAGTGTATTGTTTTGTTCGAGAATTAACATTAAAGGTTGTTTTCTTTATTGATGGCCTTTAAATACTGACACATTGGTTATGGGGATAAAGTATTAAGATGTGGGGTTTAATGCAGGAGACCGAAATTCCACTTGTATGCTTCTGTTGACGAATCTTGAAAGGATGAGGGATTTTCCTAAAAGCTGTCGTCCTTTTAGGATGAGAGAAAAAATCTGGTTTTAAAACACGATATTTTCTGACTAGTAAGATTCTTTTTCATTGAAGTAAATGCCTTTTCTATAAGCATATATATTTCAAAAGATAAACTGGAATGAACAGGAGGTTGTCATTTTATACTTAAGTGAAAACCGACCTAACATTCACTTGAGAATAATTGTCTCAGTGACGAAAATCACTCCATATTACATACAAATAATAGGGTGTTGAGGTTTGTTTTCTGGGGATAATTATGGGGGTGCCTTCAAAATGAAACATTTCATAGTATGTTACACGTTTAAAGTAAATATCGCTTATCATATGACCACTAATTAATAAATTGTACTTTAAACCTTGAGTATGGATAGGTTTGTTGTGAGTGAGAATGATTGTGTTTAACTTAAAGATTTTTGCGTGATGTGCTATCTTGTTTTTATTGATGTGGTTTTAAGTTTTTTGTGCATGATGTGCCATGTTTTTTGTTATAAAGTATGAATGTTTGTGGTTTGTTTGAGTTTTTTTGTATAAAAATTCTGTTTGTGTGACATTTTATTATTCTCCCCCACAAAACTTTTGGGGGGAGCATATAGCCGCCGCTTCGTCTGTCCGTCCGTGTGTCGTTCCGTCCGTCCGTCCCTCCGTCCATGCACAATATTTGTCCGGGCTATTTCTCAGCAACTAATGACCGGAATTCGATGAAACTTTATGGGAAGCTTCACTACAAAAAGGAGATGTGCATATTATCAGCTGGTTCTGGTCGGATGATTTTTCACAGAGTAATGGCCCTTTGAAATTTTCCCTTAACTTTACATATAGTGCAATTCTTGTCCGGGCTATTTCTCAGCCACTAATGACCAGATTCAATGAAACTTTGTGGGAAGCTTCACAACCAAGAGGAGATGTGCATATTATCAGGGGGTTCTGGTCGGATGATTTTTCACAGAGTTATGGCCCTTTGAAATTTTCCATTAACTGTACATATAGTGCAATTCTTGTCCAGGCTATTTCTCAGCAACTAATGACCGGAATTCAATGAAACTTTATGGGAAGCTTCACTACCATGAGGAGATGTGCATATTATCAGCCAGTTCTGGTCGGATGATTTTTCACAGAGTTATGGCCCTTTAAAATTTTCTATTAACTGTACGTATAGTGCAATTCTTGTCCGGGCTATTTCTCAGCAACTAATGACCGGAATTCAATGAAACTTTACAGGAAGCTTCACTACCAAGAGGAGATGTGCATATTATTAGCCGGTTCTGGTCGGATGATTTTTCACAGAGTTATGGCCTATTGAAAATTTCCATTGTACATATAGTGCAATTCTTATCCGAGCTATTTCTCAGCAACTTATTACAGGAATTCAATGAAACTTTATGGGAAGCTTCACAACCAACAGGAGATGTGCATATTATCAGCCGGTTCTGGTCGGATGATTTTTCACAGAGTTATGGCCCTTTGAAATTTTCCATTGTACATAAAGTGCAATTCTTGTCCGAGCTATTTTTCAGCAACTTATCACGGGAATTCAATGAAACTTTATAGGAAGCTTCACTACTAACAGGAGATGTGCATATTAACAGCCGGTTTGGGTCGGATGATTCATCTGAATATATAGTGCAATATTGTGACAAAAAAAACTTTGGGGAGCATCACCCGTCTCCGACGGTTTCTTGTTATAAATAAATTTTTACTGTACAGGTACACGGTACATTTGGTTTATGACAGCGAATCTGCTGTTGAGACTTATTTGGAAGTGATGTCAATGACACGTCACAACCGTTATTTACTGAATAAACGAGATGCACGAATCAACAATCATAATAATTCATTGATTAAGTAATAAATTTAGTTTAAAAATATGAAATTAAATCAATTTATAAGATATTATTCTGTATTATTTAATATAAGTTATTTATGTTATTTTGCTTGGTAATCAACAATTAGCATTTGTTTTACACTGAGTGCAAACACTTGGATGGGATGAAGATGTGGCGGTACAACCAACTGAATCATCTAAAAAGTGGTGATATGAGAAGAGCTGTCACTTGTGGACAACGGCCACTTGGGCCATTTAGTTTGACTGACTGCTGTTCTCAGTTTTGACTAACGTTATGCAAAACTTTCTCGAATAAATAGTGATTTTGTGTGTGTAAACTTTGTGCTTGAATTCTGACAGTGAATCCTGAAATTGCATCCGTGATAGTAGTCATTAATCAGGTCAATTTTATGCCCCCAGATGGAATGATCAGAGGTATTTTGTTTTCGGTCTGTCTGTCTGTCATTGTATGTGTGTGTGTCATTCTGTCATTCTGTTCCAAAACTTTAACCTTGGTCATAAATTTTGCAATATTGAATATAGCAACTTGATATTTGGCATGCATATGTATCTCATGGAGCTGCACATTTTGAGTGGTGAAAGGTCAAGGTCATCCTCCAAGGTCAAAGGTCAAATATATGGCTTCAAAGCGGCGCAGTAGCGGGTATTGTGTTTTTATGCCCCCCGGATCGAATGATCGGGTGTATATTGTTTTGGCCTGTCTGTCTGTTATTGTCTCCAAACTTTAACCTTGGTTAAAGTCTTGGTTAAACTTTTACAATAACTTTTGCAATATTGAAGATAGCAACTTAATATGTGGCATGCATGTGTAGCTCATAGAGCTGCACATTTTGAGTGGTGAAATTGTCAAGGTGATTCAAGGTCAAAGGTCAAATATATGGCTTCAAAGCGGCGGAATAGGGGGCATTGTGTTTCCGACAAATACAATCTCTTGTTTTAACTAGCATGAATAATCTGAGTAAACAATATTTCAGCAGTGATATAAGAAACTATATTAGTCAAATCAGCCTCTTGAAATCTTTATTTCACACATATTTGAAGAAAGAGTGACAGTGTGACAGGTGAAAATTGTAAGGAACTCAATGTCGTTCAGGACTAGTGCAGTCTTTAAAAAGTTTTGTTTCCTGTATTGGTGTACTGGTTTCACCATTGATGTCTGTCTGTCAATCTATTTATGGACACAAAAATTTCCAATCAAGTACTCTTTGAGTTTTAAATCAATGCACTTTGAAATAAATTCCAGCCATTATCTTTAATCGGTTTCAATTTCAATATTTAGATGCACAAGTCAATCAAATTCAAATTATTGCAACAAACAAATCAGTCAGTCCGATGTGTATAAACATGTTTTAACTACGTATATTCAGGTGTTTGAAGTGGACAGGGTTGATCATGAGCTCTACATATTTGAGGAGTTGCCAATCGTGGTATGTTCAACGTGACTTGTCACTCCTATAGAAAGCATTCATGCACATGTTTTTGTGCAAAATAATTAGCTATGTAACAAAATGGTCTAAAGTGCATTTAACTTATTTTGGATTCAGGTTGCCATCTTTCTACATTATCTTTCTTCAAAAAATATATTTTATAATAATTATGTAGAATTGATACTCTAAATAAATTTATATTTGTATTAGGCCAAAAAAAAAAATAGTCTTGGTTTAGGGAACCCGACCGACCCTATTTTTTGCCCCCGACCCTAACGATTTTTTGGTCCATGGAAAAAAATCTGATGGCGAAAATGCTAAAATCTCGTAAAATTTCATTGAAAACAGCCACCATTTAAACCTGGATTGGTTTTCTATATTTTTCTCTTTGTTTCAATGAAAGTGTTCGCAATTTGAACAGTGAACAAAAACCGGTCTGCACCTGTATACGAGACATTGCTTGACCTTATTGTTATTGAAGTGCGCATGCTAGCTGGCCAATCAACATTGAGCTCGCTTACAGATGAAATAACGTTGTTGAATGAAATGTAAAAATGGGTGGAGCTATGGAGTAATATTCGGTAATTCATGCGCAGACACTGTGCACTTTGAATACACAGTTAAAATTGTCGTCTGCAAACAAAATAGCGGCCGGTCGCAAATGTCGTATTATTAAAGATTAAAAATGAAAAGAAGCGTGACAATAATTTAATTATTTCCAAGCTGTCTATTGATCTGAATTTAAAAGTGATAATTAAATAATTAGTTCTATGTCGATGGTGTTACAACTTTCTGTCAATTTCCGATCAAATGAAAAGATGATAATTAATTAATTTGTTTGTTTAACTCGCACACTATGCTAACTGACAGCAGCGTATTTTAATCAAATGAAAATGTGAAAAAACGCGCGGTTTAATTGTAATTAAAGTTTCGTTTTTTTAACACATAGGAAGAGTCATTCATCTAGTCTACTATAAAAATGGAATTAACCACTTTGTCTCTACAGTCGCTAACATGGCGTCTTTAACCTTAAAGCGTCGTTGGACGAAAAAGAGTCATAAAAAAAAAATAATTAAAACACAAAACACTAGAGCATTCCAAGAGTCATGGAAACTTGACAACAATTGGCTTCGCTTTGATAATGAATCAAAATCAATGTACTGTGACGCCCTTAGTCTGTACAAACCAATAGCAACATTCAAATTTATGTACACTGCTCACTTCCTGTGCGATGCGCTCAAACCCATTGCCATTTTATAAAAAAATGTACCAGAAGAAAGACTTGTGCTATTCTGAGGTTACCCTCCTTTTGACAGCCACTATTCAGACTCTTGAGCACCTGTCGGAGACTAGGTCAGGTCTCATGATGAAAAAAATTCTGAAGGTCACACCCCAAACACCAGAGACTGATAAAGATGGCTTGTTCACTTTTGAATATGAAGGTCACACTATTACAGACAGACAAACAAAAAATGGTTGGCTCAAAGAAATTTTGGGCCAGCGCTAGCCCTGAAGAAGTGCATAAAGAGCTAGGAATATTGAATAATATACAACGACTAAATACCACATGTGCAATGTTAATCATTTGGTCAGTGTTTAAACAATCATGGGTGCATTAACTGACCCTTTTTCACCCTGAAATCAGTCGACTGGTAAAAAAAAAAAAAAAAAAAAAAAAAAAAAAGAAAAACCTACCTACCCTCCTACATTTTTCTGGCCATGTTCCCTGAACCAAGACTATTTTTTTATTTGGCCTTACCAACTAAATTATTATCTAAGATGTCCTCACTATCTTGCTATGGCAAATGTAAAACTTATCTAATTATGTAACAATGCAAATCAAAACTAGTAAAAAATGCACTTTTATTAAAGATTCATACATTTTTAGCTCACCTGAGCACAACGTGCTCATGGTGGGCTTTTGTGATCGCCTTTTGTCCGTCGTGTGTTGTCTGTTGTGCGACGTCAATATTTGCCTTGTTCACTCTCTAGAGGCCACATTTATTGTCCAATCTTCATGAAATTTGGTCAGAAGATTGGTTTTAATGATATCTTGGATGAGTTCGAAAATGGTTATGTTTGCTTGATAAACATGGCTGCCAAGGGGAGGGGCATTTTTATGTCCCCCACTATAGTAGTGGGGGACATATTGTTTTTGCCCTGTCTGTTGGTTGGTCTGTTGGTCTGTTGGTCTATTGGTTGGTCTGTTTGCGCCAACTTTAACATTTTGCAATAACTTTTGCTATATTGAATATAGCAACTTGATATTTGGCATGCATGTGTATCTCATGGAGCTGCACATTTTGAGTGGTGAAAGGTCAAGGTCAAGGTCATCTTTCAAGGTCAGAGGTCAAATATATGTGGCCAAAATCGCTCATTTTATGAATACTTTTGCAATATTGAAGATAGCAACTTTATATTTGGCATGCATGTGTATCTCATGGAGCTGCACATTTTGAGTGGTGAAAGGTCAAGGTCATCCTTCAAGGTCAGAGGTCAAATATATGTGGCCCAAATCGCTTATTTTATGAATACTTTTGCAATATTGAAGATAGCAACTTGATATTTGGCATGCATGTGTATCTCATGGAGCTGCACATTTTGAGTGGTGAAAGGTCAAGGTCATCCTTCACATGGTCAAGGTCATCCTTCAAGGTCAAACGTCATATAGGGGGACATTGTGTTTCACAAACGCATCTTGTTCCTTATATGGCTATATATGGCTTTTGTAAAATCTTGTTAACACTCTAGAGGCCACATCTATTGTCTGATCTTCATTAAACTTGGTCAGAAGATTCATCCCAATAATATCTTGGATGAGTTCGAAAATGATGCCGGTTGGTTGAAAAACATGGCTGCCAGGGGGCGCGGCATTTTTCCTTATATGGCTATAGTAAAACCTTGTTAACACTCTAGAGGCCACATTTATTTCCAGATCTTCATGAAATTTGGTCAGAGAATTGGTTTCAATGATATCTTGGATGAGTTCGAAAATGGTTACGTTTGCTTGAAAAACATGGCTGCCAAGGGGCGGGGCATTTTTCCTTATCTGTCTATATATGGCTATATTAAAATCTTGTTAACACTCTTAGAGGCCACATTTATTGTCTGATCTTCATGAAACTTGGTCAGAAGATTCATCCTAATAATATCTTGGACGAGTCAGAAAATGATTCCGGTTGGTTGAAAAACATTGCAGCCAGGGGGCGGGGCATTTTTCCTTATATGGCTATAGTAAAACCTTGTTTACACTCTAGAGGCCACATTTATTGTCCAATCTTGATGAAATATGGTCAGAAGATTTGTCTTAATGATATCTTGAATGAGTTCGAAAATGGTTACGTTTGCTTGAATAACATGGCTGCCAAGGGGCGGGGCATTTTTCCTAATATGGCTATATAAGGCTATAGTAAAATCTTGTTAACACTCTAGAGGCCACATTTATAGTCCGATCTTCATGAAACTCTGCCAGAAGATTCATCCCAATTATATCTTGGACAAGTTCAAAAATAATGCCGGTTGGTTGAAAAATATGGCCACCACAGGGGCAGGGCTATTTTCCTTATATGGCAACAGTAAAACCTTGTTAACACTTTAGAGGTCACATTTATTTTACGATCATCATGAAACTTGGTCAGAAGATTTTTCCCAATGATATCTTGGACGAGTTCGAAAATGGTTTTGGTTGCTTTAAAAACATGGCCACCAGGGGCGGGGCATTTTTCCTTATATTGCTATATATGGCTATAGTAAAACCTTGTTAACACTCTAGAGGCCACATTTATTGTCCAATCTTCATGAAATTTGGTCAGAAGATTGGTCTTAATGATATCTTGGATGAGTTAAAATATAATTATGTTTGCTTGAAAAAAATGGCTTCCAAGGGGCGGGGCATTTTTCCTTATATGGCTATAGTAAAATCTTGTTAACACTCTAGAGGCCACAATTACTGTCCGATCTTCATGAAACTTGGTCAGAAGATTCATCCCGATAATATCTTGGATGAGTTAAAAATGATGCCGGTTGGTTGAAAAACATGGATGCCAGGGGGCGGGGCATTTTTCCTTATATGGCTATAGTAAAACCTTGTTAACACTCTAGAGGCCACATTTATTTTCTGATCTTCGTGAAACTTGGTCATAAGATTTGTCCCAATAATATCTTGTTATCTCAGGTGAGTGACTTTGGGCCTTTCGGGCCCTCTTGTTATTTTCATGTGAGGTTATGGACAACTTTTTAACACACATGTTTTCGTGGCAAATATCTACATAAGCTTTTAAGTATTTGCAAATCCTTATAAGTTATAACAAATGGATAGAGACCCCAAGTATAGATCCCAAGTAGATATTTAATTTTAATGTATAAATATATTTGTTGCTCATTGTTTCTCATCCTCTATTGCATTCATTTTAGCCAAAGCACACTCAGTTGAACTTGACTGTGCTAGAAGCAAATGGTTTGCGGGGAATGGACTTCTCTGAAGGTGAGTATGTGAAATGAGATGACACAGCATGATTTTGATATTTATACATGCAACTTTGTTAAACTATTTGATTTTTATGCTCCCCCAAAAAATTTTGGGTGAGCATATAGTCGTCGCTTTGTCTGTCCGTGCACAATTTTTGTCCAGGCTATTTCTCAGCATTTAATGACCGGAATTCAATTAAACTTTATGGGAAGCTTCACTACCAAGAGGAGATGGGCATATTATCAGCCGGTTCTGTTTGGATGATTTTTCACAGAGTTATGGCCTTTTGAAATTTTCCATTAAATGTACATAAAGTGCAATTCTTGTCCGGGCTATTTCTCAGCAACTAATGACCGGAATTCAATGAAACTTTATGGGAAGCTTCACTACCAAGAGGACATGTGCATATTATCAGCGGGTTCTAGTCAAATGATTTTTTAGCTCATCTATTTTTTGAAAAATTATTATGAGCTATTGTCATCACCTTCGCGTCGGCGTTGGCGTCCGGTTAAGTTTTGCGTTTAGGTCCACTTTTCTCAGAAAGTATCGATGCTATTGCATTCAAACTTGGTACACTTACTTACTATCATGAGAGGACTGGGCAGGCAAAGTTAGATAACTCTGGCGTGCATTTTGACAGAATTATACGCCCTTATTATACTTAGAAAATTGAAAATTTTGGTTAAGTTTTGTGATTAGGTCCATTTTAATCCTTATGTATCAAAGCTATTGCTTTCATACTTGCAACACTTACTAACTATCATAAGGGGACTGTGCAGGCAAAGTAATGTAACTCTGACTGGCATTTTGACAGAATAATGTGCCCTTTTTATACTTAGAAAATTGAAAATTTGGTTAAGTTTTGTGTTTAGGTCCACTTTATTCCTACAGTATCAAAGCTATTGCTTTCATACTTGCAACACTTATTAATTATCATAAGGGGACTGTGCAGGCAAAGTTATGTAACTCTGACTGGCATTTGGACGGAATTATGGGCCCTTTATACTAAGAAAATTGAAAATTTGGTTAAGTTTTGTGTTTTGGTCCACTTTACCCCTAAAGTATCATAGATATTGCTTTCATACTTGGAACACTCGCAAACTATCATAAGGGTACAGTAAAAGGACAATTTGCATAACTCTGGTTGTCATTATTACGGAATTATGGCCCTTTTTTTACTTAGTAACTTTGAATATATGGTTAAATTTTGTGTTTCGATCCACTTTACTTCTAAAGTATCAAGGCTGTTGCTTTCAAGCTTCAAATACTTTCATGCTATCATGAGGTTACTGTACCTGGCAAGTTGAATTTTACCTTGACCTTTGAATGACCTTGACTCTCAAGGTCAAATTATTAAATTTTGCTAAAATTGCCATAACTTCTTTATTTATGATTAGATTTGATTGATACTTTGACAAAACTACTCTTACCTGACATACCACAATAGACTCCACCCAAACCATCCCCCGTGCCCTCCCCCCCCGAATCCCCCCCCCCTATTTTTTTTTTTTTTTTTAAGATCATCTCACAAATGACCACCACACCCTCACACTATATATACCCCCCCCCCCCCCCGACCCCACCCCCCCAATTTTTATTTCTTTTGAAATGGTTAAAAAACACAAATATTTATTTTTATTATTTTATGTTTGAAATACCGTCAAACCATCGCACCCAAGAATCCCCCCCCAACCCCCCCCCCACCCCCCCTCCCCCAAATCCCTCCCCTAATTTTTTTTTTTTAAAGATCATCTCACAAATGACCACCACACCCTCACACTATACCCACCCCCCCACCCCCCAATTTTTTTTTTTGAAACGGTTAAAAAACACAAATATTTATTTTTATTATTTTATGTTTGAAATACCATCCAACCATCGCACCCAAGAATCCCCCCCCCCCCACACTTTTGGTTGTTGAGAAACACACGTCTAAAGATAGCCGTATCAGTATTATGTTGCTACAGATTGGTGGTGTTTGAGACACACGTCTAAAGATAGCCATATCAGTATTATGTCGCTACAGATTGGTGGTGTTTGAGACACAGTTTTAAAGATAGCCATATCAGTATTATGTTGATACAGATTTGTGGTGTTTGAGAGACGGGTCTAAAGATAGCCATATCAGTATTATGTTGATACAGATTGGTGGTGTTTGAGACACACGTCTAAAGATATTCATATCAGTATTATGTTGATACAGATTGGTGGTGTTTGAGACACAGTTTTAAAGATAGCCATATCAGTATTATGTTGATACAGATTGGTGGTGTTTGAGAGACATAGGTCTAAAGATAGCCATATCAGTATTATTTTGATACAGATTGATGGTGTTTGAGAGACACGTCTAAAGATAGCCATATCAGTATTATGTTGATACAGATTGGTGGTGTTTGAGACACACGTCTAAAGATAGCCATATCAGTATTATGTTGATACAGATTGGTGGTGTTTGAGACACAGGTCTTAAGATAGCCATATCAGTATTATATTGATACAGATTTGTGGTGTTTGAGACACACGTCTAAAGATAGCCATATCAGTATTATGTTGATACAGATTGGTGGTGTTTGAGAGACACGTCTAAAGATAGCCATATCAGTATTATGTTGATACAGATTGGTGGTGTTTTAGACACACGTCTAAAGATAGCCATATCAGTATTATGTCGCTACAGATTGGTGGTGTTTGAGAGACACACATCTAAAGATAGCCATATCAGTATTATGTTGATACAGATTGGTGGTGTTTGAGAGACACACATCTAAAGATAGCCATATCAGTATTATGTTGATACAGATTGGTGGTGTTTGAGAGACACACGTCTAAAGATAGCCATATCAGTATTATGTTGATACAGATTGGTGGTGTTTGAGAGACACACGTTTAAAGATAGCCATATCAGTATTATGCTGATACAGATTGGTGGTGTTTTAGACACACGTCTAAAGATAGCCATATCAGTATAATGTTGATACAGATTGGTGGTGTTTGAGACACACGTCTAAAGATAGCCATATCAGTATTATTTTGATACAGATTGGTGGTGTTTGAGACACACGTCTAAAGATAGCCATATCAGTATTATGTTGATACAGATTGGTGGTGTTTTAGACACAGTTCTAAAGATAGCCATATCAGTATTATGTTGATACAGATTGGTGGTGTTTGAGACATAGGTCTAAAGATAGCCATATCAGTATTATGTTGATACAGATTGATGGTGTTTGAGAGACACACGTCTAAAGATAGCCATATCAGTATTATGTTGATACAGATTGGTGGTGTTTGAGACATAGGTCTAAAGATAGCCATATCAGTATTATGTTGATACAGATTGATGGTGTTTGAGAGACACGTCTAAAGATAGCCATATCAGTATTATGTTGATACAGATTGGTGGTGTTTGAGACACACTTCTAAAGATAGCCATATCAGTATTATGTTGATACAGATTGGTGGTGTTTTAGACACACGTCTTAAGATAGCCATATCAGTATTATGTCGCTACAGATTGGTGGTGTTTGAGAGACACACATCTAAAGATAGCCATATCAGTATTATGTTGATACAGATTGGTGGTGTTTGAGAGACACACATCTAAAGATAGCCATATCAGTATTATGTTGATACAGATTGGTGGTGTTTGAGACACACGTCTAAAGATAGCCATATCAGTATTATGTTGATACAGATTGGTGGTGTTTTAGACACACGTCTAAAGATAGCCATATCAGTATTATGTCGCTACAGATTGGTGGTGTTTGAGAGACACACATCTAAAGATAGCCATATCAGTATTATGTTGATACAGATTGGTGGTGTTTGGGAGACACACATCTAAAGATAGCCATATCAGTATTATGTTGATACAGATTGGTGGTGTTTGAGAGACACACGTCTAAAGATAGCCATATCAGTATTATGTTGATACAGATTGGTGGTGTTTGAGAGACACACGTCTAAAGATAGCCATATCAGTATTATGCTGATACAGATTGGTGGTGTTTTAGACACACGTCTAAAGATAGCCATATCAGTATTATGTTGATACAGATTGGTGGTGTTTGAGACATAGGTCTAAAGATAGCCATATCAGTATTATGTTGATACAGATTGATGGTGTTTGAGAGACACGTCTAAAGATAGCCATATCAGTATTATGTTGATACAGATTGGTGGTGTTTGAGACACAGGTCATAAGATAACCATATCAGTGTTATGTTGATACAGATTGGTGGTGTTTGAGAGACACGTCTAAAGATAGCCATATCAGTATTATGTTGCTACAGATTGGTGGTGTTTGAGACACAGGTCATAAGATAGCCATATCAGTATTATGTTGATACAGATTGGTGGTGTTTGAGAGACACGTCTAAAGATAGCCATATCAGTATTATGTTGATACAGATTTGTGGTGTTTGAGACACAGGTCATAAGATAGCCATATCAGTATTATGTTGATACAGATTGGTGGTGTTTGAGAGACACGTCTAAAGATAGCCATATCAATATTATGTTGATACAGATTGATGGTGTTTGAGAGACAAATGTCTAAAGATAGCCATATCAGTATTATGTTGATACAGATTGATGGTGTTTGAGAGACACACGTCTAAAGATAGCCATATCAGTATTATGTTGATACAGATTGATGGTGTTTTAGACACAGTTCTAAAGATAGCCATATCAGTGTTATGTTGCTACAGATTGGTGGTGTGTGAGACACAGGTCTAAAGATAGCCATATCAGTATTATGTTGATACAGATTTGTGGTGTTTGAGAGACACACGTCTAAAGATAGCCATATCAGTATTATGTTGATACAGATTAGTGGTGTTTTAGACACAGTTTTAAAGATAGCCATATCAGTATTATATTGATACAGATTGGTGGTGTTTGAGACATAGGTCTAAAGATAGCCATATCAGTATTATGTTGATACAGATTGGTGGTGGTTCAGACACACGTCTAAAGATAGCCATATCAGTATTATGTTGATACAGATTTGTGGTGTTTGAGACACAGGTCATAAGATAGCCATATCAGTATTATGTTGATACAGATTTGTGGTGTTTGAGACACAGGTCATAAGATAGCCATATCAGTATTATATTGATACAGATTTGTGGTGTTTGAGAGACACACATCTAAAGATAGCCATATCAGTATTATGTTGATATAGATTGGTGGTGTTTTAGACACAGTTCTAAAGATAGCCATATCAGTATTATATTGATACAGATTTGTGGTGTTTGAGAGACACACATCTAAAGATAGCCATATCAGTATTATGTTGATATAGATTGGTGGTGTTTTAGACACAGTTCTAAAGATAGCCATATCAGTATTATGTTGATACAGATTGGTGGTGTTTGAGACATAGGTCTAAAGATAGCCATATCAGTATTATGTTGATACAGATTGGTGGTGTTTTAGACACAGTTTTAAAGATAGCCATATCAGTATTATATTGATACAGATTTGTGGTGTTTGAGAAACACACATCTAAAGATAGCCATATTAGTATTATGTTGATACAGATTTGTGGTGTTTGAGAGACACACGTCTAAAGATAGCCATATCAGTATTATGTTGATACAGATTGGTGGTGTTTGAGACATAGGTCTAAAGATAGCCATATCAGTATTATGTTGATTCAGATTGGTGGTGTTTGAGACACATGTCTAAAGATAGCCATATCAGTATTATGTTGATACAGATTGGTGGTGTTTGAGACACACGTCTAAAGATAGCCATATCAGTATTATGTTGATACAGATTGGTGGTGTTTGAGACATAGGTCTAAAGATAGCCATATCAGTATTATGTTGATACAGATTGGTGGTGTTTGAGACACAGGTCTTAAGATAGCCATATCAGTATTATATTGATACAGATTTGTGGTGTTTGAGACACACGTCTAAAGATAGCCATATCAGTATTATGTTGATACAGATTGGTGGTGTTTTAGACACAGTTTTAAAGATAGCCATATCAGTATTATGTTGATACAGATTGGTGGTGTTTGAGACACACGTCTAAAGATAGCCATATCAGTATTATGTTGATACAGATTGGTGGTGTTTGAGACATAGGTCTAAAGATAGCCATATCAGTATTATGTTGATACAGATTGGTGGTGTTTGAGACACAGTTTTAAAGATAGCCATATCAGTATTATGTTGATACAGATTGGTGGTGTTTGAGAGACATACGTCTAAAGATAGCCATATCAGTATTATGTTGATACAGATTGGTGGTGTTTGAGACACAGTTCTAAAGATAGCCATATCAGTATTATGTTGATACAGATTGATGGTGTTTGAGACACAGTTCTAAAGATAGCCATATCAGTATTATGTTGATACAGATTGGTGGTGTTTTAGACACAGTTCTAAAGATAGCCATATCAGTATTATGTCGCTACAGATTTGTGGTGTTTGAGAGACACGTCTAAAGATAGCCATATCAGTATTATGTTGATACAAATTGATGGTGTTTGAGAGACACAGGTCTAAAGATAGCCATATCAGTATTATGTTGAAACAAATTGATGGTGTTTGAGAGACACACGTCTAAAGATAGCCATATCAGTATTATGTTGATACAGATTGATGGTGTTTGAGAGACACGTCTAAAGATAGCCATATCAGTATTATGTTGATACAGATTGGTGGTGTTTGAGACACACGTCTAAAGATAGCCATATCAGTATTATGTTGATACAGATTGGTGGTGTTTGAGACACAGGTCATAAGATAGCCATATCAGTATTATGTTGATACAGATTGGTGGTGTTTTAGACATAGGTCTAAAGATAGCCATATCAGTATTATGTTGATACAGATTGGTGGTGTTTGAGACATAGGTCTAAAGATAGCCATATCAGTATTATGTTGATACAGATTGGTGGTGTTTGAGACACAGGTCTTAAGATAGCCATATCAGTATTATGTTGATACAGATTTGTGGTGTTTGAGACACACGTCTAAAGATAGCCATATCAGTATTATGTCGCTACAGATTGGTAGTGTTTGAGACACAGGTCTTAAGATAGCCATATCAGTATTATGTTGATACAGATTGGTGGTGTTTTAGACATAGGTCTAAAGATAGCCATATCAGTATTATGTTGATACAGATTGGTGGTGTTTGAGACACACGTCTAAAGATAGCCATATCAGTATTATATTGATACAGATTGGTGGTGTTTGAGACATAGGTCTAAAGATAGCCATATCAGTATTATGTTGATACAGATTGGTGGTGTTTGAGACACACGTCTAAAGATAGCCATATCAGTATTATGTCGCTACAGATTTGTGGTGTTTGAGACACGGGTCTAAGGCTCGGCACAAATATAATATTGGCTCTGCAAGGCTCACCATTATATTATTCTTTATTGATAAATGTACCTAATATGTATATGTAAATGAAATCATACACTTTGTAATGCTTATGTAAGTTTTTCTTTATTTGTGGCTTTCTCATAATGAATATACCAGGCACATCTTAAAACTAATAAAACTATTTTTTTTTAATATTTATAAAGTTTCCTAGATTTAATATACTTTTGTGTGTTTACTCATAAGTTGTGTTTATTCCAATCTTCCTAGGACAAAACTGGTTATTAGATTTGCAAATGCGGATTTGCGAATGTGTTGGAACAAGTTTGTTTTGAATATGTTTGCAAAAAATACTGTTCATATTTAAATTTACTCTTTTAATACATAATTCCATATCATTAAGCTAGAATTTACATTTGGCACTGAAAGAACCCAATCTCTGGTCTAAGACAAATGTAGATTAGATTTTGTTTTTCCTTTCATTTCTCCCAAACGTTTGTTATCATCAAAGCTAAATGTTGTTGTATTGATAACTTACCGTATGTATGTGCAGAGATCTAACATGATGTAACATGCCTCGCCATCAATCGGTTATATATTTGTTTGTCTTGTGTTGTATGTGGAATGAGGAGCATATTTCATTTTTTCCTGAATAAAACATATCATATATCATACTGTAGACACATGCAACACCTACTGTCTGGTGACCTTGCATCATCAAGTGAAGGGAAAGAACTCTTGGCACCTCATTCCAAAGTCTCCAAATAGCTCAAGCAAGTCAACCCCGTCTACTAGTCCCAGTGGGTTGCCAAGGCAAAATTCGTTGACGGAGGGGGCAAGATTTTCGCCGATCTCTGGCAGGAAAGGAGTAGACTCCCTTGATTGTGAGACTGCTAGGACCCTGACTGTGAAGCATTCTTCGCACCCGAAATGGAATGAAGAGTTTGCTTTGTGAGTGAAATGATTTTTTTGTTGTTTCAAAATGTAATAATGACTTAACTATAAGCACCTCGCAGGTTTTTTACTTCACCGCGCTTCTTTTTCAAACATTTTATCCTATGAGATCTGTTGTTAAATTCTGAAGCGCTATTGAACATGTCTGTTTTATAGAACTGATAATAGCTTAAGTAATTCTGGCGTATCAGTTTGTGTCAGTAAACATATTTATCTTAGATTAACTGAAAACCATTTATTTTTTTATCAGCATGAAATTTCTGAGTTTTTCAAAATGACTATTTTGTTGATTTCTGCTTTAATTTGAAAAAGAAGGGAAATTTGCGCAGATATTTGCTATGTTATTATTGTAAACATGAAAACAGGAAATTTTCAGGTTCAAAACCCCACATAGTACTGGTTCTTCCCAGGAAACAGAATCAAGAGTTTTCCTCTTGATGTAAGGCTTTTGATTCCATAAAGGTGCAGCCAACATTAACCTCATAATCGTGTACTCTTTGAGAATAAATTACCAGCTTGAATTGTGAATAAATTACCAGCTTGAATTGTGTCCTTTGTCCAATTATGCTGCTGTTCTTGCACATGTCCCAAAAGATACATTAAATGACAACCTGAAAAGTAATTTTAAAT